>NC_053391.1:306738547-307044201 GCF_905171765.1 Bufo bufo
AAGACATACAAAATTGCAACTATAGTCGAGCATGGCTCTTAAAGGCAATGAACATCCATTTTGACAATATTGAATTGGATATCAATGCATTTACCTATGAAAAGGCACAACAAATCCCCCCTTTTCAGCATATTCAATTTCGTTATTAGAAGGTTGAATAGGCTGAAATGCAGTAAAGGGCTAAATGCTCCAAATCATTATGGATTGGGGAACGCAAGTTTTACCTTGGAATAAATGTATCATAATTTTGTGTGTACTTTTACGACACAAATCTAACGTACAAACTTTATGATTAGTTTAACTACAAGTATGTTACGTTCCTTGTATTAGTGATAAACGCGCCGGTTCAAAGAACGCATATTATACAATTGTTTTGTTCTTTTCTTTTATGACCACTGTAGAGAGAAAGACGTTTCGGTCATTTTCTGGACTTTCTGGAAACGTGTCTCTAGTTAAGATCTTTCTTTGGTCCTCTAACTTAATAACGTTGCTGCTAAAATGAAAAACTGGAAGTAATAGCTTCCTGGCTTGTCAGCAACTTGGCAACTCGATTTAGCGAGCGGTGCTTGGCATCATATCTTCATGTCTGCGATCTCGAATACTTTGTCATGTTGCATTGGTGTGATGTACTTTTGCAGCGGCTGTCGAATCTCCTGGGGCTCTGCCCACTTGTCCCTCCTGGATACATCTTGGAAACATCTGGGTTGGCTCCGACTGGACGTCTCTTGCGTCACGGATAACCTTGACCTCAGGTTCTCTTGGTTCTGGATATAAAGACTTTTAGGATTCCGCCATCTGTCCTTCCATCAACACGTGATCCCATCTTGGGCCATCATCTAAGCTTAAGAAAACAACAGACAGTATGAGAAACAACGCAGCAAAAACTTTATCAAACATATACCTGCCTATTTTAGGCCTTTGACTTATGCCATACTTTAGTCAGCAGCAAGTTGAGGACTTTTATGTTTTGTTTTTTTTTCAAAGAAAAACAAACTACAGGGTACCATGAATAGATATAACTATTCTTCCTTTGCTAGGCTAATACAGCCTTAGGTGTTGTGCCTATTTAGGATAATAACCCAATCAATACTTTGAGACTACCTCAAAACAGAGTAATATATATGCGTCCATATAACTACATGGAATACAGTGACGACAAGTTAGTCACAATTGATGAACAAACAATATGGTTAGTATAACTGTTCAGTCTCTTTTCAGTCATACGATACCACCACCAATCATATGAAATTTACGATGTGTCTCCATCTTCAAATTTTTGATTTTTCAATCTCAGTTCAGCTCTTGGCGTTTTTAACACTGAAATAAAACTCTACACAAACATTATGTTAATTATCCTGTGGAAAAAATTGATTAGTAATCAATATCATTAATCATTTATTGACTTGCTATAATTAATTTCAATGAAGCAGTTTGCTTCATTTACTGGACATTCCCATGTCAGCAAAGTATTAAATAACTTTTCTTTTACTCTTTATTCACTTTATGAGATAAAGAATTTACATTCAATGAAGTTGGGAGAATCTTACTCTTCCTTTCCATTAGGCTGACTTAAGAAATCAGCTCGCAGCGCAGCTCTGCGACCTCTGACCTTTTTACTGACATCTATCTAAACTTAGGAAAGTGCTCCTTACCCCTCCCTTAGGAGACTTTTTAAGGCAATTAGGGTTAGTTAACAGAGCTATTTAAATACAGTTTTGCGCTTTTCACTACAAAACAAATTCACAGGTTTTAGGTATTCTGCTTAAAAAAATAATAATTCACAAACAGATAAAACTAAAAGAAATCTGAAACGATTAATCAGAGATATATAAAAACAATTCCCCCCTTAGGGGATTATCATATCTGCAACAATTACAGATTGTACATTAGGATCCTATAAGAAAGCATGGTTACATTATCATACATAGCAATTAACCTGTTTAAAACTGTTCTCTTATAGATTCTATTTATCAATAACATTGGGTCAGACTTTATACGTAAAGTTCCTCTATTATCCTGTAACGCCCTGAGCTACTAAACTCAACCTCCCTGTATATGGGGGTAAATCTCCAACTATGGGAGTTAACTGGCCAGGAATTAATAGGAAGGTTCCTGAGTCAAACAAAGGACTAGAACCGGACCCTGTGCCGCCTAGGCTAATGAGACCTACATCTGTTCCCTATCTTGGGACAATTTACTATTAATTTCTGGCGATACAAAAACATCAATTGTGTTTAGCATAGACAAACAACTCCTGAGTTGATTTACATGTCATGCACTGGTTGCATTCGTGTAATAACACTTTACTGCAACAACTCATCTGCGGTTCTGGTATGGGCTTAACCCCTTCAGTACCAGGACATTAATTTTGAATATGTATATACCACGCCCTTCTAAGGGTTGTAAACGTGATCTGGCTGTAGCATTCTAATGCCAGCAACAATATACATGACAATTTATCATTAATATGTCATCTCATCAATCATAATTCTCGCTGGGGCCTCCATTTATGTCGGGTGGTAATAATTCAATTATGAATTATTAATTATGGTCATAAAAATAATTGATCATAAAAAAATAAAATTTATAAAATTTGTTATAAATTCTTAAAATCATGACCTGGTGAATTGTAGACAACCTAATTGATACAATTCACATCTGAGTCCGACTATTTCCTCAGATAAATAAGTTCTTTTTGACGTGAGATGACGTCAATGATAAAATGTAGTTCTGCATTATACAATAATACACAGGTATTATAAAAATATGTAGATTTTTTGGTTACAAGATTATAAACATATATAAGTAATAAACACAATGATACATGCAAATGAATATATATATAGCGTTAATATAAAGCATTACAAGCTTAACAATATATGTGAGTGGAAATAACTTGTCCCATTATAACAAAGCTATTATTAGGTTAGGATATCAAAATATGAACATAAGTTATATACATTACTTCTGTTCAGAGAAAACCTCATGATATCAGGATGGGAATGTCTAATCCTAGACATCAATATAGAATGCTAAATACATTCTGCCCCCCCCCCCCCCCCCCTAACCAACTACACATCACATGGCTTCAAGATGGGCAAATCCATCCAAGGATATAACTTAGAAGAGATAACTGTATCCTTCCGCCCCATCCTGGACTATTTTCACACATAACCAGTCTAACTTTGGTAAGACTATTAAGACAAATAACAGGGATCCAGGATTTTGCTAGACCATATCTTAAATGGGAAGGATTTGAAATAAGTCCTTCCGGTGGGAATCCATCACTTAGCTTGGCGAAGAATGTTCTAGCAATATATATATATATATATATATATATATATATATATATATATATAAGCAATTATTTAATGCTTTGCTAGATTATGAGTCTAGATTCTTCTGCAGGTAGAATGAAGCCTCACAATATTCTAAGACTACATCTCAATATGGAGATGATCAATTCATTTAGTTATTTATTTATTCGCCAATCTAGATGGTATAATTTCACCCACACTATCAAATTAGTCTTAATAAAATGAAATATCATTTTCTGTGTCTCTTACCAAGTCCTAGCAGGAATCTCACTTCTGCTCCTAGGAAAGCTGGGTGGTCCATCATAGCACATCTCATCATGGCTTTCATCTAGATAGACCTCCACTTCTCCTCTCCTCTCTCTCTCTTTTTTCTCTTTTCTTTCTGCCTCCTGTGTATGGCTTATGATCCCAAACTTATCAGTTCGACACACCTTCCTGGTTTGGATCTTTCCAATCATTGTCGGATGGGCGTGATCATTGATAAAAAATGTGACATCATAACCTTACCCAGAATGCATTTTTGCTACTGTTGTAATGTCACCTACCGATACATAGGTGGCACTGCTGTATAAGCTATCTGCATCATAGTATAAAGGGTTAACTTATGTAGGTCTGAATATACATTTTGACCTTAGAAGCTTTAATTCAAAGCCATAGGGATTAATTCTGACACTTGTAGCAATTAGAGACAGACCTCTAGGCGTCTCTTTTGAATGTTTCTTACACTTAATTTATGGGTCGTAAATGCCCTTGTTTTCTCACAGAGATATCAGTTCCTCGTCTGTCATACCAAAGATGTGATTAATTGTTACAAAACACACATCTTCACAGACACTCTTCTAATGAGACAGATATTCCCCTAATGAGAAATATATACAATATACTGGATACATGTTGTCTTCGTAACATATAACAATATAATATAAACAAATATATATATGTCCTACTGATTGTTTTATGCAAAGGACTAACTAAGGATCATTAAATGAATACATGAATATTATATACTTTGCTTTGCTTCATTTATAAATGCCTAATTGTATAGGTAATTATCACCAGCTGCAAAGAGCTTATCTTTTTCTACCGTCGTAAATTTAAAAGTAAACAAGGAGAGGCCTCTTCTCAGACTGGTAGATTCATGGAAAGGATAACACTGAAGAGTATAAGCCTTTGTGTGACCTTAATTTGGCCTACTCAAGACATACAAAATTGCAACTATAGTCGAGCATGGCTCTTAAAGGCAATGAACATCCATTTTGACAATATTGAATTGGATATCAATGCATTTACCTATGAAAAGGCACAACATTATGGAAGTCTAATCGGGTAACATAATCCGACTTTGACCCTCTGCCATTTCCGGAGGGAAGGTCCCGCCGCTGGGCTGAACTTCCATGAAGGAGGGGGACTTTGTGAAAAACGTCCCCAGGCTTATGGAAGTCAAATCGGGTAACACAATCCGATTTTGACCCTCTGCCATTTCCAGAGGGTAGGTGGGACAGACAAGCTGGAGGTCTCCTCTTGGAGCTATGAGAGTGAACCTTGCCATCTCTCCCCAGCATCAGTTCCAGGGGCTGGGCAGGACGGCTCGACACACCTGGGTCTCAGAGGCGTGTACCCCTCTACCAGCCCTGCAAGTCTCGGCTCCCTAGATCCAAGGGAAGCCTCCGGGGGCAACTTCCATGAAGAAGGGGGACTTTGTGAAAAACGTCCCCAGGCTTATGGAAGTCAAATCGGGTAACACAATCCGACTTTGACCCTCTGCCATTTCCGGAGGGAAGGGGTGTCCGTTTTGAGAAAGAGAACCAGCTATGAGAGTGAACCTGGCCGTCTCTCCCCAGCAGCAGTTCCAGGGGCTGGGCAGGACGGCTCGACACCCCTGGGTCTCAGAGGCGTGTGACACGAAAGGGGGCCCCCCTTTCCAACACCTCCCGGAAGAAGGTAGAGAGACCCTGGGGGGTGGGCAGGGTGTTTTGATCCCACCATCAGTTCCATGACATCCGAGGTGTCGGCTGGAGGGGAGACTTCCACAGAAGGGGGGATATTTGGAAATGTCTACCCAGAAAAGGAGCACCGTAGGCGGGTAAGAATTTCTGAATTTCACCCCCTGCCATTCCCGGAGGGAAGGTGGTACAGACAAGCTGGAGGTCTCCTCTTGGAGCCCAAGTCCCCCTCTACCATCCCTGCAAGTCTGGGATCCCTAGCTTCAAGGGAAGCCGCTGGGATGAACTTCCATGAAGGAGGGGGACTTTGTGAAAAACGTCCCCAGGCTTATGGAAGTCAAATCAGGTAACACAATCCGATTTTGACCCTCTGCCATTTTAGGAGGGAAGGTGGTACAGACAAGCTGGGGGTCTCATCTTGGAGCCCAAGTCCCCCTCTACCAGCCCTGCAAGTCTCGGCTTCCTAGCTTCAAGGGAAGCCGCTGGGGGCAACTTCCATGAAGGAGGGGGACTTTGTGAAAAACGTCCCCAGGCTTATGGAAGTCAAATCGGGTAACACAATCCGACTTTGACCCTCTGCCATTCCCGGATGGAAGGTGGTACAAACAAGCTGGAGGTTTCCTCTTGGAGCCCAAGTCCCCCTCTACCATCCCTGCAAGTCGGGGATCTCTAGCTTAAAAGGGGGCCGGTGGGCTGAACTTCCATAGGGGTGTCCGTTTTGAGAAAGAGAACCAGCTATGAGAGTGAACCTGGCCGTCTCTCCCCAGCAGCAGTTCCAGGGGCTAGGGCAGGACGGCTCGACACACCTGGGTCTCAGAGGCGTGTGACACGAAAGAGGGCCCCCCTTTCCAACACCTCCCGGAAGAAGGTAGAGAGACCCTGGGGGGTGGGCAGGGTGTTTTGATCCCACCATCAGTTCCATGACATCCGAGGTGTCGGCTGGAGGGAAGACTTCCACAGAGGTAGAGGGGATTTTGGAAATGTCTACCCAGGAAAGGTGCACCGTAAGAATTTCTGACTTTCACCCCCTGCCATTCCCGGAGGGAAGGTGGTACAGACAAGCTGGAGGTCTCCTCTTGGAGCCCAAGTCCCCCTCTACCAGCCCTGCAAGTCTCGGCTTCCTAGCTCCAAGGGAAGCCGCTGGGGGCAACTTCCATGAAGGAGGGGGACTTTGTGAAAAACGTCCCCAGGCTTATGGAAGTCAAATCGGGTAACACAATCCGACTTTGACCCTCTTCCATTTCCAGAGGGAAGGTGGTACAAACAAGCTCGAGGTCTCCTCTTGGAGCCCAAGTCCCCCTTGTCCGTTTTGAGAAAGAGAACCAGCTATGCGAGCGAACCTGGCCGTCTCTCCCCAGCAGCAGTTCCAGGGACTGGGCAGGACGGCTCGAAACACCTCGGTCTCAGAGGCATGTGACACGAAAGGGGGGGGGGGTTCTTTCCAACACCACCCGGAAGAAGGTAGAGAGGCCCCGGGGAGCGAACTGGGTGGGCGCATCCCACTGGCAGTTGCAGGGGCCTGGGCAGGAGTCCCTCGCTCCTCCCGCCGGCAAGAGAAGGTAGACTTTGTCGGTTTGAGCGAGAGAACCAGCCATGAGAGCAAACCTGGTCGTCTCACCCCAGCAGCAGTTCCAGGGGCTGGGCAGGACGGCTTGACACCCATGGGTCTCAGAGGCGTGTGACACGAAAGGGGGCCCCCCTTTCTAACACCTCCCGGAAGAAGGTAGAGAGGCCCCGGGGAGCGAACTGGATGGGCGCATCCCACTGGCAGTTCCAGGGGCCTGGGCAGGAGTCCCACACTCCTCCCGCCGGCAAGAGAAGGTAGACTTTGTCGGTTTGAGCGAGAGAACCAGCTATGAGAGCGAACCTGGCCGTCGCACACCGCCAGCAGTTCCAGGGGCTGGGCAGGACGGCTCGACACACCTGGGTCTCAGAGGCGTGTGACACAAAAGAGGGCCCCCCTTTCCAACACCTCCCGGAAGAAGGTAGAGAGGCCCCGGGGAGCGAACTGGGTGGGCGCATCCCACTGGCAGTTGCAGGGGCCTGGGCAGTAGTCCCTCGCTCCTCCCGCTGGCAAGAGAAGGTAGACTTTGTCGGTTTGAGCGAGAGAACCAGCTATGAGAGCGAACCTGGCCGTCTCACCTGAGCAGCAGTTCCAGGGGCTGGGCAGGACGGCTCGACACACCTGGGTCTCAGAGGCTTGTGACACGAAAGGGGGCCCCCCTTTCCAACACCTCCCGGAAGAAGGTAGAGAGGCCCATAAGAGCGAACTGGGTGGGCGCATCCCACCGGCAGTACCAGGGGTCTGGGCAGGAGTCCCACACTCCTCCCGCCGGCAAGAGGAGGTAGACTTTGTCGGTTTGAGCGAGAGAACCAGCTATGAGAGCGACCCTGGCCGTCGCACACCGCCAGCAGTTCCAGGGGCTGGGCAGGACAGCTCGACACCCCTGGGTCTCAGAGGCGTGTGACACGAAAGGGGGCCCCCCTTTCCAACACCTCCCGGAAGAAGGTAGAGAGGCCCAGGGGAGCGAACTGGGTGGGCGCATCCCACCGGCAGTTGCAGGGGCCTGGGCAGGAGTCCCCCGCTCCTCCCGCCGGCAAGAGAAGGTAGACTTTGTCGGTTTGAGCGAGAGAACCAGCTATGAGAGCGAACCTGGCCGTCGCACACTGCCAGCAGTTCCAGGGGCTGGGCAGGACGGCTCGACACACCTGGGTCTCAGAGGTGTGTGACACGAAAGAGGGCCCCCCTTTCCAACACCTCCCGGAAGAAGGTAAAGAGGCCCAGGGGAGCGAACTGGGTGGGCGCATCCCACCGGCAGTTCCAGGGGCCTGGGTAGGAGTCCCCCACTCCTCCCTCTGGCAGAGAAGGAAGACTTTGTCGGTTTGAGCGAGAGAACCAGCTATGCGAGCGAACCTGGCCGTCTCTCCCCAGCAGCAGTTCCAGGGGCTGGGCAGGACTGTTTTCCACACCCCGGTCTCAGAGACGTGTGCCACGAAAGGGGGGTCCCCTTTCTAATACCTGGCGGAAGAAGGTAGAGAGGCTCCGGAGGGTGAACTGCTTGGGCGCATCCCACCAGCAGTTCGAGGGGCCTGGGTAGGAGTCCCCCACTCCTCCCTCTGGCAGAGAAGGTAGACTTTGTTGGTTTGAGTGAGAGAACCAGCTTTGAGAGCGAACCTGGCCATTGCACCCCAGCATCAGTTCCAGGGGCTGGGCAGGACTGTTTGCCACACCCCGGTCTCAGATACGTGTGCCACGAAAGGGGGGTACCCTTTCCAATACCTGGCGGAAGAAGGTAGAGAGGCTCCGGGGGGTGAACTGCTTGGGCGCATCCCACCAGCAGTTTCAGGGGCCTGGGTAAGAGTCCCCCACTCCTCCCTCTGGCAGAGAAGGTAGACTTTGTCGGTTTGAGCGAGAGAACCAGCTATGAGAGCGAACCTGACCGTCGCACCCCAGCATCAGTTCCAGGGGCTGGGCAGGACTGTTTGCCACACCCCGGTCTCAGAGACGTGTGCTACGAAAAGGCGGTCCCCTTTCCAATACCTGGCGGAAGAAGGTAGAGAGGCTACGGGGGGTGAACTGCTTGGGCGCATCTCACCAGCAGTTCAGGGGCCTGGGCAGGAGTCCCCCACTGCTCCTGCTGACAGAGAAGGGCTGTCTTTGTCATTTTGAGAGAGATGACCGTGAATGAAAATAAATCTAACTGTTGCACCCGCTATCAGTTCCAGGGGTTCGGGGAGGAGCCCCCCACTCCTCCCGCTGACAAAGAGAAGGGCCGGACTATGTTGTTTTGAGAAAGAGCGGACCGTGAAGGATGGTGCACTGAGCAGGTGCACCCGACCTGGCGTTCCAGCGGCTGGACATTTTGAGTCCCCATTTCCCCTTTCAAGGGGATGGGGTGTCATGCCAGGGGAGTCAAGTCTCCCATACCTTGCGGAAGAAGGTAGCGAGTCCCCAGGGGTGAACTGCGTGGTAGTACCCCACCATCAGTTCCATGGCCTTGTATGGTTCAGGCATCTCTCCTATGGTGCACCGGGCTCCCTTGCCAAGGAGTAGTTCCATAGAAACAGTAGAGAGAAGGAGGTACACGCCGTTGGTTCACTTGAAGGCAGACAAGTGTCAGCGGATATCTGCCAAGCCGTCAGCCCTGCAGCTGTCATTACACGGGCTGTCAGCAGTTAATCTTGCCCAAGACTACAGACCCTAAAAGCTATTCCCTAATCCCTACCTAACGCTAACTAGCTAAATCAGAGTTTTAATTAGATTTTCTTCCACAATCAAAACGCACAGCACAGAACACAACCACCAAACAGCTCCTATCTCTCCAAAAACCAACTCCACAAAATGGCTGCCGGGGAGTGCCTCGATTTATATCGTGAGAGGTAGACTACTTTCTGATTGGCTGCTAAGGATGTTGTTAAGCTGTGACAATGCCTTCTCATTGGCTATTAAAGCAAGACTAGGGGGGGGGGGTGGGGTTAGCAATCACCTCACATGGAATGGGAAAAAAAAGAAAAAGAATATTTGTTTTGCGAATATATCGCCATATTCGTCATATTTGACTATTAGCCCAAGCAGACTCAAAAAGCCTAACGCCCTTACGTAATTAGATTTCGGCGAATGTTTAATGATCGATTTTTCGCATAACAGGAACCAATTTAAAATAGGCTACATGGAATGGTATTTCAAGGGTCACTCAGTCAGTACATGATAGGATGTGTGGTAATATTTAAGTACCGATTTTTCGCATAATATACACTATATGTTAAATACGCGCAAACAGTAGTTTAGGCGCCAAAACCATTACACAAAAAGATGTTTGCGAATGTGCTAGTAGCAATATATTGACATGGTGTTAAAATGAAATGAGTACTGAATGGTTTTTGAAATGTCATGTGAATTCTCGGCACGGTTGCTTGTCATGGAACATAACTTAGCTTCTGCGAAAAATTATCTTTCGAATATGCGCGTAGATCGGATCGCACAGAAGCTTTAAGCATTAAGCATAGCAATGCTTGACTTTGCTGACTTCACGAATATTTAGAATATAGCGTTATATTCGTAAATTACGAATATAGCACTATATTCGACAAATACGGATTGGGATTGCCATTATGCAATTATATTTAAGCGCATACTTAAAGGGAACCTGTCATGTGGATATTTGATTATAATCTAACTAATTATATACACTCATTAACTACTAAAAAGTACCTTAGATGTATTCACTTACTGGTGTGACAGATGGTTACCTCATAATATACACACAAAGATCCCGCATGCTAATGAGCTGATTTGAGTCCAGCGTGATGTCATTGAGTCCAGCGTATATTTAATTCAGAGCTATAGCCACTCCCCTGCCCACCTGCTGCTGGTTCCTATGGAAACAAACTGTCATTCAGCAGCAGATGGGCGGGGAGAGTCAGGAGCTCATGAATATTCATGACTCATCATTATCAGCTGGAGCTTTTCAATACAAGATGTTGGCAGATTGACTGGGTCAATTAAAGAAAGTGACCCAGCATTTTGCTAGAAGAATCAGTCACTTATTTATGTTGCCCTTAGTTAGGACACCATAAAACTGGTGACAGGTTCCCTTTAAGGATAACATTTTTAATATCTCATACTTTAAATTTCTTACATATGGAAAAGAAATTAGGATGATTCTTCAATTTTAATCTATGCGGAAAAAAAATATATATGCGCTTGAATCGAGTCGGATAAGGCCTTTAAGTAATGCATTAATTAGTAATTGTAGAAGGAATTTGGATAGTTTGAATTTACGAATATGGCGAATATAGTGCTATATTCGTAATTGTCGAATATAGCGCTATCTTCGACATATTCAATTACCAACCCAACCACAGTTGTGTGGTGCGATGCGATTAATGCGCTTATTTAATTGTAATTATTCGCATGAACAACACTGACGGGAAAAATAGAAATTGGGAGAAGTTTTTATTAATCGGAAAGACGGAATATATAATATGCGCGTCCTAAGCGATTATCTTTCTATGAATTTGGCTTCAGAGGAAACTAATATTCATTTTAACGAATATATTGTCACATATTCTAGATATTTGCGAATTCTCGAAGTGGCGATATTCACTTTTCGAATATTCGTGCTCAACACTACTCTTGAATGCTGACATTACTCACAGCATTATGATAATTTATAGTGCTACCTGACCTCAACTCTAATGATGTGTACTGATGGTATTATGTCAGTGCAGGTTCATTACAGTTGAGGTCAGACAGGAGCACATAGCATTATAAATCATTATAATGCCGTGGGTCCATGTCATAGGAGCAGCATTCAGGACGG
Organism: Bufo bufo; assembly: GCF_905171765.1. Classification (NCBI taxonomy): domain Eukaryota; kingdom Metazoa; phylum Chordata; class Amphibia; order Anura; family Bufonidae; genus Bufo; species Bufo bufo. The sequence goes on from NC_053391.1 coordinate 306,750,131, forward strand.
GAAATACTGTACCTGTGACATGCAGAGCATATTTCTTGGATTTCTTGTGAAATTGGCCTATCTCTGTCTAGACTTCACTCCTGGTTTCGGCTCACAATCACTGATGGAAATCACTGATCAAACACTGACCAAACACTGATTGTTCTGAACGCAACCTAAGAATGGGGGGGGTTGTTACTTCCCATTGATTTGCCTCTTAAAGTCACTACTGGTCTAAGCCTCAATCACACGTCCGTGTCCTTGATGTAATCGATGATAAAACGATTAGTGAGTCATTCGTAAAGATGTCTGTGAAGGATCCATGTTTGGTCCGTGTATCCGTTTTTTGCTTTCTGTGTGTCATCCGTGTTTCACAGACATTGTACAGTTCAAAATTTATTTTCATTGCATCTCCTCCTAATAGTCCATGAAATACAAATGAAACACAGATGGCATCCATGTTGCGTCCACTTTTTTCATGGATCTGTAAACTATAATGGACGTGATGGTTCTGTGAACACGGACCAAGTAGAGCATGCTTCTGTGCTAAAACTGCAGACCCACTGACCATGTTAAAATACTGATGTGTGAATTCACATATTAAGTGAATGTGTACGTGTGCTTCTCATGGAGAACACATACAACACACATCCGTGAATCACTGACGTTTGAATGAGCCTTTACAAAATAGCCCAGTAAAGCCACTTGTTTCCCCAGGGAATTACAGTGCTGTAGGTGATGATGTGTGCATTTGCTGTACATAGCCCTCCTCCAGATTCGTATGTGCTTTTTTCATTCTCAGCAGATTAATGTTTTTAGTTTTAGTGTTCTGTAGAAATGCTTTCATGATGTACCGACATTGCTAAAAACGTGACTACCTGGAAGCTTTCCCTAAAGGCATTATTGATTGATCTATAAGTACAAAATGTGCCATTCTCCACCCATTGCTGTGACTATTAAAGGGTTTCTATCACTTGGTATGACATAATTAGCTGTCAGACATTAGCGATCTGCTAGTGTCTGCTCTGGCCAACCATCCTACTATAATCACTTGTGGGGCAGCGGTTTTGCTAAAAAACTAACTTTTATAAATATGCTAATGAGCCTCTAGGTGCTATGTGGGCGTCATTAGCACCTAGAGGCTCCGTCTACCTTCATACACAGCCGCCGCCCAGCGCGTCCCTCCAGCCCGCCCATGTCCTCCTCCGTGTGACGCAGCGGACGAGTTCTCGCGCATGCGCCGTGCGCGGCTGTATTCGGCGCATTTGAGATCTCAGCTCGGAGCGGTCAGACATTCAATGCGCATGCGCGGCTGTATTCGGCGCATGCGCATTGAATGTCTGACCTCTCCGAGCTGAGATCTCAAATGCGCCGAATACAGCCGCGCACGGCTAGTGGGCATGGGATTAAAAAAAAAATAATTATTTACAAAACTTGTGCCGGCTAATGGTATCAGTGATAAATCACAATTCAATGTAACAGAGACATGACTTGAACTGTCTGCTGTAGTCTAAAGGTGGCCATAGACATTAGATTTTCATCAGCGGAAATGGTCAATTTGGTGCATTCGGCTGACGTTCGGCCTGCCAGATAGTCGCTAATTGGTGACTAAAGTCTGGACAGTGGTTGATCTGTCAGGTTGTATATTTTTGTCCGACACCAAGCAGAAAATATCCCATCTCACTACTTACACAGACTCAGTGTGCAAATCAACTAAACTGCTTGCATGATCGGGCAGTTTACTTGATACTATGGATGGTGAGATTGTTTGTATGAACGAACCCGAATAACGACCATTTGTTATCTTATGTGTATGGCTACCTTTAGTCTAACAATTAGTCCTATTTATCCCACATACTGTTTTCTTAATTAGTTATTTTGCTCTTCCAGTATGGGATTTAAAAACACCTTAGGTATTTTTGCTAAGAAATATTAAATTTTATACTGTACTGGCTTTCAGTCTTCCACACAGACCACCTGTTATCAGTCCATCCTTTGACCACGTGGTGTCATAACTCCTATATATAATATATAACTTTTCTATCTGGTATTTAATCCATATTTATCTATAAAAATACCACAAACTCATTATTTAGATAATAAATATATATTTTATTTAATTATATGTGTTGTAATAATATGGCCGCAATGTTATATGGCTTACAATTAATCATAAAATTACTACGCTAAACATCAATATATTTTAACTCCAGATAACCACCACATGTCCTCCCAGTTAAGAACATCACGACTGAGGGAGGGTGGGATTCTTTTCTTCTTCTTTCTTGAATGCACTAAAACCGTTGTCTGTCTTTTCTTATAGGTATCACCAGCCGGCTGTTAAACCGATGTTTCCATCTCGTGTTCTTCTCCTGACCATGTATTAATGAGGACATTATGATTCATCAGGTAAGTGTATATATTTATATTTTTTAACCCCATCATTTTATAATGGATTATGCTCCCATGTGTCCCCACATTACATAGTAACATAGTAATATAGTACATAAGGCCGAAAAAAGACATTTGTCCATCCAGTTCGGCCTGTTATCCTGCAAGTTGATCCAGAGGAAGGCAAAAAAAACCTGTGAGGTAGAAGCCAATTTTCCTCACTTTAGGGGATTAAAAATTCCTTCCCGACTCCAATCAGGCAATCAGAATAACTCCCTGGATCAACGACCCCTCTCTAGTAGCTATAGCCTGTAATATTATTACACTCTAGAAATACATCCAGGCCCCTCTTGAATTCCTTTATTGTACTCACCATCACCACCTCCTCAGGCAGAGAGTTCCATAGTCTCACTGCTCTTACCGTAAAGAATCCTTTTCTATGTTTGTGTACAAACCTTTTTTCCTCCAGACGCAGAGGATGTCCCCTCGTCACAGTTACAGTCCTGGGGATAAATAGATGATGGGATAGATCTCTGTACTGACCCCTGATATATTTATACATAGTAATTAGATCTCCCCTCAGTCGTCTTTTTTCTAACGTGAATAACTATAATTTTGATAATCTTTCAGGGTACTGTAGTTGCCCCATTCCAGTTATTACTTTAGTTGCCTCTGGACCCTCTCCAGCTCTGCTATGTCTGCCTTGTTCACTGGAGCCCAGAACTGTACACAGTACTCCATGTGTGGTCTGACTAATGATTTGTAAAGTAGTAGGAATATGTTCTCATCACGGGCATCTATGCCCCTTCTGATGCAACCCATTATCTTATTGGCCTTGGCAGCAGCTGCTTGACACTGTTTTTTGCAGCTTAGTTTGCTGTTTATTAAAATTCCTAGATCCTTTTCCATGTCAGTATTACCGAGTGTTTTACCATTTAGTATGTACGGGTGACTTGCATTATTCCTTCCCATGTGCATAACTTTACATTTGTCAGTGTTAAACCTCATCTGCCACTTATCTGCCCAAGCCTCCAATCTATCCAGATCCCTCTGTAGTAGTATACTGTCCTCTTCAGTGTTAATTACTTTACACAGTTTAGTGTCATCTGCGAAAATTGATATTTTACTATGCAAGCCTTCTACAAGATCATTAATAAATATATTGAAGAGAATAGGGCCCAATACTGACCCCCTGAGGTACTCCACTAGTGACAGTGACCCAATCTGAGTATGTACCGTTAATAACCACCCTCTGTTTTCTATCATTGAGCCAGTTACTTACCCACTTACAGACGTTTTCTCCCAGTCCGAGCATTCTCATTTTATATACTAACCTTTTATGTGGTACAGTGTCAAATGCTTTGGAGAAGTCCAGATACACGACATCCATTGATTCGCCGCTGTCAAGTCTAGAACTTACCTCCTCATAGAAACTGATTAAATTAGTTTGACATGACCGATCCCTCACGAAGCCATGCTGATATGGCGTTATTTGCTTATTTCCGTTAAGATGTTCTAAGATAGCATCTCTCAGAAAACCTTCAAACAGTTTACCCACAACAGATGTTAAACTTACCGGCCAATAGTTTCCAGGCTCTGTTTTTGGACCTTTTTTGAATATTGGCACCACATTTGCTATGCGCCAATCCTGTGGAACATTCCCTGTCAGTATAGAGTCCGCAAATATCAGAAATAAGGGTCTGGCTATGACATTACTTAATTACAATGTGATGGGACGTATCATGGTGTCATAACTCCTATATATAAATTATAACTTTTCTAACTGGTATTTAATCCATATCTATATCTATAGACAATACCAAAAACGTGTATGTGTTGTAATAATATGGCCACGATGTTACATGGGTTACCATTAATCATAAAATTAAACATCAATATATTTTAACTCCAGATAACCAACACATGTCCACCCAGTTGAGAACTGGTTAACTTACCTCATAAAGCCATTTAGTGTAACTAAATGGCTAAACCCACACATCGCAAGCCTTTCCCTATAATATTTTGTAATCCAACATTTAGTATGCCATTACCAATTTCAGATAGAGTAGATCCATCTATATTATACAAACCAGATGAAAAGCCTTCTAAGTCTGCATGCCTGTAAGAAAATTCACCCAGAGCTAACATGACCTTTTCTATGTGTCTATTAAATCTTTTTCTTATTTTGTCCAAAAAGGACATTTCAGAGGTATGCCAAGAAAGGGTGGGTATTATTTCTGAGAATGTAATCAATGTTCCTGGAAATTTAAGATGAACACCGTACATTTTGTTTTCTATTTCTTTCAATAATAATTGCATTTTCATTTTACCTAACATATCCTTTCCTAAAGGTATTAGAATCAAGACTAGGTATGGAAAGCATTTTTGTATAAAATGACAATCAAGCACAAAAAGCCCTGCGGGCTGAGTACCGGCTTGACCCAGATAATATATCTTTTAATCAACATTGTTAAAACTGGTTGTGTGAGACAAACAAAAAGGAATTTAAAATAAACTGCTCCCTGTCTTCGCATGTACGTGTTTTATTTTCCCCAGCAGGGGTGTGCACTCTCCCCGTTGAGGTCACTACTTTGACATATCACTCATTACCAGTTACTTCACTGGCTGCTATATAGAGCTGAATTTGCCTCTAGATCATTTTGTTATGTAGTATCTAACTACCAATGACGTTTTATACTTTTCAATTAAAGACCTGAAACACAAGTACGTTTTAATTACTAATATTACAAGTGGGCATGGGATTAAAAAAAAAACTGTATTTACAAAACTTGTGCCGGATAATGGTATCAGTGATAAATCACAATTCAATGTAACAGAGACATGACTTGAACTGTCTGCTGTAGTCTAAAGGTGGCCATAGACATTAGATTTTCATCAGCGGAAATGGTCAATTTGGTGCATTCGGCTGACGTTCGGCCATCCAGATAGTCGCTAATTGGTGACTAAAGTCTGGACAGTGGTTGATCTGTCAGGTTGTATATTTTTGTCCGACACCAAGCAGAAAATAATCCATCTCACTACTTACGCAGACTCAGTGTGCAAATCAACTAAACTGCTTGCATGATCGGGCAGTTTACTTGATACTATGGATGGTGAGATTGTTTGTATGAACGAACCCCCCATCTGACGTACGGCAGAATAACGGCCATTTGTTATCTTATGTGTATGGCTACCTTTAGTCTAACAATTAGTCCTATTTATCCCACATACTGTTTTCTTAATTAGTTATTTTGCTCTTCCAGTATGGGATTTAAAAACACCTTAGGTATTTTTGCTAAGAAATATTAAATTTGATACTGTACTGGCTTTCAGTCTTCCACACAGACCACTTGTTATCAGTCCATCCTTTGACCACGTGGTGTCATAACTCCTATATATAATATATAACTTTTCTATCTGGTATTTAATCCATATTTATCTATAAAAATACCACAAACTCATTATTTAGATAATAAATATATATTTTATTTAATTATATGTGTTGTAATAATATGGCCGCAATGTTATATGGCTTACCATTAATCATAAAATTACTACGTTAAACATCAATATATTTTAACTCCAGATAACCACCACATGTCCTCCCAGTTAAGAACATCCCGACTGAGGGAGGGTGGGATTCTTTTCTTCTTCTTTCTTGAATGCACTAAAACTGTTGTCTGTCTTTTCTTATAGGTATCACCAGCCGGCTGTTAAACCGATGTTTCCATCTCGTGTTCTTCTCCTGACCATGTAATAATGAGGACATTATGATTCATCAGGTAAGTGTATATATTTATATTTTTTAACCCCATCATTTTATAATGGATTATGCTCCCATGTGTCCCCACATTGCAATTTGATGGGACGTATCATGGTGTCATAACTCCTATATATAAATTATAACTTTTCTAACTGGTATTTATTCCATATCTATATCTATAGACAATACCAAAAACGTATGTGTGTTGTAATAATATGGCCACGATGTTACATGGGTTACCATTAATCATAAAATTAAACATCAATATATTTTAACTCCAGATAACCAACACATGTCCACTCAGTTGAGAACTGGTTAACTTACCCCATAAAGCCATTTAGTGTAACTAAATGGCTGAACCCACACATCGCAAGCCTTTCCCTATAATATTTTGTAATCCAACATTTAGTATGCCATTACCAATTTCAGATAGAGTAGATCCATCTATATTATACAAACCAGATGAAAAGCCTTCTACTGTAAGTCTGCATGCCTGTAAGAAAATTCACCCAGAGCTAACATGACCTTTTCTATGTGTCTATTAAATCTTTTTCTTATTTTGTCCAAAAAGGACATTTCAGAGGTATGCCAAGAAAGGGTGGGTATTATTTCTGAGAATGTAATCAATGTTCCTGGAAATTTAAGATGAACACCGTACATTTTGTTTTCTACCTAACATATCCTTTCCTAAATGTATTAGAATCAAGACTAGGTATGGAAAGCATTTTTGTATAAAATGACAATCAAGCACAAATAAGCCCTGCGGGCTGAGTACCGGCTTGACCCAGATAATATATCTTTTAATCAACATTGTTAAAACTGGTTGTGTGAGACAAACAAAAAGGAATTTAAAATAAACTGTTCCCTGTCTTCGCATGTACGTGTTTTATTTTCCCCAGCAGGGGTGTGCACTCTCCCCGTTGAGGTCACTACTTTGACATATCACTCATTACCAGTTACTTCACTGGCTGCTATATAGAGCTGAATTTGCCTCTAGATCATTTTGTTATGTAGTATCTATTTACCAATGACTTGGCTCAAATTGACAGGTGAACAGAAATCCTAAAACCTAAGAACTTCCCCCGACATGTTTCACCAGCTAACCTGGCTTCCTCAGGGGTATTGGGCAGCATTGAAACAAGAACTCCACTAGCAAGGTTTAAATAACCTCTCAGACATAACTGACACATGAATGAACAAAAAAACTCAGAGAACGTCATGTGGGTGAGTATTGATTCCCTGCGTACCAGTCCAATCCTGCAACTTGTTGCACCATATACACCATTAGAGATGGCCTTGCGGTTCGCCCGGCGGACGGTTCGCGGCGAACTTCGCATGTCCGCGATTCGCCAAACATGCGAACATATGGCAATATTCGCGCCCGTCATATTCTTTTACATTGCAAAAAACTTTGACCCATGACACATCCATCAGGTGGTACAGGACAGCCAATTGAAAAGTTTCAGCAAATGGACATACCCCCTACCTTATAAATAAACCTGATCTTGCCGCCATTTTACATTCTGTCTTTTGTCAGTGTAGGGAGAGGTTGCTGTGTGGAGCAGGGACAGACTGTTAGGGACACAAATCGCTAGCTAATAGGTCCACAAAAGTCCTTTTAAGGACTGGTATAGGAGTACTATTGATAGGTGTGCAGTACATAGGGGTGTAATACACTTATAATATACTTTCTAACATAGAAAGCATATTATAGTGGATTTGTATTGTGCAGCATTGTGACTGGTGAGCGGTTCTGCAGCGATACTACAACTACAAAGAGTGACAAACGCAATTAGAAAAAATAATAACTGGTTTGATATACCGGCCCCCCACCAAAATGACAGATTGAAGCGGGGTGTTATATACCAATATACTTTATTTATAGTGTATTTGGGTACTGCAGCATTTGTTTGCTGTTTTGCTGCATTCCCTCTGCTACACACAGTGACAAACGATACTGGAAAAAATTATTAGAACTGGTGTGATATACCAGTCGCCCCCCAAAACGACAGATGGAAGCGGGGTGTTATATACCAATATACTTTCTTTATAGTGTATTTGGGTACTGCAGCATTTGTTTGCTGTTTTGCTTCGTTCCTTCTGCTACACACAGTGACAAACGGTACTGGAAACGAGTGTGATATACCAGTCGCCCCCTAAAATGACTGATTGAAGCGGGGTGTTATATACCTTCTTCCACAAATACTGTGCTTCTCTAGAGACTTTTATTACAGGGTCATTTGAAAAATGACAGGCAGAGGAGCACCAGGCCAGAGCCTAAGTGGGAAGTTGCAGAAGGTGCGTGCGATTACGTCAAAGGACGGACCAGACTTGGTTGAGTGGCTCACTCAGCCTTCCGCTTCTGCACCCTCCTCATTCTCTCTATTTGCACCCTCTTTACTCTCTGCTGTGTGCACCCCCAAAGACACCACCACCAACACCACCACCACCATATACCCTCCGCTTGAGTCACAGGAATTTTCAGATCCATTACAAGACATTTCCGATGCGCTGCCATTCTTGGCATCGGATCAGGAAGAGGAGGTAGCAACGGCCGCCACTTAGCAGTCTGACGACAGTACCCAGATCAGCCCAAGGAGGGTTGTCCCCGCTGTTGCTGCCTACTCCGAGATCTCTAATGTTAGTGGTGAGGAAGGTGACGTCGATAATGACGTGTCTACGGACGTCACGTGGGTGCCCACAAGAGAGGAAGAGGAGGGGAGTTCAGAGGGAGAGATGGACCAGCAGATAGGGAGGAGAAGCAGGCAGAACTTACATTGCACAGGAGGCAAAAAGCAGACTGCTAATGTATCAGGAGCGAGCCATCTACCATGCACGGTCACATCTGGCGATTCCAGGACGCCGGCACATGGCTCCGCAGTGTGTTTTTTTTTTTTAAAGTGTCCCGCTGCTGACAATAGTGTTGCCATCTGCAGCCTTTGCTGTCAATCATAAGTCACGGTAAGCCAAACACTCACCTAGGGACGACTGCCTTAAGAAGGCACCTGGCCTCCCATCACCGAGCCCAGTGGGAGCAACGCCGTCAGAACCCACAAAGCCACACTCCAGGCACTCACCGTCCAGCCTCTTCTCCTTCTCCTCTCTCCTCCCAATTGTCCTCCACTCCACCTTCATCGTGCCATCCTCACGTTTATCTGGCAAAAGGCAGGCTTCCGTGGCCCAAATGTTCGAGCATAAAAAGATGATGACGCCGGAAACTCTCTTGCCCAACAGTTGACCGCTGGCTTGTCGGAACTGCTAGCCCGACAATGACTGCCATATAAACTGGTGCACTCTGAGGCATTTAGAAAATTTGTGGCCATTGGAACACCGCAAAGGAAGGTCCCAGGAAGGAAATATTTCTCCCAGAAGGGCATCCCAGAGCTATATGGCCAGGTTCAGCAGCAAGTCAATGTATCTCTGGCACACAGTGTCGGTGCCAAGATACATCTGACCACAGACACGTGGTCTATCAAACAAGGGCAGGGAAGGTACATAACTTTTACTGCCTACTGGGTGAACCTTCTGACAGCCGTCAAGCATGCAACCCGTGGCACCAGTGTAGATTTGGTGTTACCGCCCCGGATTGCATGCAGGCCTGCCTCTTCTTCTCCTCCTCCTACTCTATCCTCCCTCTCCTCCTCGGCTGACTCCTCCTTTTCTGCTGCTACCGTCTCTTCCGCTGCGCCCCCCAAGATCTCCAGAACCTATTCGACATGCCAGGTGAGATGTTGCCATGCTGTGCTGCGTCTGTTGTGCCTGGAAGCCAAGAGCCACACAGGTCCTGCACTTATTTCAGCTTTGCGTTTACAGGCAGATCAGTGGCTAACCCCGCTCAATTTGACAGTTGGTAAAGTGGTGTGCGACAACTGTGCCAAATATACTGAGCGTGCTGAAACAGGGCAAAATGACACCCGTGCCGTGCATGGCACGCATCCTGAACTTAGTTGTGCAGCGATTCGTTGACAAATACCCCGGGGTCCAGGACTTCTTGACGCAGGCCAGGAAAATCTCTGGCCATTTCAGACATCTGATTTGTGACTGTCCGACACGATGGAACTCCACCTTGTATATGCTTGATAGGCTGCTCCAGCAGAAACGTGTAGTTAATGACTTTCTGTCTGAACTCTGCGGCAGGACAGGTTCTGGGAGCTTGTTTTTTTTTTTCACCACGCCAGTGACTTTTGCGGCCATTTGATGAGATCACCAAACTGGTCAGTCGCAGCCAGGGCGCCATCAGTGACATCGTACCTTACGCCTTCTTTCTGGAGTGTGCATTGCGTCGTGTCATTGATCAAGCCGTCGAGGAGCAGGAGCAGGTAGATGAGGAAGTCGCAATGCTGGATGAATTCCCAGGGGGGCTACTCCATCTGAGACAAGTCAACAAGAGTATTCAGAGGAGGATGGTGCTGGGGCGGATGAGGAGGAGCAAGAAGAGCATGCTTTAAACCTTTCTGGGATCCCTGGTGTTGTCCGTGTTGTCCATGGATGGGGGGAGGAGAACGAGGACGACATTATCCTAGATGATGAGCAGGAGCCAAGCCACTACACCACTTCCAGTTTAGTGCAAATGGGGGCCTTCATGCTCCAGTGTTTTAAGAGGACCCCCGTATAAAAAGCATAAATGGCAAGGACCAGTACTGGGTGGCAATGTACTTAGACCCCCGGTACAAACAAAAAATGGCGGAAATGTTACCACCATCACAGAGGGCTGTCAGAATGCAGCACTTCCAGGCCTTGCTTTGAGAAATGCTGCATTCTGCTTTTGCGGGCGCTGGCAGAGGAATTTCCACTCACAGAGAAACAGTTGCGGGTACCAATCCAACAGCGCCTGCAAGAAGAGGGCGGTTTGAAGATGTGTTGGTCACTTCTGATATGAGATCATTCTTTCAAGCAACCCATCGACAGCTGTCCTCCTGATCCAACCTCAGGGAACGCCTAGACCGACAGGTGTCCGAGTACACGACAGTGTGGACTACCTCATATTTCTAAAAATTTATGAGGCATGGATCTCGGAGGAATTCAACACATGTGACCAGTAGACCATGTTTGATTCAAATTCCTCATGACAGCCCACAAATATCTGCCACCACCCAGGACAATTAATGGTCCCTGTCTTAGGTAAATACAGCGGCATAAAAGGCCTTTTATGTCCGTTGAATGCCTAATTTTTGGGGCCTGTACTAGTGGCCGACACTTATTTATCCTGTGAACTGCTAATGTACCTCCAGTCACAGAATACAAAGTTCTTTGCTGTCAGGTGAACGCCTGTTGGCTAATTTTTGTGGCCTGTACTGGCCGACACTTATTTATCCTGTGAATGCCTAATTTTGCTGACTGGAATTGAAAATCAATAGGTCTGTAACCGTTCCGCTAAATTGCGGACCCATTTTACAGAAGTGTGAATGGACCCTATATGTATTTGACATGTATTTACCAGCTGCTGTCAGTTCTGGCTGATTTAGGCCAAGCTATTACACTAAAACAGAGCAATATTAAAAAAACAAAAAAACACATTCTAACTGTATAAACGATTTTTATAACTTATTAGAAAAAAAAATTTAAGGCAACTTTTCCAATAGCAGGAGCATCTCCTGCACCCCCTTCTTCATGGCCTGGCGGTGCCTCTCCTCCATGGCCTTCATCCGCTCCTGAATGGCACGCATATCCTGGCGGTGCTCCTTCTGCATTTTTGCCACTTTGGCCTTCAATGTTTTCAGTACTGTTGGAAAAAAAAATAATTAACATTATTTGCAATTCTTATTAAACCTTCAAACCTTTATTTTGTGGTGCATATGACTTTTTGATCGCTTGCTATTAAGCCTTTTTGTGATAAAAGTTTTCCAAAAAATTTATTTTTGGAGAGTTTTTATTTTTTGTTTTGAAAGGTGTCCACCTGAGAGGTTACTTCGTATGATATTTTTATACAGCTGGTTGTTACAGATGCGGCAACACCTAATATGTTTCCTTATTTTTTTTGTTATTTCTGTTTTAGTGTCTCCATAGTTTGAGAGCGATATTATTATTTTTATTCGGCGATTGTCTAATGGATTGGTAGGGTCTCATTTTTGGCCGAATGAAATGGCAGATTGGTACCATTTTGGGGGGCATATGCCTTTTTTGATAGCTTGGTGTTGCACTTTTAGTGATGTTAGGTGACAAAATTATTATTATTTTTTAATAGTTTTTATTTTTATTTTTTTCCAGTGTTCACCTGAGGGGTTAGATCATAGGATATTTTTATAGAGACGGTCGATATGTACACAGAGGTACAAAATATGTCTGTTTGTCTATTTTTTACCATTATTATTTTTTATTTATTTAACCACCTCAGCCCCCAGTGCTTAAACACCCTGAAAGACCAGGCCACTTTTTACACTTCTGACCTACACTACTTTCACCATTTATTGCTCGGTCATGCAACTTACCACCCAAATGAATTTTACCTCCTTTTCTTCTCACTAATAGAGCTTTCATTTGGTGGTATTTCATTGCTGCTGACATTTTTACTTTTTTTGTTATTAATCGAAATTTAACGATTTTTTTGCAAAAAAATGACATTTTTCACTTTCAGTTGTAAAATTTTGCAAAAAAAATGACATCCATATATAAATTTTGCTCTAAATTTATTGTTCTACATGTCTTTGATAAAAAAAAAATGTTTGGGTAAAAAAAAAATGGTTTGGGTAAAAGTTATAGCGTTTACAAACTATGGTACAAAAATGTGAATTTCCGCTTTTTGAAGCAGCTCTGACTTTCTGAGCACCTGTCATGTTTCCTGAGGTTCTACAATGCCCAGACAGTACAAACACCCCACAAATGACCCCATTTCGGAAAGTACACACCCTAAGGTATTCGCTGATGGGCATAGTGAGTTCATAGAACTTTTTATTTTTTGTCACAAGTTAGCGGAAAATGATGATTTTTTATTTTTTTTTTTTTTTCTTACAAAGTCTCATATTCCACTAACTTGTGACAAAAAATAAAAACTTCCATGAACTCACTATGCCCATCACGAAATACCTTGGGGTCTCTTCTTTCCAAAATGGGGTCACTTGTGGGGTAGTTATACTGCCCTGGCATTCTAGGGGCCCAAATGTGTGGTAAGGAGTTTGAAATCAAATTCTGTAAAAACTGACCAGTGAAATCCGAAAGGTGCTCTTTGGAATGTGGGCCCCTTTGCCCACCTAGGCTGCAAAAAAGTGTCACACATCTGGTATCTCCGTATTCAGTAGAAGTTGGGGAATGTGTTTTGGGGTGTCATTTTACATATACCCATGCTGGGTGAGATAAATATCTTGGTCAAATGCCAACTTTGTATAAAAAAATGGGAAAAGTTGTCTTTTGCCAAGATATTTATCTCACCCAGCATGGGTATATGTAAAATGACACCCCAAAACACATTCCCCAACTTCTCCTGAATACGGAGATACCAGATGTGTGACACTTTTTTGCAGCCTAGGTGGGCAAAGGGGCCCATATTCCAAAGAGCACCTTTCGGATTTCACTCGTCATTTTTTACAGAATTTGATTTCAAACTCCTTACCACACATTTGGGCCCCTAGAATGCCAGGGCAGTATAACTACCCCACAAGTGACCCCATTTTGGAAAGAAGAGACCCCAAGGTATTCGCTGATGGGCATAGTGAGTTCATAGAAGTTTTTATTTTTTGTCACAAGTTAGTGGAATATGAGACTTTGTATGAAAAAAAAAAAAAAAAAAAAAAATCATCATTTTCCACTAACTTGTGACAAAAAATAAAAAATTCTAGGAACTCGCCATGCCCCTCACGGAATACCTTGGGGTGTCTTCTTTCCAAAATGGGGTCACTTGTGGGGTAGTTATACTGCCCTGGCATTTTCCAGGGGCCCTAATGTGTGGTAAGTAGGTAAATGACCAGTGAAATCCGAAAGGTGCTCTTTGGAATATGGGCCCCTTTGCCCACCTAGGCTGCAAAAAAGTGTCACACATCTGGTATCTCCGTACTCGGGAGAAGTTGGGGAATGTGTTTTGGGGTGTCTTTTTACATATACCCATGCTGGGTGAGAGAAATATCTTGGCAAAAGACAACTTTTCCCATTTTTTTATACAAAGTTGGCATTTGACCAAGATATTTCTCTCACCCAGCATGGGTATATGTAAAATGACACCCCAAAACACATTCCCCACCTTCTCCTGAGTACGGAGATACCAGATGTGTGACACTTTTTTGCAGCCTAGGTGGGCAAAGGGGCCCATATTCCAAAGAGCACCTTTCGGATTTCACTCGTCATTTTTTACAGAATTTGATTTCAAACTCCTTACCACACATTTGGGCCCCTAGAATGCCAGGGCAGTATAACTACCCCACAAGTGACCCCATTTTGGAAAGAATAGACCCCAAGGTATTCGCTGATGGGCATAGTGAGTTCATGGAAGTTTTTATTTTTTGTCACAAGTTAGTGGAATATGAGACTTTGTATGAAAAAAAAAAAAAAAAAAAAAATCATCATTTTCCACTAACTTGTGACAAAAAATAAAAAATTCTAGGAACTCGCCATGCCCCTCACGGAATACCTTGGGGTGTCTTCTTTCCAAAATGGGGTCACTTGTGGGGTAGTTATACTGCCCTGGCATTTTCCAGGGGCCCTAATGTGTGGTAAGTAGGTAAATGACCAGTGAAATCAGAAAGGTGCTCTTTGGAATATGGGCCCCTTTGCCCACCTAGGCTGCAAAAAAGTGTCACACATCTGGTATCTCCGTACTCGGGAGAAGTTGGGGAATGTGTTTTGGGGTGTCTTTTTACATATACCCATGCTGGGTGAGAGAAATATCTTGGCAAAAGACAACTTTTCCCATTTTTTTATACAAAGTTGGCATTTGACCAAGATATTTATCTCACCCAGCATGGGTATATGTAAAATGACACCCCAAAACACATTCCCCAACTTCTCCTGAGTACGGCGATACCAGATGTGTGACACTTTTTTGCAGCCTAGATGCGCAAAGGGGCCCAAATTCCTTTTAGGAGGGCCTTTTTAGACATTTGGATACCAGACTTCTTCTCACGCTTTGGGGCCCCTAGAATGCCAGGGCAGTATAAATACCCCACATGTGACCCCATTTTGGAAAGAAGACACCCCAAGGTATTCAATGAGGGGCATGGCGAGTTCATAGAAATTTTTTTTTTTTTGGCACAAGTTAGCGGAAATTGATATTTTTTATTTTTTTCTCACAAAGTCTCCCGTTCCGCTAACTTGGGACAAAAATTTCAATCTTTCATGGACTCAATATGCCCCTCACTGAATACCTGGGGGTGTCTTCTTTCCGAAATGGGGTCACATGTGGGGTATTTATACTGCCCTGGCATTCTAGGGGCCCTAAAGCGTGAGAAGAAGTCTGGAATATAAATGTCTAAAAAATTTTACGCATTTGGATTCCGTGAGGGGTATGGTGAGTTCATGTCAAATTTTATTTTTTGTCACAAGTTAGTGGAATATGAGACTTTGTAAGAAAAAAAAATAATAATTCCGCTAACTTGGGCCAAAAAAATGTCTGAATGGAGCCTTACAGGGGGGTGATCAATGACAGGGGGGTGATCAATGACAGGGGGGGTGATCAATGACAGGGGGGGTGATCAATGACAGGGGGGGTGATCAATGACAGGGGTGGTGATCAATGACAGGGGGGTGATCAGGGAGTCTATATGGGGTGATAACCACAGTCATTGATCACGCCCGTGTAAGGCTTCATTCAGACGTCCGGATGCGTTTTGCGGATCCGATCCATCTATCAGTGGATCCGTAAAAATCATGCGGACGTCTGAATGGAGCTTTACAGGGGGGTGATCAATGACAGGGGGGTAATCAATGACAGGGGGGTGATCAGGGAGTCTATATGGGGTGATCACCACAGTCATTGATCATGCCCCTGTAAGGCTTCATTCAGACGTCCGGATGCGTTTTGCGGATCCGATCCATCTATCAGTGGATCCGTAAAAATCATGCGGACATCTGAATGGAGCTTTACAGGGGGGTGATCAATGACAGGGGGGTAATCAATGACAGGGGGGTGATCAGGGAGTCTATATGGGGTGATCACCACAGTCATTGATCATGCCCCTGTAAGGCTTCATTCAGACGTCCGGATGCGTTTTGCGGATCCGATCCATCTATCAGTGGATCCGTAAAAATCATGCGGACGTCTGAATGGAGCTTTACAGGGGGGTAATCAATGACAGGGGGGTGATCAATGACAGGGGGGTGATCAGGGAGTCTATATGGGGTGATAACCACAGTCATTGATCATGCCCCTGTAAGGCTTCATTCAGACGTCCGGATGCGTTTTGCGGATCCGATCCATCTATCAGTGGATCCGTAAAAATCATGCGGACATCTGAATGGAGCTTTACAGGGGGGTGATCAGGGAGTCTATATGGGGTGATCACCACAGTCATTGATCATGCCCCTGTAAGGCTTCATTCAGACGTCCGGATGCGTTTTGCGGATCCGATCCATCTATCAGTGGATCCGTAAAAATCATGCGGACGTCTGAATGGAGCTTTACAGGGGGGTAATCAATGACAGGGGGGTGATCAATGACAGGGGGGTGATCAGGGAGTCTATATGGGGTGATAACCACAGTCATTGATCATGCCCCTGTAAGGCTTCATTCAGACGTCCGGATGCGTTTTGCGGATCCGATCCATCTATCAGTGGATCCGTAAAAATCATGCGGACATCTGAATGGAGCTTTACAGGGGGTTGATCAATGACAGGGGGGTAATCAATGACAGGGGGGTGATCAGGGAGTCTATATGGGGTGATCAGGGGTGATCAGGGGCTAATAAGGGGTTAATAAGTGACGGGGGGGGGGTGTAGTGTAGTGTAGTGGTGCTTGGTGGGACTTTACTGAGCTACCTGTGTCCTCTGGTGGTCGATCCAAACAAATGGGACCACCAGAGGACCAGGTAGCAGGTATATTAGACGCTGTTATCAAAACAGCGTCTAATATACCTGTTAGGGGTTAAAAAAAACACATCTCCAGCCTGCCAGCGAACGATCGCCGCTGGCAGGCTGGAGATCAACTCTCTTACCTTCCGTTCCTGTGAGCGCGCGCGCCTGTGTGCGCGCGTTCACAGGAAATCTCGCGTCTCGCGAGAGGACGCGTATATGCGTCCAGGAGGAATGAATCAACCACCTCCAGGACGCGTCTGTGCGTACAGCGGTCCGGAGGTGGTTAAAGTCTTTATACACATTGCCGATTTAAATCTCAATATGTTAGTTAGGGATATTTATGATGATTATATAGTTTTAGTTTGTGATATTTCAGTACAGTATAATTTTATTTTGTTTGTTAGTTAGTGATAGTTCAATAGAGTTTAATATTATTTATTTATTTGTTAAGTTAATGGTTTTAATGTAGATTAAAGAGTTATTGTCCAGTGTTATTTTTTTGTATTACTATAGTGTATGTTGTCCCCTCATTGTCGGCCCTTTTAATGTTTATGTACATGTTATGGATACATAATCACATTGCTATGCGCACATATTTACCCTCCTGGTGGGGGCTGGTGATCGCCTCCTCTTCCTCCGAGTCCTGAGATGGGGCGGTGCTGGAGTATCCAGCACTTTCCAGCTCCACCTCTTTCACATTTCCCACATCTGGTGGAGGTGGCTCAATAGGCTTGGAGGGTCCGGCCTCCTCCTCCTCTTCCTCCTCAACCTCCACCACCTCCACGGCCTACGCCAATCGCCTTCTCCGAATAGAGGGAATATGAACTTCTGTAATCACAGAATGTTCAGATTTTAGAGAAACAACTCAGAAATCTTAACATTAGATATAAAAAAATTCCAATATGGAGGGATCTATATATAATTGCAGTGGCTGCCAGCTTCATGCCGCATAACTCAATAAAAAATGAACAGCATGCAAACAGACATCCCCTCCACAGTGTCTTGATGAAACAATATGGAGAGAGGAGACCCATGGGATGGGATTATTTCCTGAGTGTATTATAGGATGATCTACTTCTCTACACTAGAGTTGGCTACTAGAGTTGAGCGAACACCTGGATGTTCGGGTTCGAGAAGTTCGGCCGAACTTCCCGAAAATCGACCGGAACTTCGCCCCGAACCCCATTGAAGTCAATGGGGACCCGAACTTTTCGGCACTAAAAAGGCTGTAAAATAGCCCAGGAAAGGGCTAGAGGGCTGCAAAAGGCAGCAAAATGTAGGTAAATCCACTGCAAACAAATGTGGATAGGGGAATGAATAAAAAAAATAATTAATTAACCAATATCAATTGGAGAGAGGTCCCATAGCAGAGAATCAGGCTTCATGTCACCCACCACTGGAACAGGCCACTGTCAGATATTTTTAGGCCCCGGCACCAAGACAGAGGAGAGAGGCCCCATAGCAGAGATTCAGACTTCATGTCACCCACCACTGGAACAGGCAACTGTGAGATATTTAGGCCCCGGCACCCAGACAGAGGAGAGAGGTCCCATAGCAGAGAATCAGGCTTCATGTCATAGCAGAGAATCAGGCTTCATGTCACCCACCACTGGAACAGGCAACTGTCAGATATTTTTAGGACCCGGCACCCAGACAGAGGAGAGAGGCCCCATAGCAGAGATTCAGGCTTCATGTCATAGCAGAGAATCAGGCTTCATGTCACCTACCACTGAAACAGGCCATTGTCAGATATCTTTAGGCCCCAGCACCCAGACAGAGGAGAGAGGACCCATAGCAGAGAATCAGGCTTCATGTCACCCACCACTGGAACAGGCCACTGTTCAGATATTTTTAGGCCCCGGAACCCAGACAGAGGAGAGAGGCCCCATAGCAGAGATTCAGGTTTCATGTCATAGCAGAGAATCAGGCTTCATGTCAACCACCACTGGAACAGGCCACTGTCAGATATTTTAAGGCCCCGGCACCCAGACAGAGGAGAGAGGTCCCATAGCAGAGAATCAGGCTTCATGTCACCCACCACTGGAACAGGCCACTGTTCAGATATTTTTAGGCCCCGGAACCCAGACAGAGGAGAGAGGCCCCATAGCAGAGATTCAGGTTTCATGTCATAGCAGAGAATCAGGCTTCATGTCAATCACCACTGGAGCAGGCCACTGTCAGAAATTTTAAGGCCCTGGCACCCAGACAGAGGAGAGAGGTCCCATAGCAGAGATTCAGGCTTCATGTCATAGCAGAGAATCAGGCTTCATGTCACCCACCACTGGAACAGGCCACTGTTCAGATATTTTTAGGCCCCGGAACCCAGACAGAGGAGAGAGGCCCCATAGCAGAGATTCAGGTTTCATGTCATAGCAGAGAATCAGGCTTCATGTCACCCACCACTGGAACAGGCCACTGTCAGATATTTTAAGGCCCCGGCACCCAGACAGAGGAGAGAGGTCCCATAGCAGAGATTCAGGCTTCATGTCATAGCAGAGAATCAGGCTTCATGTCACCCAACACTGGAACAGGCCACTGTCAGATATTTTTAGGCCCCGGCACCCAAACAGAGGAGAGAGGCCCCATAGCAGAGATTCAGGCTTCATGTCATAGCAGAGAATCAGGCTTCATGTCATAGCAGAGAATCAGGCTTCATGTCACCCACCACTGGAACAGGCCACTGTCAGATATTTTTAGGCCCCGGCACCAAGACACAGGGGAGAGGCCCCATAGCAGAGATTCAGGCTTCATGTCATAGCAGAGAATCAGGCTTCATGTCACCCACCACTGGAACAGGCCATTGTCAGATATTTTTAGGCCCCGGCACCCAGACAGAGGAGAGAGGTCCCATAGCAGAGATTCAGGCTTCATGTCATAGCAGAGAATCAGGTTTCATGTCACCCACCACTGGAACAGGCCAGTGTTCAGATATTTTTAGGGCCCGGAACCCAGACAAAGGAGAGAGGCCCCATAGCAGAGATTCAGGCTTCATGTCATCCACCACTGGAACAGGCCACTGTCAGATATTTTTAGACCTCGGCACCCAGACAGAGAAGAGAGGTCCCATAGCAGAGAATCAGGCTTCATGTCATAGCAGAGAATCAGGCTTCACGTCACCCACCACTGGAACAGGCCATTGTCAGATATTTTTAGGCCCCGGCACCCAGACAGAGGAGAGGTTCATTCAACTTTGGGTTGCCCCGCAATATAATGGTAAAATTAAAAAAAGAGGATTGAATGAGGAAGTGCCCTGGAGTACAAGAATATATGGTTAAGGGGAGGTAGTTATAAATGTCTGATCTGCACAAGGGATGGACAGGTCCTGTGGGATCCATGCCTGGTTCATTTTTATGAACGTCAGCTTGTCCACATTGGCTGTAGACAGGCGGATGCGTTTGTCTGTAATGACGCCCCCTGCCGTGCTGAATACACGTTCAGACAAAACACTGGCCGCCGGGCAGGCCAGCACCTCCAAGGCATAAAAGGCTCGCTCTGGCCACGTGGACAATTTGGAGACCCAGAAGTTGAATGGGGCAGAACCATCAGTCAGTACGTGGAGGGGTGTGCACACGTACTGTTCCACCATGTTAGTGAAATGTTGCCTCCTGCTAACACGTTCCGTATCAGGTGGTGGTGCAGTTAGCTGTGGCGTGGTGACAAAACTTTTCCACATCTCTGCCATGCTAACCCTGCCCTCAGAGGAGCTGGCCGTGACACAGCTGAGTTGGTGACCTCTTGCTCCTCCTCTGCCTTCACCTTGGGCTTCCACTTGTTCCCCTGTGACATTTGGGAATGCTCTCAGTAGCGCGTCTACCAACGTGCGCTTGTACTTGCGCATCTTCCTATCACGCTCCAGTGCAGGAAGTAAGGTGGGCACATTGTCTTTGTACCGGGGATCCAGCAGGGTGGCAACCCAGTAGTCCGCACACGTTAAAATGTGGCAACTCTGCTGTCGTTGCGCAGGCACTGCAACATGTAGTCGCTCATGTGTGCCAGGCTGCCCAGAGGTACAGACAAGCTGTCCTCTATAGGAGGCATTTCGTCATCGTCCTGCGTTTCCCCCCAGCCATGCACCAGTGATGGGCCCGAGCTGCGTTGGGTGCCACCCCGCTGTGAACATGCTTCATCCTCCTCCACCTCCTCCTCATCCTCCTCGTCCTTAAGTAGTGGGCCCTGTCTGGCCACATTTGTACCTGGCCTCTGCTGTTCCAAAAAACCCCCCTCTGAGTCACTTCTAAGAGACTGGCCTGAAAGTCCTAAAAATGACCCCTCTTCCTCCTCCTCCTCCTCCTGGGCCACCTCCTCTTCCATCATCGCCCTAAGTGTTTTCTCAAGGAGACATAGAAGTAGTATTGTAACTCTGATAATGGCGTCATCGTGACTGGCCATGTTGGTGGAGTACTTGAAACAGCGCAACAGGGCACACAGGTCTCGCATGGAGGCCCAGTCATTGGTGGTGAAGTGGTGCTGTTCCGCAGTGCGAATGACCCGTGCGTGCTGCAGATGAAACTCCACTATGGCCTGCTGCTGCTGCTTGCACAGTCTGTCCAGCATGTGCAAGGTCGAGTTCCACCTGGTGGGCACGTCGCATATGAGGCGGTGAGCGGGAAGGCCGAAGTTACGCTGTAGTGCAGACAGGCGAGCAGCGGCAGGATGTGAATGCCGGAAGCGCGCACAGACGGCCAGCACTTTATGCAGCAGCTCTGACATGTCGGGGTAGTTGTGAATGAACTTCTGCACCACCAAATTCAGCACATGCGTCAGGCAAGGGATGTGCGTCAAAGCGGCTAGTCCCAGAGCTGCGACGAGATTTCGCCCATTATCGCACACCACCAGGCCGGGCTTGAGGCTCACCGGCAGCAACCACTCGTCGGTCTGTTGTTCAATACCCCGCCACAACTCCTGTGCGGTGTGGGGCCTGTCCCCCAAACATATGAGTTTCAGAATGGCCTGCTGACGTTTACCCCGGGCTGTGCTGAAGTTGGTGGTGAAGGTGTGTGGCTGACTGAATGAGCAGGTGGAAGAAGAGGAGGAGGAAGCCGAGTAGGAGGCTACAGGAGGCAAAGAATGTTGCCCTGCGATCCTTGGCGGCGGAAGGACGTGCGCCAAAGAGCTCTCCGCCTGGGGCCCAGCCGCCACTACATTTACCCAGTGTGCAGTTAGGGAGATACAGCGTCCCTGGCCGTGCTTACTGGTCCACGTATCTGTAGCGGTCAGAGGACGGAGAGACCGCAAAGCAGGATTTAAGTACAGTACAGCGGACAAGGAGACTGAAGCAAAAGCCGGCTTCATTAAGGAGCAAAATGAAACTGCCGGAAAAGCTGTGTAACAATACAGTACCACCGTACCAGAGGCACAATGGGTCAATGACAGGAATGATATAAACAGGTGAACATAAAACAACAGCAATGGCAATGAGATTTTGCATAGACACAGAATGAGCCTAACAGTAAGCAGTCAGCTTGCAGGCTACTCTCAACACTTATTCTCTATCTAGCCCTGCTACCCAGGGGACGCTTCTACAGCGCACTGACTAAGTCCCTGACTCTATAACCGGAAAGCACCGGTGCCACTCACAGTTCTGAAGATTCTCTTGGATCCAATAATATGCAGTCTGGATCCAGGCCCGGTCGCTTGCTTGTCTGTCTTTCTCTCTCTGGTCACAATAGATGCAGCTCTCCACCTCTGGCAGGAAGGATCCGGCGTGTCTCTACACGGTCCCACTTATTCTGGAACACACAGTGAAGTCCTCTGTGTGCAGCTCCACAGCTGTCAGGAAAATCTCAGCTAATATAGCCTCCTGCTGCTACAGTCTTTTGCTGTTATCTCTCAGCAGTCCATCTCTCTCTGTTATCTCAGCAACTTCTGGAACAGCCCGGGAAAAACTTCTTAACCCTTTCTTAGCCTCTGGCCAGCACAACTCAGGTTCCTGTTTAGTCACAGTGGCCTCTGGTGGCCGGAGGGAAACATGACAGTCTGCATAGATATAAGTGCTGGAAATACTGCTGTTTGATTCAGGGCTGCCTCTTACATATCTGTGGTTAGGTGGACCTTGCCACAGATGGCGTTGCGCAGTGCACACTCGATTTTATTGGATACTTGGTTGTGCAGGTAAGGCACGGCTCTCTTGGAGAAGTAGTGGCGGCTGGGAACAACATACTGTGGGACAGCAAGCGACATGAGCTGTTTGAAGCTGTCTGTGTCCACCAGCCTGAATGACAGCATTTCATAGGCCAGTAGTTTAGAAATGCTGGCATTCAGGGCCAGGGATCGAGGGTGGCTAGGTGGGAATTTACGCTTTCTCTCAAATGTTTGTGAGATGGAGAGCTGAACGCTGCAGTGTGACATGGTGGAGATGCTTGGTGACGGAGGTGGTGGTGTTGGTGGTACATCCTCTGTTTGCTGGGCGGCAGGTGCCAACGTTCCTCCAGAGGCGGAGGAAGAGGCCGTGGCAGCAGCAGTAGAGGTAGCAGGGGGAGCCTGAGTGAGTTCCTTGTTTTTAAGGTGTACTCCACTGCAGTTCATGCTTTGAATGCAGATGCCTGGTCATGCAGGTTGTGCTAAGGTTCAGAATGTTAATGCCTTGCTTCAGGCTCTGATGGCACAGCGTGCAAACCACTCGGGTCTTGTCGTCAGCACATTGTTTGAAGGAACTCCTTAAAGCTGCCTTTGTGGTGCTCGGTCCCAGGTGGCGGTGGCCAGTAGCAGGCAAACTCTCTTGGCAGCGGGTGTTCTGCTTTTGCCCACTGCTCCCTCTTTGCTACACTGTTGGCTCGGTATCACCACTGCCTCTTCCTCCGAACTCTGAAAGTCAGTGGCACGACCTTCATTCCATGTGGGGTCTAGGACCTCATTGTCCCCTGCATCGTCTTCCACCCAGTCTTCTTTCCTGACCTCCTGTTCAGTCTGCACACTGCAGAAAGACGCAGCAGTTGGCACCTGTGTTTCATCAGAGACATGCTGAGGTGGTATTCCCATGTCTTCATCATCAGGAAACATAAGTGGTTGTGCGTCAGTGCATTCTATGTCTTCCACCCCTGGGGAAGGGCTAGGTGCATAAGTTGAAGCTCAGACAGTTTCCCTGATATGCATAGGGGTGATGTGACAGACTGACAAAATTATATGAAACACATATCATAAATAGTGTTGATCACGAATATTCGAATTTCGAATTTTATCGCGAATATAGGTACTTTGAAAATTCACGAAAATTTCGAATATAGTTATATATATTCGAAATTTCGAATATTCAAATTTTTTCCTTTTTTTTTTTTTTTTATCAGTACACATGATCCCTCACTGCTTCTAGCTTGCGGGCCAATAAGAAGGCTGCAATATACTTGACTTTAGGAGTAGTAGTGTTTGCAAATTTTGCTCTATATTCTTTTTTTTGAATATTCGCTATATTGCTATATATTCTTGTTTTAGAATATTACGAATATTCGAAAAAACGAAGTTATAGCAATATAGAGAATATTCAAAAAAAAATCGAATAGAGCAATTTAGCTAATATAGTGATATAATCTTCTTTGTCTAATAGTTGTAAGTTGAAAAATTCGCAATAAAAAATTCGAATCCGAAAATTCAAATTCCGAAAATTCGCATATTACACAATCATTACCTTTCCGATTTTTTGAGTAATTCTACAAAATATTCGCGAAATATCGCGAATTCGAATATGACCCCTGCCGCTCATCACTAATCATAAACCCATTGCTAAAAATAGCTTTATTTTATTCACTAGTTGCCACCTAACTAGGTGGTTGTTAAATGTACCTTTCAGACAATTTTGCAGAATAAAAAGAAACTGTACTTTAGACACGAAGTTTGAAGAAGAGGCAATAATTATGCAAAATCAATTCATTGAGAAACAATATCCTCCTAAATGAATGGAAATTTCATTGAATAACCGCCTCCCGACCGCCTAACGCAGGGATGCATCCTGCGGGCGGTCGGTTTGTTCCTCGTAGACGCATCGGCGCGTCATCTCGCGAGACGCGAGATTTCCTGCGAACGCGCGCACACAGGAGCGCATGTTCACAAGATCGGAAGGTAAACGAGCTGATCTACAACCTGCCAGCGGCGATCATTCGCTGGCAGACTGTAGATCCGATTTTTTTAACCCCAGAAAGGTATATCAGACGCTGTTTTGTTAACAGCGTCTGATATACCTGCTACCTGATCCTCTGGTGGTCCCTTTTGCTTGGATTGACCACCAGAGGACACAGGCAGCTCTGGAAGTAGCACCAAGCACCACACTACACTACAACCCCCCCCCCCCGTCACTTATTAACCCCTTATTAACCCCTGATCACCCCATATAGACTCCCTGATCACCCCCCTGTCATTGATCACCCCCCTGTAAGGCTCCATTCAGACGTCCGTATGTGTTTTGCGGATGCACGGATTCGCGGATCCGCAAAACACGGACACCGGCAATGTGCTTTCCGCATTTTGCGGATCCGCACATTGCCAGAACTATATAGAAAATGCCTTTTCTTGTCCGAAATTGTGGACAAGAAAAGGACATGTTCTATATTTTTGCGGAACGTAAGTGCGGACCCGGAAGTGCAGATCCGCAATTCCGGATCCGAGCGGGACAAAGTCTGTCCGCATAGAAATGAATGGGTCCGCAATTCCGTTCCGCAAAATGCGGAACAGAATTGCGGACGTGTGAATGGGGCCTAAGGGTCCCTTATCACCGCCAGTTAGTTAGCCACTTGTTAGGTAGTTAGCGCCCACCGCACCGCAGTCACTGATTAGTCGCTGATTAGCGTCATCGCTGTCGCTAATTAGCACTAGTACTATATAGTATCTGTAAGTGATCAAGACTGATCGCAATCAGATCTATATCAGTACATTAGGGTCACCTTAGGCTCTACAAAAAACACAGTGTTCGCCCGATCAGTCCTGATCTTGTGCGCACACTTGCGTTCAGTCCGCCCCACCGCAGTGACAGAAATGTTTTTTTTCTGATCACTGCAAAAACACCGTAAAATCGCTGCGGCGCTATAAAGATCACTTTTGAGCTTTTTGGATCTTTATTAGCGATCGCAGCTTTTTTTTTTGCACATTTTTGGGCCGAGATTTTTTTTATCCAAATTGATCGATGCGAATGAAGAATTCTGTGCCGTTCATTTTTTCTTTCAGCCCTGAGGTTGAACGAAAAAATAAAATCTTATTACCCGTATGCTCAATATAAGGCCTCATGCACACGACCGTGCCGTTTTTTGCGGTCCGCAAACCGCGGATGCGCAAAAAACTGATGCCGCCCGTGTTGACTTCCGCAATTTGCAGATCGGAATGGGCGCCGTCAATATAAATGCCTATTCTTGTCCGCAAAGTGCGGACAAGAATAGGACATGTTATATTTTTTTAGCGGGGCCGCAGAACGGAGCCACAGATGCGGACAGCACACGGAGTGCTGTCCGCATCTTTTGCAGCCCCATTGAAATGAATAGGTCTGCATCCGAGCCGCAAAAACGGCGGCTCGGATGTGGACCCAAACAACGGTCGTGTGCATGAGGCCTAAGGAGAATAGCAGAAACTCCTAATGCTGGAGTTTGTTTAAAGCCTTACCAGCCTCTTCGTACTTCCGGAGGTGGGCTGCAATACGGGAGCTATACTGGACCACCGACTCCCTGGGCCTCATGTAATGATTTCGGAGACCCTCAAATGCCAGGGCAGTACAAACACCCCACAAATGACCCCATTTTGGAAAGAAGACACCCCAAGGTATTCGCTGAGGGGCATATTGAGTCCATGAAAGATTGAACTTTTTGTCACAAGTTAGCGGAAAGGGAGACTTTGTGAGAAAAAAACCCAAAAAATCAATTTCCGCTAACTTGTGCCAAAAAAACTAATCTTCTATGAACTCGCCATGCCCCTCACGGAATACCTTGGGGTGTATTCTTTCCAAAATGGGGTCACATGTGGGGTATTTATACTGCCCTGGCATTTTAGGGGCCCTAAAGCGTGAGAAGAACTCTGGAATCCAAATGCCTAAAAATGCCCTCATAAAAGGTACTCGTTGGACTTTCGGCCCCTTTGCGCATCTTGGCTGCAAAAAATTGTCACACAGGTGGTATCGCCGTACTCAGGAGAAGTATGGCAATGTGTTTTGTGGTGTCTTTTTACATATACCCATGCTGGGTGAGAGAAATATCTCTGTAAATTGACAACTTTGCATAAAATTTTTTGAAAAGTTGCAATTTACAGAGATATTTCTCTCACCCAGCATGGGTATATGTAAAAAATACACCCCAAAACACATTGCCCTACTTCTTCTGAGTACGGCGATACCACATGTGTGACACTTTTTTGCAGCCTAGGTGCGCAAAGGGGCCCAAATTCCAATGAGTACTTTTAGGATTTCACAGGGCATTTTTTACGTATTTGGATTCCAAACAACTTCTCACGCTTTAGGGCCCCTAAAATACCAGGGCAGTATAAATACCCCACAAGTGACCCCATTTTGGAAAGAAGACACCCCAAGGTTTTTTAATGAGAGGCATGGCGAGTTCATGTAAAATTTTATTTTTTGTCACAAGTTAGTGGAATATGAGACTTTGTAAGAGAAAAAAAAATAAAAAAATCATTTTCCGCTAACATTTGCAAAAATAAAAATTCAAGGAACTCGCCATGCCCCTCACGGAATACCTTGGGGTGTCTTCTTTCCAAAATGGGGTCACTTGTGGAGTGCTTATACTGCCCTGGCATTTTAGGGGCCCTAAAGTGTGAGAAGAAGTCTGGAATCCAAATGCCTAAAAATGCCAGGGCAGTATAAATACCCCACAAGTGACCCCATTTTGGAAAGAAGACACCCCAAGGTATTTCGTGAGGGGCATGGCGAGTTCATGTAAAAAAAATAAAAATTGTCACAAGTTAGTGGAATATGAGACTTTGTAAGAAAAAAAAAAAAACATTTTCCGCTAACTTGTGACAAAAAATAAAAACTTCCATGAACTCACTATGCCCATCAGCGAATACCTTAGGGTGTCTACTTTCCGAAATTTGGTCATTTTTGGGGTGTTTCTACTGTCTGGGCATTGTAGAACCTCAGGAAACATGACAGGTGCTCAGAAAGTCAAACTGCATAAATTAATTTTTTTGCACCATAGTTTGTAAACGCAATAACTTTTACCCAAACCAATAGATGTACACTTATTGCATTTTTTTTTATCAAAGATATGTAGAACAATAAATTTAGAGAAAATTTTATATAGAAATGTAGTTTTATTTGAAAAATTTTACAACAGAAAGTGAAAAATGATATTTTTTTGCAAATGTTTCGGTCAATTTTGATTAATATCAGAAAAATAGCAGCAGCAATGAAATACCACCAAATTAAAGCTCTATTAGTGAGATGAAAAGGAGGTAAAATTCATTTGGGTGGTAAGTTGTATGACAGAGCAATAAACCGTGAAAATAGTATAGTGCAGAATTGTAAAAAGTGATCTGGTTATTAAGGGGGTTTAAGCTAGGGGAGCTGAGGTGGATAAAGTTAGAGAGCTGGAAAGAACTAGTTTTTTTGCCAAACAGAAAATGGAAGTTCCAAAAACAGACAGCATGGATCATACGCGAATTGTAATACCTTTTAATAATCAATACAGAAAAATAAGGCATATTGTAGAAAAACATTGGCACTATCTACAAAAAGATAAGGTGATAGGCACACTTATCCCACCTATACCTCAGATGACCTTCACCAAGGCTCCAAATTTGAGGTTACAAGTGGCACCTACTATAAAAAATGATAGTAAAAAAGTAGGAATGTCTATACAAAATTGGATACAGTTAAAAGGAATTTTTAGATGCGGGTCCTGCAGGAATTGTATCGGTACTTCTTTCCCTAAAAAAAACACTGAAATAATTTCTACAAGCAACCATCACAAATAGAGTTGAGCGAACACCTGGATGTTCGGGTTCGAGAAGTTCGGCCGAACTTCCCGGAAATGTTCGGGTTCGGGATCCGAACTCGACCCGAACTTCGCCCCGAACCCCATTGAAGTCAATGGGGACCCGAACTTTTCGGCACTAAAAAGGCTGTAAAATAGCCCAGGAAAGGGCTAGAGGGCTGCAAAAGGCAGCAAAATGTAGGTAAATCCCCTGCAAACAAATGTGGACAGGGAAATTATTATTAAAATAAATAAAAATTAACCAATATCAATTGGAGAGAGGTCTCATGGCAGAAAATCAGGCTTCATGTCATAGCAGAGAATCAGGCTTCACGTCACCCACCACTGGAACAGGCCATTGTCAGATATTTAAGGCCCCGGCACCCAGACAGAGGAGAGAGGTCCCATAGCAGAGATTCAGGCATGGGCGTGTCTGTTTCCTGCAGCTGAGGTAGAAGGTGTGAGTGCAGCAGCTCCAGCAGCTCCAGCAGCTCCAGCAGCTTCCACCTCGTTAAGGCCCCAGGGAGATTTTTCAACACCTTAATCCCCTGGGAGGGACCAGGCTTGTGGGGAGATTTTCCACCTTTCTCCCCAGCCCAGGCCCTGCCTCTCCCTAGGGAGCTGGTAGGGGCCTGGGCTATGCGCTCAGGCAAGGCCCAGGATCCTGCTTCCCGAGGTAGGCCGGCGGGAGGTAGGGGAGGCGAGTTACCAGCCTCTGCTCCATCTTCCGCTCCGGGGGTCAGAAGATCAAGCAGGGGTCATGTGGAAGTGTCCCCTGTGGCCCCCAGGGGCGAAGCCGTGAACATCACCGGCAAGTCCAGGAGGGTGGACGATAACCCTCCTAAAGGTATGCGGGGTGCTCCTGGAGGTGGGTCGGGTTTGGTGGAAGCCGACTGGGGTACTATGAGGCCCAGGGAGTCGGTGGTCCAGTATAGCTCCCGTATTGCAGCCCACCTCCGGAAGTACGAAGAGGCTGGTAAGGCTTTAAACAAACTCCAGCATGATATAAAGGAGGAAAGACAAAAAGCGGACAGGGCCTCTAAAGTGAAGAGGCCTGAAATAGCGGCAAGAATAAGGGCCCTGAAGGTCGAGATAAGTGAAATGGAGAATAAAAGGGCTGACATCTTGAGACATAGTGGCCCATTTGAGGAAAAATTGAAAAACGAAAAGAGGTTCGCAGAGATGAACCAAAAAAAAGTTTCCTCAGTTCCTCAGATGACGAGGATACCCTAGTGAGCCTGGGGGGAGGGAGGGAGAGGAAGCCCGTTCTGGGGTGATGCCCGCTCCTTCCCAAACGACTGCCCCTCCTGAATCCGAGACCCTAGGGGGCAGCGAGCTGGAGGAGGAGATTGAGAGACTAGATCGGGCCAAAAAGACTCTGTCCTCGTACTACGACCAAAGTTGCCAGGGAAGGTGTAACCGGCTCTCCTCTGGAGCTCTCTAACCGGTACCTCATCTTGGATGAGACCTCTGCCTCCTCTGCTGAGGAGGAGGTTGAAGGTAAGGGGCCGGGGGCGAAGGAGGGAGGGCCTTCAGGGGGCCCCGCGCCCCCCTCTGGTGGGGATGCAAGGTCCTCAGGAGGGGTGGCAAAACTGGGCCCTGAGACTGAGAAAGCCAGGAGTGGTGCGCAAAGGGAGGTGGTGGTGGCAGAGATGGATACCACTATCTCCTTCAAGAGAGGTCGTGCTGCTCTAGAAGGCAGCCCCGGGAGGGGGGAGAAGGATGGGAAGAAGGCCATCTAATTTAACTACTCTTTATGGCGGTACCCGCTCTGCTGACTCTGGCGACCATTAATGTCGCCAGCATTAAGTCGGATGCGGCTCGTTTCACAGCCTTCGATTTTCTCAGCCGTGTTGAAGCTGACATTCTGTTTTTGCAAGAGACCAGGCTGCCAGATTTGGCAGCGATTTATAAAGCCAAGAGGGAGTGGAGACCAGGGCCCTCCTACTGGTCTCTTGCGGCTGAGCCGTATAGCGGAGTGGCGGTCCTTTTTTCCGCACCGGTAGAATGCCGACGAGTAATTGAATTAGAAATGGGGAGGTGTTTGATCTTGGATGTCCTCATGAAGGGACAGGAACTGCGCCTGATTAATATCTACGGGCCCCAGTCCAGGTATGACAGGAAATGTCTCTTTATGAGGATTAAGCCTTTCCTTTTTACAAGCCGGCAGGTGGTTTTTGGTGGGGACTTTAATACTGTCACAAGGCCCCAAGACAGGGGAGGCACCAGAAACCGGCTGACTTATGATAGTATTTTTCTGAATAGAGTAGCTAGTGAGGCTCGTCTAGAGGATGTCCACATTAGGCATACCCCAGGCCACGGGGGTTTCACTTTCTATAGAGGTAGTCAGATCAGGTCTAGAATAGATAGGTTTTATTTGAAGGAGGAGGCTACCTTTTCGCCCTTAAGGGTTGTGGAGGTGGAATTCTCCGATCACTGTTTGATTATGTTTTCTCTGAATATTTCAGAATCCCCCCAAATGGGAAGAGGTTATTGGAAGCTGAATTCGGGTGTCTTGGAGGAAGCAGAGGTGAGACAATCCTTTGAGGACTTCCTTCAGAGTCAGGTACCTTTACTGGATCTCTGTGATACTAAGTCAGAGTGGTGGGAGATATTCAAAGATCGGGCTGCAAAGTTCTTCCGCCGGCTCTCGAGCCTCAGGTCCCTGGACAGCTACCGCCTGTATCAGGGTCTGAGGAGGAAACTCGAGCATCTGGTCTCGACTGGTGGTAGCCGCGAGGATATCTCCAGGGTGAAATCTTTGCTCAAGAGGTGCCAGTATGATAGGCACACATCTTTAGTTTTTGAGAGGGACTTCGGGAGGTACCGCTCGCCCGACCCCTACAGAAATTGTAAGATGTCAGTGAAGAGTAAGTTAATAACAGGACTGGTCGATAGTACGGGGTCTCTGAACAGGTCCAGATCAGGGATCCTGGAAGTCGTTAGATCCTTTTACTCGTGCCTCTTGGGGAGGAGGGATCTGGATCGGGACAGGATGTCGGCTTTCCTGGCTGAAGTCACCCCTGAGTCAGGAGCTCACCTCTCTTTTGACGGTTTGGTAGAAGAGATCAGGAAGGAGGAAGTTATCCTGGCGGTGGAAGGGTTAGCTCTGAAGAAGTCGCCAGGCCCGGATGGCTTAACATCCGAGTTTTATAAGGCCTTTAAGGACTCTTTATGTCCCCTCTTGACTGAGGTATTCAATGAGTGTTTATCCTCGGGCACTCTGCCTCGGTCAATGAGGAGGTCAGCTCTGATCCTTCTATCAAAGGGTAAGGATCCGAGCCGTATTGAGAACTGGCGTCCCATAGCACTTCTTAATACGGACAGAAAGATTCTGGCCAAGATACTTTTTAATAGGCTGGTGAAATTTGCACCCCAGCTCCTTTCGGTGGCTCAGCATTGCTCGGTTCCAGGCCGCAACACTTTTAGTGCTGTACTCGGTGTCCGAGAGGCAGTGGAACAGAGTAGAGCAGGCTACTGGAGGGGGTACATGCTGTCCTTAGATCAAGCAAAGGCGTTTGATCGGGTGAACCATGAGTACCTCTGGTCGGTCCTTCTGAAGTATGGCCTGCCGGGGGGATTTGTCGATTGGTTAAAGATCTTGTATGCAGGGGCAGAGAGTTTCCCGATTGTGAACGGTTGGTCTGGCTGCTCTTTTGAGGTTGGGTCTGGCGTCCGCCAGGGTTGTCCTTTGAGCCCGCTTTTATACGTGTTCGCGATTGATCCCTTTCTTAAGCGGATCGATCGTGGACCGTTGGCGGGAGTCGGGATGGATCGGGCGGCGCCGGAAGCCACTCTGAGGGTAGTAGCGTACGCTGACGATGTCACCATTTTCGTATCCTCGAGAGGGGAGGCGGAGTACGTGATGTCTGAAGTGGATCGCTACTCGGAGGCATCCGGGTCCATGATCAATCGGGATAAGTGTGAGAGTCTCTGGCTGGGAGGGGGTGATCCAGTTTTTGATCTCCCGGACACCCTCCCAGGGCCCCAGTCATCAGCCAAAGTCCTAGGCATCCATTTTGGCCATGGGGACTATCCCACTCAAAATTGGGATGACAGGCTTAAGATCGCCACTCAGAAGGTCGACCAGTGGAAGGGTTGGTCTTTGACCCTCAGGGAAAGGGTAAACCTGATCAAGGCCTACTTACTCCCTTTGCATATCTATTTGGGTAGCGTGTGTATCTTGCCAGAGCCTCTCTGGTCTCGGGTTTATAGTCTGTTCTTCCAGCTCTTATGGGGGAATAGACTGAACCTGATCAAGAGAGAAGTGACTTACCGCACGAGGAGACTAGGGGGGTTATCTATGGTCAACCCCGTGTTGTTTCTTGTAAACACCTTTGTTAAAGCGAATCTAGCAAACCTCTGGATGGAGAGGGCTTCTCCGTGGGTAGTCTCCTGCCGGGGGTCGTTTCGGCCTTTCTTCCAGGAATGGGAGACAGGAGGGCAAGTGAAGGACTTACGTACGCCTCACAGATATCTTCCGACTTACGTCACCCCGATTCTGAAGGTGATCCGCCGGTGGGGTTTGGAGGTGAGGGAGATCAGGACTCTGTCAAGGAGGTCCCTTGACAATAGGGTCTTGTTGTCCCACTTCCAGAAGCCCCTGGCCCTCAGGGATTGCCCAAGCCGGGATCTAGACAAGGGGTTACAGTTGCTAAATTCTGCAAGGATCCCCTTGAAGTTTTGGGACTTGGCTTGGCGCTGCTTTCACGGGAGGCTGTATGTGAGGGACAACTTGAAGTACAGGAACTCTGATGAAAGGGGTTGTCCCCGGGAGGAGTGTGGTTCCATACTGGAAAGTATGGATCACTTCCTGCTTCAGTGTCCCTTTAATACAGAGGTATACCAACGGGTGGGAGCTTCCATTGGCTGGCCTAGGCTAGCCAGCCTCTCCTGGGGTTAAGAAATGATAAGCTCAGAGTCCTGTCTACAAATGCTCGCAGTTTAGGTAAAAAAATCAATGAACTTGGGTCAATAATGGCATCTGAGAATGTAGATTTAGTGGCTGTTACGGAGACATGGTTTAATGAAAGAAATGACTGGGACATAACCATACCAGGGTACTCTTTATACAGAAGAGACAGAGAAGGCAAGAAAGGAGGAGGAGTGGCCCTGTATGTGAAAGATAGCATTAAATCTAACCTAATACAAGTTGGTGAGGCCAACATAGAGTCAGTTTGGGTTACGTTGCAGTTTGCTAACCATGCAGTAACTCGTGTAGGTGTGATATATAGACCACCTGGTCAAGTTAAAGAGCTAGATGATCTACTAGTTGAACAAATAGCTAAAATGACAATGAAAGGAGAAGTTATAATTATGGGAGATTTCAATCTTCCAGATATAAACTGGAAAACCAAAATAGCAAGTTCTACCAGGAGTACAGATATTCTAAATTCCCTACTGGGGTTATCTCTACAACAAGTGGTTGAGGAGCCAACCCGGAGGTAGGCCATTTTGGATTTGGTATTCGCAAACGGGGATTCGGTATATGATGTCATTGTAGGCGAAACCTTGGGATCTAGTGATCACCAGTCAGTGTGGTTTAATATAAGAACTGTGAAAGAGTCCCACCACACAAAAACAAAAGTTTTAGATTTTAGAAAAACAGACTTTTCAAAAATGAAATTAGTCATAAATGAGTCCTTATCAGACTGGAACGGATTACATGGAGTCCAGGAGAAATGGGACTACTTAAAAGGTGCATTATTGAAGGCAACAGAAAATTGCATTAGACTTGTCAGTAAAAGCAAAAAAAGGAGGAGACCAATGTGGTACTCAGCAGAAGTGGCCCAAATCATTAAAAATAAAAAGCTAGCATTTTGTAATTATAAAAAAACCCAGAGCAATGAAGATAAGGAAATCTACAAGATTAGGCAGAGAGAGGCCAAGCAAGTTATAAGAACTTCTAAAGCGCAGGCAGAAGAAAAACTAGCTCAGTCTATGAAAAAAGGGGATAAGACATTCTTCAGATATATAAATGAAAAAAGGAAATTAAAACAAGGAATAACTAAATTAAAAACAAAGGACGGAAGGTATGTAGAAGAGAATAAAGGGCTAGCCGACTGCCTTAATGAATACTTCTGTTCAGTTTTTACAAAAGAAAAAGGAGAAGGACCTCCACTAGAAAGAATGACTATTAAATCGTTTGATGCATGTATCTTTACAGAGGAAGATGTTCTAAGTTTGCTGTCTAAGGTGAAGACAGATAAGTCACAGGGGCCTGATGAGATACACCCAAAATTATTTAAAGAGCTTAGTGGTGAGCTGGCAAAACCGTTAACAGATTTATTTAACCAATCATTAGTAACAGGAGTCGTCCCGGAAGATTGGAAATTGGCAAATGTCGTGCCCATTCACAAGAAAGGTAGTAGGGAGGAATCGAGCAACTATAGACCAGTGAGTCTGACATCAATAGTAGGCAAATTAATGGAAACCCTATTAAAGGATAGGATTGTGGAACATCTAAAATCCCATGGATTGCAAGATGAAAAACAACATGGGTTTACTTCAGGGAGATCATGTCAAACAAATCTTATAGATTTTTTTGACTGGGTGAATAAAATAATAGACGGTGGAGGTGCAGTAGACATCGCATATCTAGATTTTAGTAAGGCTTTTGACACTGTCCCACATAGAAGACTTATCAATAAACTGCAGTCATTGAGCATGGACTCCCATATTGTTGAGTGGATTAGGCAGTGGCTGAGTGAGAGACAACAGAGGGTTGTAGTCAATGGAGAACATTCAAAACAAGGTAATGTTACCAGTGGGGTTCCACAGGGATCTGTACTGGGACCGATTTTGTTTAATATCTTCATAAGTGATATCGCAAAAGGCCTCGCTGGTAAGGTTTGTCTTTTTGCTGATGACACAAAGATATGTAACAGGGTTGATGTTCCTGGAGGGAAACGCCAAATGGAAAAGGATTTAGGAAAACTAGAAGAATGGTCAGAACTCTGGAAACTGAAATTTAATGTGGATAAGTGCAAGATAATGCACCTGGGGCGTAAAAACCCAAGGGCAGAATATAGAATATTTGACACAGTCCTGACCTCAGTATCTGAGGAAAGGGATTTAGGAGTAATTATTTCAGAAGACTTAAAGGTGGGAAGACAATGTAATAAAGCAGCACAAAATGCCAGCAGAATGCTTGGATGTATAGGGAGAGGTATAAGCAGTAGAAAGAGTGAAGTGCTTATGCCGCTGTACAGAACACTGGTGAGACCTCACTTGGAGTATTGTGCGCAGTACTGGAGGCCATATCTCCAGAAGGATATAGATACTCTAGAGAGAGTTCAGAGAAGAGCTACTAAACTAGTACATGGATTGCAGGATAAAACTTACCAGGAAAGGTTAAAGGACCTTAATATGTATAGCTTGGAAGAAAGAAGAGACAGAGGGGATATGATAGAAACTTTTAAATACATAAAGGGAATCAACTCGGTAAAGGAAGAGAGCATATTTAAAAGAAGAAAAACTACCACAAGAGGACACAGTTTTAAATTAGAGGGGCAAAGATTTAAAAGTAATATAAGGAAGTATTACTTTACTGAGAGAGTAGTGGATGCATGGAATAGCCTTCCTGCAGAAGTGGTAGCTGCAAATACAGTGAAGGGGTTTAAGCATGCATGGGATAGGCATAAGGCCATCCTTCATATAAGATAGGGCCGGGGGCTATCCATAGTATTCAGTATATTGGGCAGACTAGATGGGCCAAATGGTTCTTATCTGCCGACACATTCAATGTTTCTATGTTTCTATATGAGTGGGCTTATGGAGTGCTCAGAGACATTGGTAGAAGGGACCTGTGCACATGTTTTTTAGTCAGTATAGTAGTTAGGTTCTACACGTGGAATGCACGGTGCTTAGTTTCAACGCAGCAGAAAGTCCTCCCAGTGAACGAGGTATGTAGGAACATTCTGGGTGACCTGGTGAAGGTGCGTTCTTTGGAGTATGAGAGACTGGGCACCAGTAGGGCCTCTCTCCTCTGGAGAGGCTTTGCTTTTAGCGTGCCCTAGCCTAGTCATACGTTTCCTGGTGGTGGGCTGATGCTTTCACCGTAGACGTTTGTTTTGTGGGATGTTGAGCTTTGAAGAAAGGCTTACAGAGACCGAGCTTGGGCCTTTGGGTAGTTCTGTATATTAGAATATTTTGCAGTGTGTGTTAAATAGTTATGTTGTTTATGTTGTTTTTTAGGATAGAATGAGTTGAAGCTAGTTAGGTTGGGTGGGTGAGGGAAGGGGTCTTTTATTTGTACTTTTAAGTGTTTTATGTGTGTATTGAAGTGGGAGGCCTGCATCTAGCCCTGGACTATGCGGACATGGGTGGACATGGGGCGAGGGGCTATATGTGGGTGGTGGAGGTAGGGCTGGCCTCGGACTATGCGGACACGAGAGAGACGTGAGGCGGAGGTCAGCCTTGGGTGATGGGTGAAGGGTGATGGAGTAGGTAGTGGGGGTTAGGGCTAGATTAGGGGGGTGAGGTTTGTTTTGCCTTATGTGTTATATTAGTAAAAAGGTAATATAAATAAAAACTAAAAAATAAATTGGTGATGGGAAAAAATAATTAAAAAAATAAAATAAAAATAAAAATATAAAATAAATAAATATATATATATATTTTTTGTTTGTTTTCTATTATTATTATTATTATTATTATTATTATTAGTATTATTTGCGTTTTTGTTTTATTGACGAGTAGTCAAGTTTTTCCTTTTGGGTTTTATAGCTGAACCGGCTAAGTAAGTTTCATTTCATTTTTAGCATTTGTATATAGTTTTTTATAGGGTATTGGTATGAATGTGAGTGTGAGTGAGGCTGGGCCAGCTGAGAAGCTGTTCTGTTTTGTTTTTCTTGTCTGTAAAGTTTTGTATTTTTCTAATAAAAAAAGAGTTCCCATAGCAGAGAATCAGGCTTTATGTCAAAGCAGAGAATCAGGCTTCAAGTCATAGCAGAAAATCAGGCTTCAAGTCATAGCAGAGAATCAGGCTTCACGTCACCCACCACTGGAACAGGCTATTGTCAGATATTTTTAGGCCCCGGCACCCAGACAGAGGAGAGAGGTCCCATAGCAGAGAATCAGGCTTCATGTCATAGCAGAGAATCAGGCTTCATGTCACCCACCAGTGGAACAGGCCATTGTCAGATAATTTTAGGCCCCGGCACCCAGACAGAGGAGAGAGGTCCCATAGCAGAGAATCAGGCTTCATGGCATAGCAGAGAATCAGGCTTCAAGTCATAGCAGAGAATCAGGCTTCATGTCATAGCAGAGAATCAGGCTTCACGTCACCCACCACTGGAACAGGCCATTGTCAGATATTTTTAGTCCCTGGCACCCAGACAGAGGAGAGAGGTCCCATAGCAGAGAATCAGGCTTCATGTCATAGCAGAGAATCAGGCTTCATGTCACCCACCACTGGAACAGGCCAGGTCAGATAATTTTAGGCCCCGGCACCCAGACAGAGGAGAGAGGTCCCATAGCAGAGAATCAGACTTCATGTCATAGCAGAGAATCAGGCTTCAAGTCATAGCAGAGAATCAGGATTCATGTCATAGCAGAGAATCAGGCTTCACGTCACCCACCACTGGAACAGGCCATTGTCAGATATTTTTAGGCCCCGGCACCCAGACAGAGGAGAGAGGTCCCATAGCAGAGAATCAGGCTTCATGTCATAGCAGAGAATCAGGCTTCATGTCACCCACCACTGGAACAGGCCATTGTCAGATAATTTTAGGCCCCGGCACCCAGACAGAGGAGAGAGGTCCCATAGCAGAGAATCAGGCTTCATGTCATAGCAGAGAATCAGGCTTCAAGTCATAGCAGAGAATCAGGCTTTATGTCATAGCAGAGAATCAGGCTTCACGTCACCCACCACTGGAACAGGCCATTGTCAGATATTTTTAGGCCCCGGCACCCAGACAGAGGAGAGAGGTCCCATAGCAGAGAATCAGGCTTCATGGCATAGCAGAGAATCAGGCTTCAAGTCATAGCAGAGAATCAGGCTTCATGTCATAGCAGAGAATCAGGCTTCATGTCACCCACCACTGGAACAGGCCATTGTCAGATAATTTTAGGCCCTGGCACCCAGACAGAGGAGAGAGGTCCCATAGCAGAGAATCAGGCTTCATGGCATAGCAGAGAATCAGGCTTCAAGTCATAGCAGAGAAACAGGCTTCATGTCATAGCAGAGAATCAGGCTTCACGTCACCCACCACTGGAACAGGCCATTGTCAGATATTTTTAGGCCCCGGCACCCAGACAGAGGAGAGAGGTCCCATAGCAGAGAATCAGGCTTCATGTCATAGCAGAGAATCAGGCTTCATGTCACCCACCACTGGAACAGGCCATTGTCAGATAATTTTAGGCCCCGGCACCCAGACAGAGGAGAGAGGTCCCATAGCAGAGAATCAGGCATGGGCGTGTCTGTTTCCTGCAGCTGAAGTGGAAAGGTGTGTGTGAAGCAGCTCCTGAGAACTTCCACCTCGTTAAGGCCCCAGGGAGATTTTTCATCACCTTAATCCCCTGGGAGGGACCAGGCTTGTGGGGAGATTTTCCACCTTTCTCCCCAGCCCAGGCCCTGCCTCTTCCTAGGGAGCTGGTAAGGGCCTGGGCCATGCGCTCAGGCAAGGCCCAGGATCCTGCTTCCCGGGGTAGGCCGGCGGGGAGTAGGGGAGGTGAACTACCGGCCTCTGCTCCATCTTCCGCTCCGGGGGTCAGAAGATCAAGCAGGGGTCATGTGGAAGTGTCCCCTGTGGCCCCCAGGGGCGAAGCCGTGAACATCGCCGGCAAGTCCAGGAGGGTGGACGATAACCCTCCTCAAGGTATGCGGGGTGCTCCTGGAGGTGGGTCGGGTTTGGTGGAGGCCGACTGGGGTACTATGAGGCCCAGGGAGTCGGTGGTCCAGTATAGCTCCCGTATTGCAGCCCACCTCCGGGAGTACGAAGAGGCTGGTAAGGCCTTAAAAAAACTCCAGCATGATATAAAGGACGAAAGGCAAAAAGCTAACAAGGCCTCTAAGGCGAAAAGGCCTGAAATAGCGGCGAAAAAAAGGACCCTGAAGGTTGACATAAGGGAGATGGAGGATAAGAGGGCTGACATACTGAGAAATAGTGGCCCATTTGAGGAAAAATTAAGGAATAAAAAGAGATTCGCAGAGATGAACCTGAAAAAGGTTTCTTCAGATGAGGATGAGACCATAGTGAGCCTGGGGGGACAGTCTGCGGGGCCAGCGGATTCTGGGATCCGGCCCGAGCAGGTCCGTCTCCTCCCCACTAGCTCAGATGAGGAGGAGGGCAGCGAGAGCAGTGGGGTAGGGGGACAGTTGATGGAACAGATACGTTCCCTAGAGTCTCCCCGGGCTCATGTAGACGGGCTTGTTTTCGGGGACGAATTGTTGGAGGATGAACCTGCAAAAAAGAAAAAGAGACAGAAACAAAAAGAAGCAAAGAAGAAACAAAAAGAGGCAAGCAAAGAAGTGAACTGGGTGTATGTGTCCTATCCACTGCCCTCTGGACCGGCTGCAAAGTCGGCTCAGGGGGCTAACCCCACTATCCCCCCTAGCCTGGTTTCTACAGTGGAACCAGAGCGTGGGAGTGGGGAGAATAGAGAGAATGTAGCAAAAAGTAATTTAATCCGTGAGAAAAAGATGGCGTCGGACGCCGACCCTGTTTGCAGTAGCAGGGGCGGCAAGGTGGGAGTGGCTGAAATGCCGCACAAGCTGGTGCCGATAGCGAGAGGAGGGGGGGACATGGCTGCATTGCGTGTGGCCCCGCCCACCGCCGCTGCCTCCACCGGGATGCTAGATAAATGTTTGGTGGGGGTGCGGCAGTGTGATGATTTGGTCGCCGCCCCTCCTGCCTTGGATGGTGGTGTGGTCCTTGCTTCCTCTGCCCCCGTTGGACCCCATGCGCCTATGTCTCCCGCCGCCCCCTCCGCCGGCGTTAGTGCGTCGGCGGTGGAAGGGGGCGGGGCCGGGGCGGGGGGAACATCTGCGATCGCGCCTCTGGGTGTACCTGGAGGCGTGTCTGTGGGCGGGGGGGGCAGGGTCCATGCATCCGTCACCATGTGTTCGGCTGGCATGGCTGGGGGCAGTAGTGCCACAGGGCGCCTGCTCCAGCCAAATCCTCTGGGGAGAGGGAGCCCCAGTGAAGTTGTTATGGATACAAGCAATGCAGAAGGACGTTGTGTGGACATTAAAATAAATAAAGCAAAAGAAGTTGCAAGGACAGTACATAGGGTGTACAGGGGGATGGACATCGCCGCGTCCTCTCTGTCCTCCTCAGAAGGGGGGGGGGTGGGGAGGATAGTGACAGAGGTCGCCGTCCACCATGAAAACGCCTATAAAGCCGAGGATGTGGTGGTAGGGACCACTGAGGCGGAGGCGGATGTGTATAAAAAGAGAAATGTTAATGTCATTGCCCCAGCTGGCCCAGCTGTGTGTTTGGAGGCAGGTGAAAATTCAGGGGTCGTTCGGGGTCCTGGTGGGGGGGTGGATGCGGGGGTTGGTCCTGCCGCTGGAAAAGTGGCGGGCCCTCCTTGCGTGCCCCCCTCGGGGGGATCTGGTGCGACACTTGTGACAGGTAGGGGGGGGGAAGCCGGTTCTGCTGCCCCTCCTGCGTCCATGGCGCCTGGCAGAAGTTATGCCAGTGTGGCTGCGGCTGTAGGGGGGGAGGGGCTGACTTCTTTGGCTTCCTCGCTCTCAGGTCTGGAAATGGTGACTTGCAGCGGCGACTGCTGGAGGCCCTCAAAAAGGGGGAGAGCTCCTTTTCCGTAGAGGGAGAGAAGGTGGAATGTTCATTCTGGTTCAACAGACATGGCGTTCGGACCTTCCGAGAACAGAACGGGGACGAGACCGCCTGGTCTTCACCCACAACCGGCCCTGAAGCCAGACGGAATGTGGTCTGTCTCAAGTGGAGTAGCGATGAAGCTTGCCCTACTAGAAAGAGGGTAGTGGAGCTCCTGCTTGGGATGGGTTTCAAGGCAACCGACATCTTTGCCTTGATCCATCCTTTTGGCTCCAAGGAGTTTGACATCAGCTTTGTCCGGCCGGAGGGGCTTGAGCTCTTCTGGTCCGGATATGAGCTGGTGAAGAACATGCCGGACTGGCGTGGTTTCGTTGCAAAAGCGATAACCCGCCAGAGTGAGGTCAAGAGAGTGACCGTGCTGACCCGTAACGAGTCGCTCTCTTGTATTGACATCATGACCTGGCTGGGAAGGTACGGAGAGGTCCAGGGAATACCAGCTGAAAACCTGGACGAGTTTGGCATTTGGTCGGGTGCCTGGACGTTTAATATCAAGCTTAAGCGTCTGGGTAGTACAGTTTCCCACATTCCATCATCTGCCTTTATCGGCCGAGACAGGATCTTGGTTTTCTACAGGGGGCAGCCTAAGCTCTGTCACAAGTGCGGCAGCCCCACACACTTCAGAGCCAGCTGCCAAGTGCAGAAGTGCGCGTTGTGTGGGGGGACAGGTCATCTTGCTGCATCTTGCGAGGAGATTAGATGCAACCTGTGTGGGGAGCTCGGGCACCCCTTCAGTCGCTGTCCTCTCTCTGAGGCCAATGCGGCCCGAACTCATGCAGGAGCGGGCCGGGAGGTCCCTTCGGCTGAGGCGGGTACTGGCAAAGGCAGTGGAGTTAAGGGGTCCGTGAGGAACCGGAACAACCCGTCCCGGCAGAGGCGGAGAGAGAGGCGTCAGGCGGAAAGGGAGGGGGAGGAACCCCGTTCTGGGGTGATGCCCGCTCCTTCCCAAACGACTGCCCCTCCTGAATCCGAGACCCTAGGGGGCAGCGAGCTGGAGGAGGAGATTGAGAGACTGGATCGGGCCGAAGAGACTCTGTCCTCGCACTACGAAAGTTCTGCAAAGGGTAGTGGGGCAGAGTCCCAAAGTAGACGGAAATGGCGTACTAAAAAAAAAAGATCTAGCCCGACCAAAGTTGCCAAGGAAGGTGTAACCGGCTCCCCTCTGGAGCTCTCCAACCGGTACCTCATCTTGGATGAGACCTCTGCCTCCTCTGCTGAGGAGGAGGTTGAAGGTGAGGGGCCGGGGGCGAAGAAGGGAGGGCCTTCAGGGGGCCCCGCGCCCCCCTCTGGTGGGGATGCAAGGTCCTCAGGAGGGGTGGCAAAACCGGGCCCTGAGACTGAGAAAGCCAGGAGTGGTGCGCAAAGGGAGGTGGTGGTGGCAGAGATGGATACCACTATCTCCCTCAAGAGAGGTCGTGCTGCTCTAGAAGGCAGCCCCGGGAGGGGGGAGAAGGATGGGAAGAAGGCCGTCTAATTTAACTACTCTTTATGGCGGTACCCGCTCTGCTGACTCTGGCGACCATTAATGTCGCCAGCATTAAGTCGGATGCGGCTCGTTTCACAGCCTTCGATTTTCTCAGCCAAGTTGAAGCTGATATTTTGTTTTTGCAAGAGACCAGGCTGCCAGATTTGGCAGCGATTTATAAAGCCAAGAGGGAGTGGAGACCAGGGCCCTCCTACTGGTCTCTTGCGGCTGAGCCGTATAGCGGAGTGGCGGTCCTTTTTACCGCACCGGTAGAATGCCGACGAGTAATTGAATTAGAAATGGGGAGGTGTTTGATCTTGGATGTCCTCATGAAGGGACAGGAACTGCGCCTGATTAATATCTACGGGCCCCAGTCCAGGTGGGACAGGAAATGTCTCTTTATGAGGATTAAGCCTTTCCTTTTTACAAGCCGGCAGGTGGTTTTTGGTGGGGACTTTAATACTGTCACAAGGCCCCAAGACAGGGGAGGCACCAGAAACCAGCTGACTTATGATAGTATTTTTCTGAACAGAGTAGCTAGTGAGGCTCGTCTGGAGGATGTCCACATAAGGCATACCCCAGGCCACGGGGGTTTCACTTTCTATAGAGGTAGTCAGATCAGGTCTAGAATAGATAGGTTTTATTTGAAGGAGGAGGCTACCTTTTCGCCCTTAAGGGTTGTGGAGGTGGAATTCTCCGATCACTGTTTGATTATGTTTTCTCTGAATATTTCAGAATCCCCCCAAATGGGAAGAGGTTATTGGAAGCTGAATTCGGGTGTCTTGGAGGAAGCAGAGGTGAGACAATCCTTTGAGGACTTCCTTCAGAGTCAGGTACCTTTACTGGATCTCTGTGATACTAAGTCAGAGTGGTGGGAGATATTCAAAGATCGAGCTGCAATGTTCTTCCGCCGGCTCTCGAGCCTCAGGTCCCTGGACAGGTACCGCCTGTATCAGGGTCTGAGGAGGAAACTCGAGCATCTGGTCTCGACTGGTGGTAGCCGCGAGGATATCTCCAGGGTGAAATCTTTGCTCAAGAGGTGCCAGTATGATAGGCACACATCTTTAGTTTTTGAGAGGGACTTCGGGAGGTACCGCTCGCCCGACCCCTACAGAAATTGTAAGATGTCAGTGAAGAGTAAGTTAATAACAGGACTGGTCGATAGTACGGGATTGCTGAGCAGGTCCAGATCAGGGATCCTGGAAGTCGTTAGATCCTTTTACTCGTGCCTCTTGGGGAGGAGGGATCTGGATCGGGACAGGATGTCGGCTTTCCTGGCTGAAGTCAT
This sequence comes from Bufo bufo, assembly GCF_905171765.1. Taxonomy (NCBI): domain Eukaryota; kingdom Metazoa; phylum Chordata; class Amphibia; order Anura; family Bufonidae; genus Bufo; species Bufo bufo. Next base: position 306,794,649 of record NC_053391.1, read on the forward strand.
CCCTGAGTCAGGAGCTCGCCTCTCTTTTGACGGTTTGGTAGAAGAGATCAGGAAGGAGGAAGTTATCCTGGCGGTGGAAGGGTTAGCTCTGAAGAAGTCGCCAGGCCCGGATGGCTTAACATCCGAGTTTTATAAGACCTTTAAGGACTCTTTATGTCCCCTCTTGACTGAGGTATTCAATGAGTGTTTATCCTCGGGCACTCTGCCTCGGTCAATGAGGAGGTCAGCTCTGATCCTTCTATCAAAGGGTAAAGATCCGAACCGTATTGAGAACTGGCGTCCCATAACACTTCTTAATACGGACAGAAAGATTCTGGCCAAGATACCTTTTAATAGGCTGGTAAAATTTGCACCCCAACTCCTTTCGGCGGCTCAGCATTGCTCGGTTCCAGGCCGCAGCACTTTTAGTGCTGTACTCGGTGTCCGAGAGGCAGTGGAACAGAGTAGAGCAGGCCACTGGAGGGGGTACATGCTGTCTTTAGATCAAGCAAAGGCGTTGGATCGGGTGAACCATGAGTACCTCTGGTCGGTTCTTCTGAAGTATGGCCTGCCGGGGGGGTTTGTCGATTAGTTAAAGATCTTGTATGCAGGGGCAGAGAGTTTCCCGCTTGTGAACGGTTGGTCTGGCTGCTCTTTTGAGGTTGGGTCTGGCGTCCGCCAGGGTTGTCCTTTGAGCCCGCTTTTATACGTGTTCGCGATTGATCCCTTTCTTAAGCGGATCGATCGTGGACCGTTGGCGGGAGTCAGGATTGATCGGGTGGCGCCGGATGCCACTCTGAGGGTAGTAGCGTACGCTGACGATGTCACCATTTTCGTATCCTCGAGAGGGGAGGCGGAGTACGTGATGTCTGAAGTGGATCGCTACTCGGAGGCATCCGGGTCCATGATCAATCGGGATAAGTGTGAGAGTCTCTGGCTGGGAGGGGGTGATCCAGTTTTTGATCTCCCGGACACCCTCCCAGGGCCCAAGTCGTCAGCCAAAGTCCTAGGCATCCATTTTGGCCATGGGGATTATCCCACTCAAAATTGGGACGACAGGCTTAAGATCGCTGCTCAGAAGGTCGACCAGTGGAAGGGTTGGTCTTTGACCCTCAGGGAAAGGGTAAACCTGATCAAGGCCTACTTACTCCCTTTGCTTATCTATTTGGGTAGCGTGTGTATCTTGCCAGAGCCTCTCTGGACTCGGGTTTATAGTCTGTTCTTCCAGCTCTTATGGGGGAATAGACTGAACCTGATCAAGAGAGAAGTGACTTACCGCACGAGGAGACTAGGGGGGTTATCTATGGTCAACCCTGTGGTGTTTCTTGTAAACACCTTTGTTAAAGCAAATCTGGCGAACCTCTGGATGGAGAGGGCTTCTCCGTGGGTAGTCTCCTGCCGGGGGTGGTTTCGGCCTTTCTTCCAGGAATGGGAGACAGGAGGGCAAGTGAAGGACTTACGTACGCCTCACGGATATCTTCCGACTTACGTCACCCCGATTCTGAAGGTGATCCGCCGGTGGGGTTTGGAGGTGAGGGAGATCAGGACTCTGTCAAGGAGGTCCCTTGACGAGAGGGTCTTGTTGTCCCACTTCCAGAAGCCCCTGGCCCTCAGGGATTGCCCAAGCCGGGATCTAGACAAGGGGTTACAGTTGCTAAAATCTGCAAGGATCCCCTTGAAGTTTTGGGACTTGGCTTGGCGCTGCTTTCACGGGAGGCTGTATGTGAGGGACAACTTGAAGTACAGGAACTCTGATGAAAGGGGTTGTCCCCGGGAGGAGTGTGGCTCCATACTGGAAAGTATGGATCACTTCCTGCTTCAGTGTCCCTTTAATACAGAAGTATACCAACGGGTGGGAGCTTCCATTGGCTGGCCTAGGCTAGCCAGCCTCTCCTACGCGGAGTGGGCTTATGGAGTGCTCAGAGACATTGGTAGAAGGGACCTGTGCACATGTTTTTTAGTCAGTATAGTGGTTAGGTTCTACACGTGGAATGCACGGTGCTTAGTTTCAACGCAGCAGAAAGTCCTCCCAGTGGACGAGGTATGTAGGAACATTCTGGGTGACCTGGTGAAGGTGCGTTCTTTGGAGTATGAGAGACTGGGCACCAGTAGGGCCTCTCTCCTCTGGAGAGGCTTTGCTTTTAGCGTGCCCTAGCCTAGTCATACGTTTCCTGGTGGTGGGCTGATGCTTTCACCGTAGACTTTTGTTTTGTGGGATGTTGAGCTTTGAAGAAAGGCTTACAGAGACCGAGCTTGGGCCTTCGGGTATTTCTGTATATTAGAATATTTTGCAGTGTGTGTTAAATAGTTATGTTGTTTATGTTGTTTTTTAGGATAGAATGAGTTGGGGCTAGTTAGGTGGGTGAGGGAAGGGGTCTTTTATTTGTACTTTTAAGTGTTTTATGTGTGTATTGAAGTGGGAGGCCTGCATCTAGCCCTGGACTATGCGGACATGGGTGGACATGGGGCGAGGGGCTAGATGTGGGTGGTGGAGGTAGGGCTGGCCTTGGACTATGCGGACACGAGAGAGACGTGAGGCGGAGGTCAGCCTTGGGCGATGGGTGAAGGGTGATGGAGTAGGTAGTGGGGGTTAGGGCTAGATTAGGGAGGTGAGGTTTGTTTTGCCTTATGTGTTATATTAGTAAAAAGGTAATATTAAAAAAATAAAATAAATTGGTGATGGGAAAAAAAAAATATATATATATATATTATAATAATAATAATAATAAAATAAATATATATATATATTTTTTGTTTGTTTTCTATTATTATTATTATTATTATTATTATTATTGTTTTATTAGTCTTATTTGCGTTTTTGTTTTATTGACGAGTAGTCAAGTTTTTCCTTTTGGGTTTTATAGCTGAACCGGCTAAGTAAGTTTCATTTCATTTTTAGCATTTGTATATAGTTTGTATATAGTTTTTTTTTATAGGGTATTGGTATGAATGTGAGTGTGAGTGAGGCTGGGCCAGCTGAAAAGCTGTTCTGTTTTGTTTTTCTTGTCTGAAAAGTTTTGTATTTTTCTAATAAAAAAAGAGTTCCCATAGCAGAGAATCAGGCTTCATGTCATAGCAGAGAATCAGGCTTTATGTCACCCACCACTGGAACAGGCCATTGTCAGATAATTTTAGGCCCCGGCACCCAGACAGAGGAGAGAGGTCCCATAGCAGAGAATCAGGCTTGGGCGTGTCTGGTTCCTGCAGCTGCAGTGATCAGACGTGTGCTGAGAGAGCTCCTGGACTTCCAGAGACTTCCAGGGAGATTTCCATCTACTTCCCCTGTGAACAGTTCCAGACTTGCGGGGAGTTTTTACCACCTCTCCCCAGCCCAGGCCCTGCCTCTCCCTAGGGAGCTGGTGGGGTCCTGTGGCCATGTCCTCTCAGAAGGACGCCCCTGCTCCCCGGCCTGGCGGTGGAAGGGTTAGCTCTGAAGAAGTCGCCAGGCCCGGATGGCTTAACATCCGAGTTTTATAAGACCGTTAAGGACTCTTTATGTCCCCTCTTGACTGAGGTATTCAATGAGTGTCTATCCTCGGGCACTCTGCCTCAGTCAATGAGGAGGTCAGCCCTGATCCTCCTATCAAAGGGTAAAGATCTGAGCCGTATTGAGAACTGGGGTCCCATAGCACTTCTCAATACGGACAGAAAGATTCTGGCCAAGATACTGTTTAACAGGCTGGTGAAATTTGCGCCTCAACTCCTTTCGGTGGCTCAGCATTGCTCGGTTCCAGGCCGCAGCACTTTTAGTGCTGTGCTCGGTGTCCGAGAGGCAGTGGAACAGAGTAGAGCAGGCCACTGGAGGGGGTACATGCTGTCCTTAGATCAAGCAAAGGCATTTGATCGGGTGAACCAAGAGTACCTCTGGTCGGTCCTTCTGAAGTATGGCCTGCCGGGGGGGTTTGTCGATTGGTTAAAGATCTTGTATGCGGTGGCGGAGCGTTTCCCGCTTGTGAACGGTTGGTCTGGCTGCCCTTTTGAGGTTGGGTCTGGCGTTCACCAGGGTTGTCCTTTTAGCCCGCTTTTATACGTGTTCGCGATTGATCCCTTTCTTAAGAGGGTCAATCGTGGACCGTTGGCGGGAGTCGGGATGGATCCGGCAGCGCCGGAAGCCACTCTGAGGACAGTAGCGTATGCCGACGATGTCACCATTTTCGTGTCCTCGAAAGGGGAGGCGAAATACGTGATGTCTGAGGTGGACCGCTACTCGGAGGCATCCGGGTCCATGATTAACCAGGATAAGTGTGAGAGTCTCTGGCTGGGAGGGGGCGATCCAGCTTTCGATCTCCCGGACACCCTCCCAGAGCCCCAGTCGTCAGCCAAAGTCCTAGGCATCCATTTCGGCCATGGGGATTATCCCACCCAAAATTGGGACGACAGGCTTAAGATCGCCGCTCAGAAGGTCGACCAGTGGAAGGGCTGGTCTTTGACCCTCAGGGAAAGGGTGCACCTGATCAAAGCTTTTCTGCTCCCTTTGCTTGTCTATTTGGGCAGTGTGTGTATCTTGCCAGAGCCTCTCTGGACTCGGGTTTACAGTCTGTTCTTCCAGCTCTTATGGGGGAATAGACTGAACCTGATCAAGAGGGAGGTGACTTACCGCACGAGGAGATTAGGGGGTTATCTATGGTCAACCCCGTGGTGTTTCTTGTAAACACATTTGTTAAAGTAAATCTGGCGAACCTCTGGATGGAGAGGGCTTCTCCGTGGGTAGTCTCCTGCCGGGGGTGGTTTCGGCCTTTCTTCCAGGAATGGGAGACAGGAGGGCAAGTGAAGGACTTGCGTACGCCTCACGGATATCTTCCGGCTTACGTCACCCCGATTCTGAAGGTAATCCGCCGGTGGGGTTTGGGGGTAGGGGAAATCAGGACTCTGTCAAGGAGGTCCCTTGACGAGAGGGTCTTGTTGTCCCACTTCCAGAAGCCCCTGGCCCTCAAGGATTGCCCAAGCCGGGATCTAGACAAGGGGTTACAGTTGCTAAATTCTGCAAGGATCCCCTTGAAGTTTTGGGACTTGGCTTGGTGCTGCTTTCACGGGAGGCTGTATGTAAGGGACAATCTGAAGTACAGGAACTCTGATGAAAGGGGTTGTCCCCGGGAGGAGTGCGGCTCCATACTGGAAAGTATGGAGCACTTCCTGCTCCAGTGTCCCTTTAATACAGAGGTGTACAAACGGGTGGGAGCTTCCATTGGCTGGCCTAGGCTAGCCAGCCTCTCCTATGCGGAGTGGGCCTATGGAGTGCTCAGAGACCTGGGCAGAAGGGACCTGTGCACATGTTTTTTAGTTAGCATAGTGATTAGGTACTACACGTGGAACACACAGTGTTTAGTTTCAACAAGGCAGAAAGTCCTTCCAGTGGATGAGGTGTGTAGGAACATTCTGGGGGACCTGGTGAAGGTACGTTCTCTCGAGTACGAAAGACTGGGTACCAGCAGGGCCTCTCTCCTCTGGAGAGGTTTTGCTTTTAGTGTACCATAGCCTAGTAGTACTCTTCCTGGTGGTGGGCTGATACTCTCACCCTAGATTTTTGTTTTGGATAAAGTGTATGGTTTTTGAAAGGCTTGCAAAGGCTGAACTTGGTCCTTCGGGAGTGGTTATGTGTGGTTATAGTAATGTTTATTGTATGGTATATTGTATATATTGTGTATATATTGTGTATATTATGTTGAAGGATAGGGTAAGCGGGGGTTAGTTAGTTAGGTTGGGTGGGTTAGGGTGAGGGGGGGGACACTTTCAAAGTGTGGGGAGGCCTACATCCAGTCCTGGACTACGCGGACATGGGAGGACATGGGGCGAGGGCTGGATGTGGGTGGTGGAGGTAGGGCTGGCCTCGGACTATGCGGACATGCAGAGGACATGAGGCAGAGGTCAGTCCTGGGGGTTTTAGTTTTAGTTTAGGATAGGGAATGGCTAGGGACAGGTTAGGTTAGGGTAAGTTTGTAGTTAAGTGTAGTGTTGTTTATATATATATATATATATATATATATATATATATAAAAATATATATATATATAATAATAAAAAATAATAATAATAATAACAAAAAAAAAATAAAAAATTTTTTTTTTTGCTTAGGGGCAAGTTGCCTGGAGTTGATTTACGGCGAAGTAGCCATATTTTCGTTTGAGTTTGATTTTATTCCGTGTTTTATTTCAATTTTTTTGGGTTAGGTTATTTCGGCCGAACCGGCTGGGTAAGTTTTATTTATTTTAGGTTATTTATTGTAGGTTATTTATTGTAGATCGTAGGTTTGTAGTTTTATGTGTAGGTATGAATGTGTGTGTGAATGTGGCTGGGGCAGCTGGAATGCTGTCTATGTTTAAGTTTTGTTTGTCTGTACTTGTAATTATTTATGTAACGTTTTGTAATTTTTATAATAAAAAAGAGTTCCCATAGCAGAGAATCAGGCTTCATGTCATAGCAGAGAATCAGGCTTCATGTCATAGCAGAGAATCAGGCTTCACGTCACCCACCACTGGAACAGGCCATTGTCAGATATTTAGGCCCCGGCACCCAGACAGAGGAGAGAGGTCCCATAGCAGAGAATCAGGCTTCATGTCATAGCAGAGAATCAGGCTTCAAGTCATAGCAGAGGATCAGGCTTCATGTCATAGCAGAGAATCAGGCTTCACGTCACCCACCACTGGAACAGGCCATTGTCAGATATTTAGGCCCCGGCACCCAGACAGAGGAGAGAGGTCCCATAGCAGAGAATCAGGCTTCATGTCATAGCAGAGAATTAGGCTTCATGTCACCCACCACTGGAACAGGCCATTGTCAGATATTTTTAGGCCCCGGCACCCAGACAGAGGAGAGAGGTCCCATAGCAGAGAATCAGGGTTCATGTCATAGCAGAGAATCAGGCTTCAAGTCATAGCAGAGAATCAGGCTTCAGGTCATAGCAGAGAATCAGGCTTCACGTCACCCACCACTGGAACAGGCCATTGTCAGATATTTTTAGGCCCCGACACCCAGACAGAGGAGAGGTTCATTCAACTTTGGGTTGCCCCGCAATATAATGGTAAAATGAAAATAAAAAAAGGATTGAATGAGGAAGTGCCCTGGAGTACAATAATATATGGTTAAGGGGAGGTAGTTATAAATGTCTAATCTGCACAAGGGATGGACAGGTCCTGTGGGATCCATGCCTGGTTTATTTTTATGGACGTCAGCTTGTCCACATTGGCTGTAGACAGGCGGCTGCGTTTGTCTGTAATGACGCCCCCTGCCGTGCTTAATACACGTTCAGACAAAACGCTGGCTGCCGGGCAGGCCAGCACCTCCAAGGCATAAAAGGCTAGCTCTGGCCACGTGGACAATTTGGAGACCCAGAAGTTGAATGGGGCCGAACCATCAGTCAGTACGTGGAGGGGTGTGCACACGTACTGTTCCACCATGTTAGTGAAATGTTGCCTCCTGCTAACACGTTCCGTATCAGGTGGTGGTGCAGTTAGCTGTGGCGTAGTGACAAAACTTTTCCACATCTCTGCCATGCTAACCCTGCCCTCAGAGGAGCTGGCCATGACACAGCTGCGTTGGCGACCTCTTGCTCCTCCTCTGCCTTCGCCTTGGGCTTCCACTTGTTCCCCTGTGACATTTGGGAATGCTTTTAGTAGCACATCTACCAACGTGCGCTTGTACTCGCGCATCTTACTATCACGCTCCAGTGCAGGAAGTAAGGTGGGCACATTGTCTTTGTACCGGGGATCCAGCAGGGTGGCAACCTAGTAGTCCGCACACGTTAAAATGTGGGCAACTCTGCTGTCGTTGCGCAGGCACTGCAGCATGTAGTCGCTCATGTGTGCCAGGCTGCCCAGAGGTAAGGACAAGCTGTCCTCTGTGGGAGGCGTATCGTCATCGTCCTGCGTTTCCCCTCAGCCACGCACCAGTGATGGGCCCGAGCTGCGTTGGGTGCCACCCCGCTGTGAACATGCTTCATCCTTATCCTCCTCCACCTCCTCCTCATCCTCGTCCTCCTCGTCCTCCAGTAGTGGGCCCTGTCTGGCCACATTTGTACCTGGCCTCTGCTGTTGCAAAAAAACTCCCTCTGAGTCACTCCTCCTCCTGGGCCCACCTCCTCTTCCATCATCGCCCTAAGTGTTTTCTCAAGGAGACATAGAAGTGGTATTGTAACGCTGATAACGGCGTCATCGCCACTGGCCATGTTGGTGGAGTACTCGAAACAGCGCAACAGGGCACACAGTTCTCGCATGGAGGCCCTGTCATTGGTGGTGAAGTGGTGCTGTTCTGCAGTGCGACTGACCCGTGCGTGCTGCAGCTGAAACTCCACTATGGCCTGCTGCTGCTCGCACAGTCTGTCCAGCATGTGCAAGGTGGAGATCCACCTGGTGGGCACGTCGCATATGAGGCGGTGAGCGGGAAGGCCGAAGTTACGCTGTAGCGCAGACAGACGAGCAGCGGCAGGATGTGAACGCCGGAAGCGGTCACAGACGGCCCGCACTTTATGCAGCAGCTCTGACATGTCGGGGTAGTTGTGAATGAACTTCTGCACCACCAAATTCAGCACATGCGCCAGGCAAGGGATGTGCGTCAAACCGGCTAGTCCCAGAACTGCAACGAGATTTCGCCCATTATCGCACACCACCAGGCCAGGCTTGAGGCTCACCGGCAGCAGCCACTCGTCGGTCTGTTGTTCTATACCCCGCCACAACTCCTGTGCGGTGTGGGCCCTGTCCCCCAAACATATGAGTTTCAAAATGGCCTGCTGACGTTTACCCCGGGCTGTGCTGAAGTTGGTGGCGAAGGTGTGTGGCTGAGTAGGAGGAGGAGGCAACAGGAGGCAAAGAATGTTGCCCTGCGATCCTTGGCAGCGGAAGGACGTGCGCCAAACAGCTCTCCGCCTGGGGCCCAGCCGCCACTACATTTACCCAGTGTGCAGTTAAGGAGATATAGAGTCCCTGGCCGTGCTTACTGGTCCACGTATCTGTGGTTAGGTGGACCTTGCCACAGATGGCGTTGTGCAGTGCACCCTTGATTTTATCGGATACTTGGTTGTGCAGGGAAGGCACGGCTCTCTTGGAGAAGTAGTGGCGGCTGGGAACAACATACTATGGGACAGCAAGCGACATGAGCTGTTTGAAGCTGTCTGTGTCCACCAGCCTGAATGACAGCATTTCATAGGCCAGTAGTTTAGAAATGCTGGCATTCAGGGCCAGGGATCGAGGGTGGCTAGGTGGGAATTTACGCTTTCTCTCAAATGTTTGTGAGATGGAGAGCTGAACGCTGCCGTGTGACATGGTTGAGATGCTTGGTGACGGAGGTGGTGGTGTTGGTGGTACATCCTCTGTTTGCTGGGCGGCAGGTGCCAGAGGCGGAGGAAGAGGCCGAGGCGGCGGCAGCAGCAGAAGAGGTAGCAGGGGGAGCCTGAGTGAGTTCCTTGTTTTTAAGGTGTTTACTCCACTGCAGTTCATGCTTTGCATGCAGGTGCCTGGTCATGCAGGTTGTGCTAAGGTTCAGAACGTTAATGCCTCACTTCAGGCTCTGATGGCACAGCGTGCAAACCACTCGGGTCTTGTCGTCAGCACATTGTTTGAAGAACTGCCACGCCAGGGAACTCCTTGAAGCTGCCTTTGGGGTGCTTGGTCCCAGATGGCGGTGGCCAGTAGCAGACGGACTCTCTTGGCGGCGGGTGTTCTGCTTTTGCCCACTGCTCCCTCTTTTGCTATGCTGTTAGCTCGATCTCACCACTGCCTCTTCCTCCGAATTCTGAAAGTCAGTGGCACGACCTTCATTCCATGTGGGGTCTAGGACCTCATCGTCCCTTGCATCGTCTTCCACCCAGTCTTCCTCCCTGACCTTCTGTTCAGTCTGCACACTGCAGAAAGACGCAGCAGTTGGCACCTGTGTTTCGTCATCATCAGAGACGTGCTGAGGTGGTATTCCCATGTCCTCATCTGGAAACATAAATGGTTGTGCGTTAGTAGATTCTATCTCTTCCACCCCTGGGGAAGGGCTAGGTGGATGCCCTTGGGAAACCCTGCCAGCAGAGTCTTCAAACAGCATAAGAGACTGCTGCATAACTTGAGGCTCAGACAGTTTCCCTGATATGCATGGGGGTGATGTGACAGACTGATGTGCTTGGTTTTCAGGCGCCATCTGTGCGCTTTCTGCAGAAGACTGGGTGGGAGATAATGTGAACGTGCTGGATCCACTGTCGGCCACCCAATTGACTAATGCCTGTACCTGCTCAGGCCTTCCTTAGAACAGCATTGGGCCCCACCAAATATCGCTGTAAATTCTGGTGGCTACTGGGACCTGAGGTAGTTGGTTCACTAGGACGTGTGGCTGTCTCCAGCACCAGAGGGTCCACTAACACCACCACGACCATGTCCGCGTCCCTTACTAGATGTTTTTCTCATTGTTACCGTTCACCATAATAGGAAAAAAATTATTTGGCCCAATGTATTGAATTCAAATTCAGGCCTTTTTTTACAGGCACCTAACACTATCTGGCTATCTATTTAGGTACCATATTACAGTAATACTGGCATAGCAGTAACGACAGATTTAGCTGAATATAAATTGTAGGCCCAGTATTTAGGCGCTGGATGACAGGTATCCCTTTTACGGACAGAATTAGACTTGGAAATGCACGGTAGCGTCTGAAGTTATTGAGGATGACCCTATCCGCACCTTCAATCTAATATACCCTTTTATGGATAGATTTAACCTTGGCCTGATAGAGCAGAAACCACTAATTTAGGGAATTGCTAAGTTGGGAATTGTATTCAACCCAGAACAAAAACTGTGCTTCGGCAGACAGCAGACAGTATTACAATTGGCTAGCCACAGCTGAAACACCAGATTTAGGGTACTGCTATTTTGGCAATTGTATTTTACCCCTCAATAAAATAGCAAGCACAGCCAAGCCCCTGATGTAGGATATAGCAAAAAAAAAAAAACACACTATTGATGGTTAAAAATGGACTTGGTGGCAGCTTGTGCTGGCGCACCACAAGACACAAAATGGCCGCCGATCACCCCAGAAAAAAGTGACTGAAAAACGCTCTGGGCAGCCTTAAAACAGTGAGCAATTGAATAGCAGAGGTTGTATGATACACAGCTGTATATCGATCACTTCAGTAAATAAATCCCTGCCTAATCTCGCCCTAACAGCAGCAGCTGCATCCTCTCCCTACACTGATCAGAGCAGAGTGACGTGCGGCGCTACGTGACTCCAGCTTAAATAGAGGCTGGGTCACATGCTGCACTGGCCAATCACAGCCATGCCAATAGTAGGCATGGCTGTGATGGCCTCTTGGGGCAAGTAGTATGACGCTTGTTGATTGGCTGCTTTGCAGCATTTCAAAAAGCGCCAAGAAAGCGCCGAACACCGAACCCGAACCCGGACTTTTACGAAAATGTTCGGGTCCATGTCACGGACACCCCAAAATTCGGTAAGAACCCGAACTATACAGTTCGGGTTCGCTCATCCCTAGTGTAGGAGTCTCACCACATGAACAATTGTACCACAATGTGAATGAGGCCCTCCTTTATGTGATATACAGGTTGTATCGGAGTGCCTTTTCCTTGTAATTTTTTGTAGAACTTGCACTTTATATACAAGTAAATATACAGGAAAGAATGTTTCCTAACAATTTTTTCTCTAAAATCGATTTTATCTTCGGTTTGGTGCGTATTATTGTCAGTCTGTAAAAGTGGCGTACTACTTCGACAACATTGTTCCCAGCAGCTACCTGGGAGTCCAAGATGCATCCAGACATCCTCCCCTGCTGTTCCCGAACCATTTCAGTGGTGTTCCATTAATTTCTGACCTTTTCCTATAAACCAGACACCCTCCCCTCTTCAGAGAAGGGGTGCCTGGTTTAATGCTCGGGTTTTCCCCATTCACTTCCATTGTGCTCGGGTTCTCGGTAGGTTCTACTCGAGCACCCGAGCACTTTGGTGCTCGACCAACACTAGTGTTTATATTTACTATGAGTTAACTGCTTATATTGATTCTCATTGAAAGCAAAACACAGTCCTTTCTTTAATTGAGTTGATTTAAGTACTATTTATTAAATATGTTTCTTTGTGGTATTATCATGTTAATCCAGAGACCTACATCTTTAGTTCTCCAAATTACGGTAGGGTATACTGCCATTTTTTGATGGTACATCTCGTCATAAGATAGTCATGCATTACCGTCTGAAACAGCTGAATATATGCAAAATACTTGCATCCAGCTGTAAAAAGATTTTTATTTTATTTTTTTCATTATCTTCTTTTTTGTCAGTTTTACTAATTTCTTTGTATGATGGCAGTAATGAAAATATATCTATATATTCCCTGTTCAAAATTCTATCTTTCACCTATTGAGTTAGGTGAAATCCTAATGGAATAACTTGACAAGGCATAGCCACTTTTAGACTATCCAATGTAGAAATAGGTACATGAGGTACGCAAAAATTCCCATTGGATGTTGATGGATGTGGTTTAGTTTTATGTATTACTAAATTTATGTCAGTAATTTAAATTCCTTTTTTGTCCCGTGTCAAGATTTTTGATGCTAAAATATCTTTTTCACTTTTAGTAGATTTTATGTCGAAAAAGGACATAAAATCATTAAAGAGTTTAATTTTTTCAGCTAATAAATTATCAGCTAATGTATTTGGTGGGATAGTGCCCTGCTGTGTGCAGTCATTTTGTGTGTGGTATTTAGTAATCTCATCCGATGATGTCTTCATATCCATCCCAATGTCAGTAATGTTCGTTGTTCTTCTCGTGTGTGAACGGTTAGCCCGGTTCTTGTCATGTCCTCTCCTTTTCTTCTGGCTTGTTATGTTGCTCGGTTTAACGGTGTCCTTGTGCCATTTCTTTACTGTGTCCGGCAGCAGAGTATAAGACTTTCTGGTCTTTCTGATCCTCTTTTTCAGTACTCTCTGGTCATGACAGATCATTTTGCGTATCATTTCAAGTATGCAGTGGCTGTACCCACCAGAGACGAGACGGCGGAGTTGGCCGCTAAGACGGTCTGCAAACATTTTATACAGGTGTTCGGGTGCCCACGGAGGATACATTCGGACCAGGGGGCATGTGGATTCAGCAACACAAAAAGGGTTAACTCTGCACTGAGACTCCCACTGATTGTGTTAGTGATGGGATTAAGATAGCTGACTCTAGGAGCAGCTGACTCCTAGATGAGTAGATCACCCTATGATATACTCAGGAGATAATCCCATCACATGCGTCTCCTCTCTCCCTATTCATTCATTATGGAGGGGGTTAAGATGTCTGTTTGCATGTTGTTCATGGTTGATTCCGTTATGTTGTTAGGCTTCTTGAACTGTATATATACTGAGTTGATCTTTAATAGAGTGTCATCTCATGTGTGGGGAACAGCTATATTTACTCTGGGGATTGCTATCAGTATTATACTCCCCTGGGATTACAACACGGTTCTACCCACTGAAAGTTGGATCCTGGTCTTGGGCCCAGGGTGGGTGGAAGACGGCGAGACCTGAACCAAGCTGCGGCGGTTCGTGGGGTCAGCAGTGATTACGGCGTCAAGTGGAGTGCTTGGAGCCCTCAGGAAGCACTAGGAGCATCCATCAATGGAGGTAGTACCAAGTCGGGGTGCCATGAGATCCGTTACATTGGTGGCAGCAGTGGGATGGCGTCCTAGTGCGAGGAGAAGCAGCTCAGAGACACCGTTCGTAGAGTATATTGAGGGCAACGCTAGTATCCGTACAGCACCCCTGGCTACAGCAGGATGGAATCGGCTAGTCTTTGGACAGCGTTCCACTATGAGGAGGATGACCCAGAAAGGCGTCTGGCACGAGGCCCTGGAAGACGTACAGCGTCGGCAGGGCGAGAGTCTCCCCAGTGAGGAGCAGCGGTTGCAGATGCGAGTGGCTCTGCGAATGCCCCTTCTGGGAGAGCAGCCCCTGGATGAGTGGGTGAGAGAACTCGAGAGCCTAGTATGGAGTATGGAAGGAGCTTTGGCTAGACTATGCCTACCAGGCACTCTGGTGGTACGTGATTTGGCACTCCCCCTGGATGGCTGAGCACGACAGACCCGAGGGTGAGGATTAGGATGGCCCTGGCCTGTTGTTTGAGACCTTCGCAGAACCGGAGTTTGGAGATGCTGGAGAGTCCCGGTTCTGGGATATCTATGACTACAGGGAGGCTATGCATTATTGGGCTACAGCGAGAGAGGTGAGACAAGACCTGGCATCTCTAGTGACAAAGGAGTGGGAGCTGGACAAATTCGGCCCCAATATACACTGCCAGAGAGCTGGGTGGCAGTCCCAGACCTACAACCCTACAGCTGGAAAGACTCGACTGAAGTATCCCATGCTTCAGTACCAGCTGCTGAGGTAGGGGACCTCATAGACTGGTCCTTGGGGGAACCCCATATGGCAGGTGGAGATGGGACTGAGGTCTCTCCACCAGCCCTACAGGGATGCTGGGCGGTCCGCCCAGATCCCCAACAGCAGCCGGAGTTTCAGGGAGTAGGGACAGTCGGTCCTGCTCCCCAGCGGCAGTATGTTTTGCAGGGAGAGGAGAGCATCGTCTCCATTCCCCAGCGGCAGTGTACCTTGAAGGGTAGAGGAGACAACCGGTCTCTCTCCCCAACCACAGGGGGACAGCACCCCTAACTCCGATGGTGCAGATGGGACCGCCGCGGTCTCTGCACCAGACCTACAGGGATGCTGGACAGCCGGTACAGATCCCCCACCAACCCCACAGGAATGCCAGGAGGAGAATTTAAGCAATCCCTCCTCTTCACAGCCGATCCACAACAAGGTCCTGGGGGTAGAATTTCCTGACTCCATCCCAGCGGAAGAGCTGGCATCTGGGCAGAGCGCAGTCGGCCTCTGCCCTCCCCTATCCTCTTGTCTAAAGGCTGACTCCCCACAGGCTACCCCTGCGGAAGAGCTGGCATCTGGGCAGAGCGTAGTCGGCCTCTGCCCTCCCCTATCCTCTTGTCCAGAGGCTGACTCCCCACAGGCTACCCCAGCGGAAGAGCTGGCATCTGGGCAGATCGCAGTTGGCCTCTGCCCTCCCCTATCCTCTTGTCCAGAGGCTGACTCCCCACAGGCTACCCGAGCAGGAGAGCTGGTATCTGGGCAGAGCACAGTTGGCCTCTTCCCTCCCCTATCCTCTTGTCCAGAGGCTGACTCCCCACAGGCTACCCCAGCAGGAGAGCTGGTATCTGGGCAGAGCACAGTTGGCCTCTTCCCTCCCCTATCCTCTTGTCCAGAGGATATACACTCACCTAAAGAATTATTAGGAACACCATACTAATACGGTGTTGGACCCCCTTTTGCCTTCAGAACTGCCTTAATTCTACGTGGCATTGATTCAACAAGGTGCTGATAGCATTCTTTAGAAATGTTGGCCCATATTGATAGGATAGCATCTTGCAGTTGATGGAGATTTGAGGGATGCACATCCAGGGCACGAAGCTCCCGTTCCACCACATCCCAAAGATGCTCTATTGGGTTGAGATCTGGTGACTGTGGGGGCCATTTTAATACAGTGAACTCATTGTCATGTTCAAGAAACCAATTTGAAATGATTCGAGCTTTGTGACATGGTGCATTATCCTGCTGGAAGTCGCCATCAGAGGATCGATACATGTTCTCATTCTGTTTACGCCAAATTCGGACTCTACCATTTGAATGTCTTAACAGAAATCGAGACTCATCAGACCAGGCAACATTTTTCCAGTCTTCAACAGTCCAATTTTGGTGAGCTCGTGCAAATTGTAGCCTCTTTTTCCTATTTGTAGTGGAGATGAGTGGTACCCGGTGGGGTCTTCTGCTGTTGTAGCCCATCCGCCTCAAGGTTGTGCGTGTTGTGGCTTCACAAATGCTTTGCTGCATACCTCGGTTGTAACGAGTGGTTATTTCAGTCAACGTTGCTCTTCTATCAGCTTGAATCAGTCGGCCCATTCTCCTCTGACCTCTAGCATCCACAGGGCATTTTCGCCCACAGGACTGCCGCATACTGGATGTTTTTCCCTTTTCACACCATTCTTTGTAAACCCTAGAAATGGTTGTGCGTGAAAATCCCAGCAACTGAGCAGATTGTGAAATACTCAGACCGGCCCGTCTGGCACCAACAACCATGCCACGCTCAAAATTGCTTAAATCACCTTTCTTTCCCATTCTGACATTCAGTTTGGAGTTCAGGAGATTGTCTTGACCAGGACCACCCCCCTAAATGCATTGAAGCAACTGCCATGTGATGACTTGCACGAGCTTGACTAGATAATTGCATTAATGAGAAATAGAACAGGTGTTCCTAATAATTCTTTAGGTGAGTGTATATTCTTGTTGTAGAATATTACGAATATTCAAAAAAAAGAATATATTTGTTTTTTCGAATATTCGTAATATTCTAAAAGAAGAATATATAGCAATATAGCGAATATTCGAAAAAAACTAATATAGAGCAAAATAGCATATATAGTGCTATAATCTTCTTTGTCTAATAGTTGAAATTTTTTTCCAATCTGTACTTCAGATAAGAAAAAAAATTACAACTATTAGACAAACAAGATTATAGCACTATATTATCTAAATTGCTCTACATTTGTTGTTTTTTTCGAATATTCGCTGTATTGCTATATATTCTTGTTTTAGAATATTACAAATATTTGAAAAAAATAATATATTCGATACAGTGCTATGACTCATTGGCCCACAAGCAGGGAGGAATCATGTTTTTGCTCGGCCACTGAAAAATATTTTGATTATTACTTTGTTGATTTTTTGAGTAAAATAAATCGTGGAATATAACGAATATTCGAATTCGGGAATATTCGCCGAATATTCTACTAAATATTCGCGAAATATCGCGAATTCGAATATGACCCCTGCCGCTCATCACTAATTAAGATTGCTGACTCTAGGAGCAGCTGACTCCTAGATGAGTAGATCACCCTATGATACACTCAGGAGATAATCCCATAACATGTGTCTCCTCTCTCCCTATTCATTCATTATGGATGGGGTGAAGATGTCTGTTTGCATCTTGTTCATGGTTGATTGCGTTATGTTGTTAGACTTATTGAACTCTATATATACTGAGTTGATCTTCAATAAAGGGAGTTCCTGTTTTACCCTCAACATAGACTGTCATCTCATGTGTGGGGGAACAGCTATATTTACTCTGGGGATTGCTATCAGTATTATACTCCCCTGGGATTACAACACGGTTCTACCCACTGGAAGTTGGATCCTAGTCTTGGGCCCAGGGTGGGTGGAAGACGGCGAGACCTGAACCAAGCTGCGGCAGTTCGTGGGGTCGGCAGTGATTACGGTGTCAAGTGGAGTGCTTGGCGCCCTCAGGAAGCACTAGGAGCATCCATCAACGGAGGTACCCAGTTGGGGTGCCAGGAGATCCGTTACAGCATGTTTTGGGATCAAACATTCCCGCACCACCCTGTATCACCCCCCAGGGAAATGGGGCATGCAAGCTGTTCAACCACACCTTGCTCCAGATGCTGTGGACTTTTGAGGACAACCAAAAGTCCCTGTGTCCAGAGTACCTGCCCGAACTGACGTGGGCATATAACAGGGTACACAGTACCACCGGTTACTCCCCACATATGCTCATGTTTGGGGGAGCTGGCCGGGAGATTGAAGATGCTATGTGTGCGTGCAAGAGATGCCTTCTCCTGCTCAGAATGCAGAGGAAATCCCCTTAGATGAGGAGGAGGAATGGTGGGTTATCCCTTCTTCAGTACCCACAGAGGCTCCTGATGTGACAAGTTTTCCACCCAGGGAAAGTGTTGAGCAGCCAACAGCTCCTCCCCCTTTGCAGGTGCCTGATGCCCCCAATACTCTTAAGCCTATAACTCTTTGTCGGACAACCAAGCCTAAGCACTATGCGCAGAATGAGTTTGTATGGGAAGGGTTGCCCAGGATGACATCCTCTAGTGGGGTGGCATGTGAAATATGGAAGCAACACTTATTGTCTGAACATTGTATTTGTGTAAATGAAGTTAAATGATTTGGACTGACATTCTGCTGTTTCCCAAGCATAGCTAAAAGGACTGCATTTCTAGATTCATCTGATGTTCAAAACTCTCTCAGGGGTGGAGTTACAAAGCCTGGGGAGGAAGGGATTCAGCATCCATCTTAGGGTGAGCTTGGAAAAGGGCATACAGGAGCATGAGGAGAATCCCTCAAAATCCAAGCATGAGAGCATCCTCCAGGGACCATAGCTGCCGCCAAGGGTAGCTGTTCATGTCCATTACCCTGATCTTGCCCAGAGGAATGGGAACTTCTGCCAGGAACACAGATGAGAGTTGAGGAGTAAAGCCACAGACACTGTGGTACCGCAGGCTTGTTGGAGAAACCCTTGTTTCATCCACAGTCTCCAGCTTATACAGAGCACACCTGGGTCGGTATGACTAATCGTGCATGCATCTCATACAGTCTTGATGCCTAAGATCCTAGAGACTGAGATCAGGCCTGTAGTCAGTTAGTTAGGTGTAGAGGGAAGTGTTAGATTTAAATATATATGTATACATACCTACTTATATATGCATATATATTAACCCTTTTATATACAGTGTGAGCCCAGTAAATGGGCCTATCCAGGTGGTGTGTATATATGTATATATATATAGAGAGATGTATGTATGCCCCTTATTCAGCATGCATGTCTATATATACAGTACAGACCAAAAGTTTGGACACACCTTCTCATTCAAAGAGTTTTCTTTATTTTCATGACTATGAAGGCATCAAAACTATGAATTAACACATGTGGAATTATATACATAACAAACAAGTGTGAAACAACTGAAAATATGTCATATTCTAGGTTCTTCAAAGTAGCCACCTTTTGCTTTGATTACTGCTTTGCACACTCTTGGCATTCTCTTGATGAGCTTCAAGAGGTAGTCCCCTGAAATGGTCTTCCAACAGTCTTAATGGAGTTCCCAGAGATGCTTAGCACTTGTTGGCCCTTTTGCCTTCACTCTGTGGTCCAGCTCACCCCAAACCATCTCGATTGGGTTCAGGTCCGGTGACTGTGGAGGCCAGGTCATCTGGCGCAGCACCCCATCACTCTCCTTCATGGTCAAATAGCCCTTACTTTCAAAGTTTTCCCAATTTTTCGGCTGACGTGAAAACCATTCATCAGGAGCAGTTATCCTGCTCCTGATGAAGGGGGTATTGTGACCCCTGAAACGCGTTGAGCCTTACGTTTTATCATTAAAGAGGATCGAATACGTACCTTTGGATTTGTCTGCTGCTTTACCAACCAGGCTGTACACCCAGGACGTAGACGTCTACCTCTAACAACTTACAAGCGATCCCGGCTTAGGGGGGTGACTTGCCACAGGTGTTTTAAGTTTATCCTGGTGGCGCCCCCCCTGTGAAGTGAGTGGATTTTTACCAATGATTTTATCTTTATTATTATTGTCTCCATAGTTCTAATATTTTTAACTTTCTTGAAATATTTCTTTTATGCATCTATTCAGTTTTATTGCTACATGACTTGACCTAATAATACACAAGCATCATCCTATATTTTTTAGCACCTATTCTCAACTGTGCTCTACATACCAGCCTATAGCACTTGAGTTTGGTGATCTTTGCTATTGTCAACGATTTTCCAACACCTCTATTCTGTCTCTTGGGAGTTTGGCGCTCAACTGTTCTTTTACAGTGACCGGTTAAAACTCGGGGTGGGTGACTGCCCCCTGTTCCCTACCCTTCACCAATTATCTCGATATAGCCAGTAGGGACAGTGTGTAGTTAGCTGGGTGGGCGCTATAATGTGTGTGTATGTAAGTGTAATGTAGAGCTAGTTTGTGGGGTGGAATTGGAATTGAATATTATATTGTGCTGTGTGTAGTGTAGCTAGGTAATGTAGTGCTATTACTGTACTGTGGTGTGTGTGTCTATATGTATATATATTTATAACCATTGATATATGGATATATATAGATATAGCATATTAGTAGACTGTAGACGTGTTATTGTGTTAATAAATATACTTTATTGCTCATAATACAGTGTATAGTCTTTTATGGTCGCCGCCGTAGTAGCAGTAGTAAGTCGCATGTAGTTCAGTAATTAGGTAAGGCAATAGAGGTAGTCATATTTATAGTATAAATAGGCGGAGTCATCAATAGACGACTTACACCTATTTATGAATATTAATTATTGAGATTACCCAAAATATCAATAATTAATACCCCCTTTAACATTGGCGAATAGACGGAGTCATCAACAGACGATTCACCCCTATTTATGAATAATAATTATTGAGATTACCCAAAATATCAATAATTAATATTCCCTTTTACATTGGCGAGCCAGGTAGGAGACAGAATAGATAGGTGGGGTCACAGTAGATAATTGTACGCCTATTTATTAATATTAATTATTGATATTAACCAAAATATAAATATTTAATATTTCCTTTAACATTGGCGAGCCAGGCCCACTGCTAAGAGTTTGTTTTCTGTGTTTGGTTTTGGTGAGGAAAATTGCTTACGCTGTGAACAAGTCAGGCAGGAGGGACGCAGTCAGTGGATTCTGAACATCCAGAGCCTGATAGTTCAGACAGGTAAAGCGTTTTTTTCAATCAGAACCAAACACAGGGCAAAATCTACGGCAGAGAACCTAAAATGTTTTGATTTTAGATTTTTAACGATTTTCTGATTGCCTTTCATGAATCTCAAACACGTGCAAACATCCTGAGAAGAAGTCATCGTATACCGTCACTGTGAGAGGACCATCACAGTTGGAGCTGAGCAGAAGTCGTCCGGCTGGTCGGGAAAACGTGTTCCGGATACTACAGGACCTTCTCCACGCAGCACACAAAGGACAAGAAAGGACAGCACCAAAGAAGATGGCCTCTCATCAAAAAGTGAGTATGGACTTCTCCACACTACACCACCTAGCAAAACACAGCACTTTTAACACCATCCTCCCCAACACTCACAAGTCAGCAGAAATGCTGTGGTCCGATTTGTTTGCACAGGCTTGTTGTTAACAAACGGACAGTATTGAATAAGGCAACCAAACGGCTTCAGATGCTAGTCAAACTTGTGCATACATTTGAGGTTAGCATCTATAAGCCAAAGAAAGTTGCGATGGTGTCTCGTCAACAGAGACAATTCCTCCGACCATTCATTGCCAGTGCTGTGCCAGTAATTCGACATTGTGGGCACAGCTGGCAGAGAATGTACAGTCTACCATTGACCGAGACATACAGGTGGCTAAAATAGAGTCACAGTTGGTAGAGCTGCAGAGGCAGAAGGAGGAAATTGAGGCTCAGTTGACTCAGTCATATGCTGAGATCAAGGCCTTCAAGGAAACAACTGCCTCTACTGATGTGACAATAGCCAAATTGAAGGATGAGATGCTGTAAGATTCCAGCTAATGACTGGCATGCAACAGATCATCAAACATTTTTCCAAGATGGTGCTGGCCCTTTCTTTTTCCTTAAAGTCAGGCCAGAATCTCCAAAAATTTTGCCCTGTGCAGGGCAAAAAGTGGGGAGATTAGTCTGTGACAGGCCAAATCTCCCAAAATCCGAGCCTGTCCAGACTAACAGAGATTTTTCCCTGACTTTGGGAAAAAGAAATATTGTGAAGAGTGTGTCCCTGAGGATGCAACAGTTCAGGAGAAGGGAGCACGACTGCAGTGTAGACAGACCTAAGCCATGCAGGGCAAACAGATGTTTTGCATGTGCTGGCTTGGGTCATATGGCCAAGCACTGCGAATCAGGAAAACACAAAACACACAGGACAGAAAGCCAAGTCAGGTGCTTCAGGTGTGGGAACAAGGCACACATTGCAAGGAATTGCCCTTGTGCAAGTAATTGCAATGTGTCCAGTAATGGGATCCAAGAAACAAATTGTGCAGTGGGGTCTAGTCAGCTTGGCCATAAACAGGTTACCTCTCAGCGGTATACGTCTCACCAGGTGCTGAGGGGTCAGGATGGCCAAGCTAGGCTAGGAAATATTTGACACCCCTGTACTATTTGTTACACCGTTTGTTCCCCGTGTATGTCCATGTCATGTGTTTTTGTTATCTGTTTGTATGTCCTTTTTATGTTGATGGCGGTAGTCCTGGTTTACGAATGTGTTTCGCCCTGCTGATTTTTGTAGTTTACATTCCCTGCTATGAGTCCAGTCGCTGCTGTTCTTGATTTATTCTTGTGTCCCCTTTGAGTAAAAACGGTGTTATACTGTGGATCGAGAAAGTTGTTGCATTGCAGAACAAGTGATATTGGAACACGGTTAAGTGGGATGTCACGATGAGCAACCAAGGTATCTAATCGATACAAGTAGCACTGTTTTGCTCAAGGTTTTTGGTAGGGCTGTGTTATACTGGGGACTGGGGCGGACAGACAACATTGGTGTAATGTTGCACTGTGCACTTATCTTCTAGTCCGATCAGGTAGCACAGCTCTGATTGGGATTGGACGCAGAATGATTGGCAGCAGAGTGTGGCCTGTGTTTGTGTGTTGTGGAGTCCTGAAGAGTCAAGGCATAATTTATGCCATGGATTCTACTGGCCTCCACAAGACAGGATGACAGGGGGAAATCAGCCTGGGTGCGCATGAGTGGGACAAGAATACCGGGCCATCAAGAAAAGATGGTCCTTCATCCACAGCTCCCCTCGGATATCGTAACCTATTAGGGTGGCTATCTTTATCTGTTGGTGCAGAGGGATGTGAAGCAGAGGACGATATAGTTGGGTGTTCTCACACATCAGTGTTGGAATAACGAGGGGTCCTGTGAGATGAAGGTCAGCACAATACCTTTCTCTTCATTTCAAAGGTATTGGGGCTGGTAGTGCACAATTTACTGCACCGTGAGGGTAGAAATCCCCCAGGAGCGCCTGGTATTTTCCTCTGTCATAGGTATGTTTACTATGAAGCAGAGGAAAAACCCAGATGACACCACAGAAGAGACTTGCTATCAGCCCTCACACTCTTGTGAGGCTCCAGAGGATCCCACTGGGTTTTGGCAGTCAGCTAAAGCGACCCTTGTTAGAGTTCTTCAAGAGACGGAGAACTGAGGCACAATCCAGCGGGAGCATTACTGTATTGCTAAAGGAATTCTGCGGTCCACACTGTTTATACATGGGGAATGTATGAATGGTGGCTTTGACCCTTTCTGTGGGGACTGATGGCTAACTGACCGTTGACCATGTCCCCGTAGGGACCACAGCCTAGTATGGGGTTCCATGTCATGACCGGGGGTCATTTGAACAACGACACCGGCCAGTTGAGTACCCCTCCACATACTCGGGCTAGTTGTCAAGTTGAACCCCACACCCGGTTTTAGCTGCTGGATTCATCTAATTTCTGAGTTGCTGCGGAGGGAACGTGATCCAAGTTCTTTTGGGATCGCCCCTCCTCCTCAGCAACAATAGACGTAATCGGAGCCCGTACTCCGGATTGGTGCTGCGGGCAGGAGGATTTTACCATTTACTTGGGTCTGCTTCCTCCCCTCGGTAACATCAGACGTCACAGGCGCTCTCTTTTTTCATTGGCTGCTGTAGAATCCCTCCCCTCTGGGAGCGGGGAATTCGGCGCACGCACAGTTGGACATACAGTAACGCCGGATTTTTGGTGTGCACTCGACACACGATTACAGTGCGGGATTTCACATGGACTCCTACCAGTAAGTACACTCCTTTATATTATGTAAAGAAATAGGAGACATAAGTATGGTGTCACTAGATTCATTGCATCTTTACACAAGGGACATCCACTTCCTATATATAAGTTATATGTGATGTGTTTTGATGTTCACAGGGGGAGGTATATACACACCGACTAATTTACTATTTAAGGCACAATATGTTGTGGGATTTCATTGCGTGAGAAAGACCAGCGTTGATCGAAACGTCGCTGTCTATATGCTGCTGGTACAAAAAAGTAACCAGATTTTTTCATCTAACTGACGTGTGCTGCAGATTTCTATATATTTATGCTGAGAACAGGCCATTCCCCAGTCAACCATATCCCAGAAAGAAGGTGACAATGAGGGTGAAGCCATCCCAGAGTCTGACCAATACGACAGTGGGAGCAGCTGATACCTGAATGAAAGGAGAAGTGTCGGATGGAAGTCGTGCCTATGAAAGAAGGCTATGCCACGGTTGCTACGTGGAGAGACGGTGAGGATGAAGGCATCCCAGAGTCTGATCCATAAAAGACGACAGTGTGATCGGCTGAAACCTGAAGATTGACACTGACAGTTGAGAGAAAGACCAAGATCCATAAAGAAGTTGGTGTATTCTGTGGATGGAGACATTACTAACCTGCAACCCACGGCTACATCCCTGCATACACCCAGTAGGGACAGTGTGTAGTTAGGTAGGGTGGGGGCTATAATGTGTGTGTATATAAGTGTAATGTATAGCTAGTTTGTTGGGGTGGAATTTGAATTAAATATTATATTGTGCTGTGTTTAGTGTAGTTAGGTGTTTATTGTAGTGTTATCACTGTACTGTGGTGTATATATATTTATAACCATTATTATTATTATATGGATTCTAGCAGAAGGACCCTTCTTCGCATGGGTATATTTTATCTTTTTCATTTTATGTTTCCGTGCGTCGTAAAAAGATGTCGACAGTTTCCCCCATAACAGTGACCTCTACAGTACACGCCCCTTTAACAATATCCTCCACAGTGCCTGCCCCTTTAACATTGACCTCCACAGTGGCCACCCCTTTAACATTGACCTCCACAGTGCCTCCCCCTTTAACAATGACCTTCAGAGTGCCTGCCCCTTTAACAGTGGCCGCCCCTTTAACAGTGACCTCCACAGTGCCCACCCCTTTAACAGCGACCGCCCCTTTAGCATTGACCACCCCTTTAACAGTAACCTTCATAGTGGCTGCCCCTTTAACAGTGAATTTCACAGTGGCCGCCCCTTCAACAGTGACTTTTACAGTGACCCCCCTTTACACAGTGACTTTCACAGTGACTGCCCCTTTAACAGTGACTTTTACAGTGGCCAGCCCTTTAACAGTGACCGCCCCTTTAACAGTGACTTTCACAGTGGCCGCCCCTTTAACAGTGACTTTCACAGTGACCGCCCCTTTAACAGTGACTTTAACAGTGATCGCCCCTTTAACAGTGACTTTCACAGTGACCGCCCCTTTAACAGTGACTTTCACAGTGACCGCCCCTTTAACAGTGACTTTCACAGTGATCGCCCCTTTAATAGTGACTTTTAAAGTGACCGCCCCTTTAAAAGTGACTTTCACAGTGACTGCCCCTTTAACAGTGACTTTTACAGTGGCCGACCCTTTAACAGTGACCGCCCCTTTAACAGTGACTTTCACAGTGGCTGCCCCTTTAAATGTGACTTTCACAGTGACTGCCCCTTTAACAGTGACTTTTTCAGTGGCCGACCCTTTAACAGTGACCGCCCCTTTAACAGTGACTTTCACAGTGGCCGCCTCTTTAACAGTGACTTTCACAGTGACCGCCCCTTTAAAAGTGACTTTCACAGTGACTGCCCCTTTAACAGTGACTTTTACAGTGGCCAGCCCTTAAACAGTGACCGCCCCTTTAACAGTGAATTTCACAGTGACTGCCCCTTTAACAGTGACTTTTACAGTGGCCGACCCTTTAACAGTGACCGCCCCTTTAACAGTGACTTTCACAGTGGCTGCCCCTTTAAATGTGACTTTCACAGTGACTGCCCCTTTAACAGTGACTTTTTCAGTGGCCGACCCTTTAACAGTGACCGCCCCTTTAACAGTGACTTTCACAGTGGCCGCCCCTTTAACAGTGACTTTTACAGTGGCCACCCCTTTAACAGCGACCGCCCCTTTAGCATTGACCACCCCTTTAACAGTAACCTTCATAGTGGCTGCCCCTTTAACAGTGACTTACACAGTGACTTCCCCTTTAACAGTGAATTTCACAGTGGCCGCCCCTTCAACAGTGACTTTTACAGTGACCCCCCTTTACACAGTGACTTTCACAGTGACTGCCCCTTTAACAGTGACTTTTACAGTGGCCAGCCCTTTAACAGTGACCGCCCCTTTAACAGTGACTTTCACAGTGGCCGCCCCTTTAACAGTGACTTTCACAGTGACCGCCCCTTTAACAGTGACTTTAACAGTGATCGCCCCTTTAACAGTGACTTTCACAGTGACCGCCCCTTTAACAGTGACTTTCACAGTGACCGCCCCTTTAACAGTGACTTTCACAGTGATCGCCCCTTTAATAGTGACTTTTAAAGTGACCGCCCCTTTAACAATGACTTTCATAGTGCCCGCCCCTTTAACAGGTACCTTCATAGCGCCTGCCCCTTTAATAACAGCGACCTCCACAGTGCCCGCCCATTTAACCCTTTAAGGACCGGGCTCATTTTCACCGAAAGAGAAGACGTCATCGGCGCAGGCGCACTGAGGGAGTGTTGAGGAGGCGAGCCTCCTTCTCTCAGAGCGCCTGCGCCGAATGAAGACAGGCGCGGGATTTGAAATGCTGACAGGGCCAGCCGGAGGAAGAGAGCGCTCGCTGGCCTTGTCAATCAACAGGAGGAGGGGGCGGTTTTTTGCGGTGGCTAACAGCAAGTAGACGCCCTACTTGCTAGTAGTGAAGTCATTTGCATATTTTAAAAGATCAATTTTTAAGGAAACGAAGCCACAGACAAAGGTAAGAGCCCTATAGAGGAAATAGTCGTTCAATAAGGATTTTAACAAGCACAAAAAAAAAAATGGCGGGTGACAGAAGCCCTTTAAGGACCAGGCCATTTTTTGCTAATCTAACCAGTGTCACTTTATGTGTGAATAACTTTAACCCCTTAAGGACACAGCCTTATTTCACCTTAAAGGGTTTCTACCACCAGAAATACTGTTATGTAGCTGACTGATATAGCGATGCGCTAATGTCAGCACTACATAACAGTATGTTTCTAACGTTAGTCCCTGCAGCCGTTTTTGTTAAAAAAAAGCACTTTTATTATATGCTAATGAGCCTCTAGGTGCTATGTGGGCGTAATATCAGCACCTAGAGGCTCCGTCCACTCACCCATTATGCCACCCAGGTCCAGTGTTGTGCCCGCCCAGCTCCTCTTGATTGATGGCACGGTCCGCCGCATCGCTGCCGAAATCCCGCGCCTGCACCGTTCACTTCTGTCTTCGGCGCAGGCGCAGTGAGTGAAGGCCGCTCTCCTGATGCCGGCTTCCTCACTGTGACGTAGTCGGCGCAGGAGCAGTGAGGAATCCGGCACCAGGATTGCATCATTCACTCACTGCGCCTGCACCGAAGACAGAAGTGAACGGCGATGGCGCGGAATTTCGCCAGCGATGCGGCGGACCGTGCCATCAATCAAGAGGAGCTGGGCGGGCACAACACTGGACCTGGGCGGCATAATGGGTGAGTGGACGGAGCCTCTAGGTGCTGATTTTACGCCCACATAGCACCTAGAGGCTCATTAGCATATAATAAAAGTGCTTTTTTTTAACAAAAACGGCTGCAGGGACTAATGTTAGAAAAATACTGTTATGTAGTGCTGACATTAGCGCATCGCTATATCAGTCAGCTACATAACAGTATTTCTGGTGGTAGAAACCCTTTAAGGACCAGGCAATTTTTTGCAAATCTGACCAGTGTCACTTTAAGTGGTGATAACTTTAAAACACTTTGACTTATCCAGGCCATTCTGAGATTGTTTTTTCGTCACATATTGTACTTCATGGCACTGGTAAAATGAAGTAAAAAAAAATCATTTTTATTTATAAAAAAATAACAAATGTACCAAAAATGTGTAAAAAATTGCAAATGTCCAAGTTTCAATTTCTCTACTTCTATAATACATAGTAATACCTACAAAAATAGTTATTGCTTTACATTCCCCATATGTCTACTTCATGTTTGGATCAATTTGGGTATGATATTTTCTTTTTGGAAGATGTTACAAGGCTTAGAAGTTTAGAAGCAAATCTTGAAATTTTTCAGAAATTTTCAAAAACCCACTTTTTAGGGACCAGTTCAGGTCTGAAGTCACTTTGTGAGGCTTACATAATAGAAACCATCCAAAAATGACCGCATTCTAGAAACTACACCCCTCAAGGTATTCAAAACTGATTTTATAAACGTTGTTAACCCTTTAGGTGTTCCACAAGAGTTAATGGCAAATGGTGACAAAATTTCAGAATTTAGATTTTTGGGCAAATTTTCCATTTTAATCGATTTTTCCAGTAACAAAGCAAGGGTTAACAGCCAAACAAAATTCTATATTTATTCCCCCGATTCTGTAGTTTGCAGAAACACCCCAAATCTGGCCCTAAATTACTGTATGGGCACACAGTAGGGCGTAGAGGGAAAGATGCGCCGTATGGTTTTTGGAAGGCAGATTTTGCATTTGAAGCCCCCCTGATGCACCCCTAGAGTAGAAACTCCATAAAAGTGACCCCATCTAAGAAACTACACCCCTCAAGGTATTCAAAACTGATTTTACAAACTTTGTTAACCCTTTAGCTGTTGCACAAGATTTAATGGAAAATAGAGATACAATTTCAAAATTTTACTTTTTTGGCAGATTTTCCATTTTAATAATTTTTTTCCAGTTACAAAGCAAGGGTTAATAGCCAAACAAAACTCAATATTTATGGATCTGATTCTGTAGTTTACAGAAACACCCGATATGTGGTCGTAAACCGCTGTACGAGCACACGGCAGGGTGCAAAAGGAAAGGAATGCCATACGGTTTTGGAAGGCAGATTTTGCTGGACCGGTTTTGTGACACCATGTCCCATTTGAAGCACCCCTGATGCACCCCTAGAGTAGAAACTCCAAAAAAGTGACCCCATTTTAGAAACTACGGGACAGGGTGGCAGTTTTGTTGGTACTAGTTTAGAATACATATGATTTTTGGTTGCTCTATATTACACTTTTTGTGAAGCAAGGTAACAAGAAATAGCTGTTTTGGCACCGTTTTAATTTGTTTTTATTTTCAACATTTATCTGACAGGTTAGATCATGTAATATTTTTATAGAGCAGGTTGTCACGGACGAGGCAATACCTAATATGTATAATTTATTTTATTTATGTAAGTTTTACACAATGATTTCATTTTTGAAACAAAAAAAAATCATGTTTTAGTGTCTCCATAGCCTGAGAGCCATAATTTTTTCAGTTTTTAGGCGATTATTTTGGGTAGGGTATGATTTTTGCGGGATGAGATGACAGTTTGATTGGCACTATTTTGGGGTGCGTATGACTTTTTGATCGCTTGGTATTACACTTTTTGTGATGTTAGGTAACAAAAAAGGCTTTTTTTACACTGTTCATTTTTTTTTTTTTTCACCTGAGGGGTTAGGTCATGTGATATTTTTATAGAGCAGGTTATTACGGACGCGGTGATACCTAATATGTATACTTTTTTAAATTGACTTACGTTTTACACAATAACAGCTTTTTTAAAACAAAAAAAATATTATGTTTTAGTGTCTCCATATTCTGAGCCATAGTTTTTTTATTTTTTGGGCGATTATCTTAGGTAGGGGCTCATTTTTTGCGGGATGAGGTGACGGTTAGATTGGTACTATTTTGGTGGGCATATGCCTTTTTGATCGCTTGCTATTGTACTTTTAGTGATGTAAGGTGACAAAAAATGTGTTTATTTAGCACAGTTTTTATTTTTTATTTTTTACGGTGTTCATCTGAGAGGTTAGGTCATGTGATATGTTTATAGACGGACGCGGCGATACCTAATCTGTCTAATGTCGAGGGCTAGATCTCACAGGCTCTTCACCGGAAGGCAGCCCCGATGCCTAAGGAAGGCATACTGCTGTCTTCCCTGTTATCGGGTCCCTGTCACAGCAGCATGGGGACCCGATGGCCACTGCAGTCCCCTCACGAACCACCCGGAAACGCCGCAAACCGCAGGTCTGAATTGACCTGCGGTTTGCGGCGATCGCTGATACAGGGGGGGTCACAGGACCACCCTCGGCATTGTAACAGAGTGCCTGCCGAATGTTTTCAGCAGGCACACTGTTCCGATCCCCACCCGCCACGCAACGGTGATCAGAAATACACATGACGTACCGGTACGCCATCTGTCCTTAAGTACCAGGGCATCATGATGTACCGGTAAGTCTTATGTCCCCAACAGGTTAATAACAGTGACCTCCACAGTGCCCGCCCCTTTAATAACAGTGACCTCCACTGTGCCCGCCCCTTTAAAAACAGTGACCTCCAGAGTGCCCGCCCCTTTAAGCAGTAAAGAAAAATGGCTGGGTTGTTATGGAAACCTGGAGTAAAACTGTGTTTATGGCAGTTGGGATTTGAAGAGAAAGACTTGCAGGCTTGTATTGGATAATGTGGGTTATTTTTTGGAAATATCTCAGGAACGGTTCTAAAACCTTCCCGGACACCTGATGTACCTGTGTGCCAAATTTGGTAAAGATCGGTCCAGTCGTTTGGTCGTGCATAAAGAACGTCCAGACAGACAGACGTCTAGACAGACAGACAGAAATTCATTTTTATATATATGAGATAAATAGATATAGCACATTAGTAGACTGTAGACGTGTTATTGTGTTAATAAATATACTTTATTGTTCATAATACAGGGTATAGTCTTTTATGGTCGCCGCCGTAGTAGCAGTAGTAAGTTGCATATAGTTCAGTGTAGAGTGAGGCAACAGAGGTAATTATTATTCATAGCATAAATAGGCAAAGTCATCAATTGACAACTCACACCTATTTACGAATATTAATTATTGAGATTACCCAAAATATCAATAATTTATATTTTGTTTAACATTAGGTTTTCTGTTTGTGTCAGGCCAGAAGTATTGTAAACTACTCATAACGGTGAAGGACTTCACGGTTAAAGTGCCAGTTCACACAGGAGTGCTGATAAGCGTCATAATGAATTCAAGCAAGGCTGGTGTTCACTCAGAAGAAACACTATAGACATGTGATATTGGATCAGTTATTGGGGGGAATATTATAGCATGGAATCAGATTGTAAGCTGTTGTGCTGTACCGCAGGCTAGCCCGCATTACGCACCCTAATAATTGTTCCTGACTTTAGAGTAATAACAGGTAAAGTGTGGCTGATCTATTTGAGCCCACCAGTAGGTAAATTTACTTCTAATACCTTTAGCATCCCCTGGAGGGTGCTGCGGTGTACAGCACAAGGGCCCCAGCTCCCTGGTTGGGTGTATGGAAATGTATTTCTGTGTAACCAGCATCTGTGGTTGCGTTCATGACCACGTTTAAGTAAAAATAATGTTTTGACAAAACTGGTGTTTGAGTTGCTTTCCTCGTTCATGACTTTGCTGTATCCTGGGGAACCCACCTTGGTACACGGCTTACAAAGGAAAAAGTTCTACAGAGAGAATACTTCCAATCTCTTATAGCTGTGCCCCCGGAACATAGACAGAAGTGGAAGATCGTATGGCCTATAAAGCCCGCAGCAACTTCGCCTCAGGATGCATGCATTTGTAAAAGGAGGCCCAGTAGATGTTTACCTCCTACTCCACCTTGTTTCAAGTCAAAAGAGACCTCTGCTACTGCTGATGTACTTATGGCAACTAGTGTTAAGCGAATCGAGCTTCATCATCATAGATCTGAAGTTGATTCATTCAAACACTTTGTTTTAATGCTGTCCGGAGACCTGTCTACTTACAGCATTAAAATGTATTGCCTCTGTGGAGACAAAATTAGTTTCAGCCGAAGTTGCACGAGACATCTGTGAATTAATTCATTTCTGCATCTTTAAAATTTTTTTACAATTTGGAATCCGGTCTGGTTTGGTATAGAGGTACCAGCCAGTACCAAACCCGACTTCGGATTCCTAATTTTAAATGTTTTTAAAGACGCAGAAATGAATACTGAATTAATTCACCAAAGTTTAGTTTTGGCTGAACCTAATATTGCCTACACTGAGGCAATACACTTTAATGCTGTATGGAGACAGCTATGGAAGTGGTCCAGGCTGTGAGGCAGAGTAAGCTCCAAGCTATTTCCCAAGACTATATGACTGCTCTTGAGAATGCTTTTGGGTCCCCGGAGGATGCCACGGACCTGCTCTTTAAGCTCTGTATGACCTTTCAAGTTCCTGGCAATAAGATATCTATCTTTACA
Organism: Bufo bufo; assembly: GCF_905171765.1. Taxonomy (NCBI): domain Eukaryota; kingdom Metazoa; phylum Chordata; class Amphibia; order Anura; family Bufonidae; genus Bufo; species Bufo bufo. The sequence continues at coordinate 306,826,699 of NC_053391.1, forward strand.
GACTTGACAAACTGGTTCACAGGATAGTATCCAAAGGAGGGATTATCCCTGGAGAAGTTGACCGGTCCCACCTTGATCAAGTATTACGTGGAGCTCTGACTCATGATCCTATTGCTTAAAAACTTAGGTGCTGTGATAAAGAAAAGATCCCTTTCCTTCCCTCAACTACAGAAGAAAGAGTGACAAGAGGAAGCTATTTGGCAGCTGAAATCCATGAGAGAGGCTGCTGTTGCTCTAGAGCAGTGGTGGGCAACCTGCGACACTCCGGCTGTGAAACTACAATTCCAGCAAGCTCCAATTATTTAAAGTTCTGACAAGATCAGAGCAAGTATTCATGCTGGGAGTTGTAGTTTCATAGTGGTTGCCCACCACTACTTAAGTCACAATGTCAAGAAGAGGAGCTTCTGAAAGTCATTGAGAACCAGGAGGAGCAGATTTCACACTTTTTAAGTGTACAGACTGAAAAAATAGACTGGTTACGACAGATTGCTGAGGCAGTCACTGAAAAACAGCAGCAGTCCCCAAGGAAGATAACTGATAATCCTCAGAGGAGTAGAGACAGTTAGAAAGAAGGATGCTTTGTGTGTGGGGATCCCAGCTATGCCGCTCGGCAGTGCCCGAAGAAATGGAGTTTCAAGGATTCTGTATCTACTCCCGGTCCAATGGTTAGGCTGTCAGGAAACAGAAAAGGGGGCCAGTAGATCCTGTACTAGCCTCCCCAATAAACCTTGAAAGCATACTCCACTGACTCTCACACCCCTTCTGTTGTTCAGTTGGAACAGCTTTCTGATGGCCTGCTGGGATCAGCCCCACAGGTGCCAGCCTGTATCAATGATCAACCCTGCAATGTGTTGTTGGATAGCAGATTTCAAATCTCCATCATCTTTGAGAAATGGTACAAGAAACACATAGCGGAAGTGCCCACATAGTACTTATCTGCAATGGCATCTCTAGCTTTCTAATTTTGGGGGGGCACACTGGGGGCCAGGACAAAAGTAGGGGCGGCAGCTATAACAACAATACATTTACACAAGTATGCTTAGAAATGCTGTGATATTTAACCAATTATCACACTGCCTGAAAAACGTATTTAAAAGAAAATAATAAAGTGTTTATTAATATCTGATTAAAACGGGGATAAACTATATATCAATTCCGTGACTATCAGGCTCCAGATTATAGTCATGTAGTATAGGAATTTTATTATATTCACCACATAACCTATAGTCTGGACTAATTCCCTATCCAGCTGACACGTTGTTGCCAGTATTTGCTGGGAAGGGAATCAGGACACGGTTCTTACAGGGAGTGCAGAATTATTAGGCAATTTGTCTTTTTGAGGATTAATTTTATGATTGAACAACAACCATGTTCTCAATGAACCCAAAAAACTCATTAATATCAAAGCTGAATATTTTTGGAAGTAGTTTTTAGTTTGTTTTTAGTTTTAGCTATTTTAGGGGGATATCTGTGTGTGCAGGTGACTATTAATGTGCATAATTATTAGGCAACTTAACAAAAAACAAATATATACCCATTTCAATTATTTATTTTTACCAGTGAAACCAATATAACATCTCAACATTCACAAATATACATTTCTGATATTCAAAAACAAAACAAAAACAAATCAGTGACCAATATAGCCACCTTTCTTTGCAAGGACACTCAAAAGCCTGCCATCCATGGATTCTGTCAGTGTTTTGATCTGTTCACCATCAACATTGCGTGCAGTAGCAACCACAGCCTCCCAGACACTGTTCAGAGAGGTGTACTGTTTTCCCTCCTTGTAAATCTCACATTTGATGATGGACCACAGGTTCTCAATGGGGTTCAGATCAGGTGAACAAGGAGGCCATGTCATTAGATTTTCTTCTTTTATACCCTTTCTTGCCAGCCACGCTGTGGAGTACTTGGACGCCTAATAATTATGCACACCTGATATAGGGTGTTGATGTCATTAGACCACACCCCTTCTCATTACAGAGATGCACATCACCTAATATGCTTAATTGGTAGTAGGCTTTTGAGCCTATACAGCTTGGAGTAAGACAACATGCATAAAGAGGATGATGTGGTCAAAATACTCATTTGCCTAATAATTCTGCACTCCCTGTATATTTGAACCCGGTACAGGTGCGTTGTTAAGCAGTCCTACCTAGCGTGGATTATAGAGCAGCTTCAAGTGAGTCATAAGATGGGTGCCCAGGCAATCCAGCATACAGCATCCACTCAATGTTATTAAATACTGTGGATGCTCACTCAGCTGTCTATCCCTGCCTACCCATTCATGCAGTACCGCACTGGGTCTCCGTATCAGACCGCATTCACACTGTCAAGTCAGCTGTTATGCTGCCTGACAATTAATCAGCACCCTGCCTAAAGAGCCGTGTCCTAAGTGAAGATCACCGGCTCAACGCGTTTCAATGTGACACAGTCTGCCACATATCATCAGGAGCGAGAGTCTCTTAACAGAGGTAAGCCTGTATAGGAGGAATAGCCTCACACTTGTGCGTGTCAAGGCTCCGGCGCTATGATGGCCGTACGCGGCCGCTCAAACGCCGAAAGGATATCAGAGAAGCCCCGCCTATGGTGGGGGTGTGTGCCAGTACTTCCGCGAATCATCGAGGGGCGCGTCATATGACGTTCGCCCCCTGATCCGCCCAGTACCCACGTCATAGCACACACCTCCTCTGACCAGCGCAAGAAGCGCTAATGTATTGGGGGAACCGAAGGTTGCGGCTAAATAGATGTCTAATAAGCGCCTCGCTCCGGTGCCGATATAGCAGAGGGCCCCAGCAGGTGACAGATCAGCATTCATCTGCATATATTGTAGAACCATAAAAAGGAAACACACGAACCAAAATTATGACATTGTGTCAATCATATCCTCCCTGCGTGCCGAATCCCCATACCAGTTCACTGTGGCTGGTGTCACTCACACTGAATATGGTAAAAATTGAGGGATAGGCTAGCAAGGAGAACAGCAACACACCTCAGTGTCTATCTGTACTATGTAAACTCAAATGGAGGAACCCATAGTAATATAGTACATCTTGCTTAAATGAAGCAAGCATATGAAATCGCCTCATTCAAGCCTCTTGGGTGGATAGTTTGAAACTTAAAGATCCACATTGCTTCTTTGCGAAGTAATGGTGTATCAACATCTCCGCCACGTGTGGATCTATTATTCATAACAATCCCTTGAACCCGCAGAACATCTGGATCACCAAAAATGAACAAGTTATATCTCCAGCTCTAGGATGGGCCCCCAAAACCAATTCCACTGGTGGGCCCTAGGCACCCCAGTCCGACACTGGTCATGTGCATGAGGCACATGATGTGCCTCATGCACATGACCAGTGTCGGACTGGGGTGCCTAGGGCCCACCAGGGGCCCATCCTAGAGCTGGAGATATAACTTGTTCATTTTTCAGTCTCGCACACATGAATGTATGCATTTTAGCACACAATACAGTAACAGTATGCTAAACAGAACAGCATTGTGCACTGCACTATATCAAATAGTTTCTCTTTAAAGGGAGTCTGTCATCACAGTTTCACCTTTTTAACCCTTCCCATAGCTTTCGAGCAGCATTACAGTTGATAAAAACGTTACCTTTATAAGCAATCGTGGACTTATAAAACTGGCAAAAATCATCTCAGTAGGATATGCAAATGAGGGCCGAGATCCCGCGCCTGCGCACTGAGTCCGTTAGCCGGCGCATGCGCATTAATTACTGTGATGCCGTACCAGGAATGGACATCGCAGTGCGAAAGAAGAAGTAAGAAGATGGGCGGGCAGAGGGAAAGGATGGGCGGGGGGAAGCGACGATAAGGCAGAGCTGCCTGGGCACCTACGAGGTTGACGCGGGCCCTTGGGCACTTGCGAGCCATCATTTGCATATCCTACTAAGATGATTTTTGCCAGTTTTATAAGTCCATGATTGCTTATAAAGGTAACGTTATTATCAACTGTAATGCTGCTCGAAAGCTATGGGAATGGTTAAAAAGGTGAAACTGTGATGACAGACTCCCTTTAAGCAACTCATTTAGTTGATAACTGTATCTGTTATTTACAGTCAGTAGTTTGGACAGCAGTCACACGTGGACATTCCATGTCCTAGATCAGTGTTGGCGAACCTATGGCACGGGTGCCAGAGGTGGCACTCAGAGCCCTCTCTGTGGGCACCCACACCATGGAAAAAGTCTATGGTGTGCCAATATGCCTTAGACTTTTCCTGCCATCAGTGCAGGGCGCACTATGAACAGCACAGGCAGCGCATTGAATGTAGGCAGGCTATTATAGCTAAATGATAAAGTACATGGAAGATTTACTATATTGGACTGTTGTATTCAGGGTAAATTGCCGTGTTGGCACTTTACGATAAATAAGTGGGTTTTGGGTTACAGTTTGGGCACTCGGTCTTAAAAAGGTTCATCATCACTGTCCTAAATGAACTACCCAGTCCCCCAGCCTAAACAATATCCAAAGTGAAGGAAATGTTTCCTGCATATTCAAAAGGATAAGTTTATTGTAGTGCTCGCAGTAGTGCTCCGGCCTCCTCACAGCTCACCAAGCTCAGCGCCGTACATTGTATAGCGGCTGTGCTTGGTATCATGTTCAGCCCCTTTCACCTCTATGGGGCTGAGCTGCTCCTAGGCCACTTGATCATTGAACGTGACGTCACATGGCCCAGAAAAAGCACAGAGAAGGGCACAGCGCTCACAGAAGCCCCGGTGCCTTCTCAAACAGCTGATCGGCAGTGGTCCCAGGTAGGGATCGACCGATTATCGGATTTACCAATATTATCGGCCGATATTCAGGATTTTCAAAGTTATCGGTATCAGTATCTAACCTTGCTGATTGTCACGGAACCATGAACCAGACGTACAACAAGAGATAAGTGAAAATAAGAAGGCTTTATTGAAAATAAAGCTGTAAAGCAAAAGTCCAAACGGATGGTGAAACCGAGCAGAGTCTTTGCGAAGCCAGAGGTCAGGAACCAGAAGGGTAGTCAGACGAAGCCAGGATCAGGAACCAGCAGGGTAGTCAGACGAAGCCAGGATCAGGAACCAGCAGGGTAGTCAGACGAAGCCAGGATCAGGAACCAGCAGGGTAGTCAGACGAAGCCAGGATCAGGAACCAGAAGCAGCAGCAGTCTAGAAGCATGTGAACACAGGAGGACCAAGCAAGGAACTGAAGCCACAGACCTCCTATATATATGAGCTAGGCATCCAGCTCCTCCCAGGGGAAGGAGGAGCCGCAGGGTGGAAGGCTACAAGAAACCCAGAACCCAAGATGGCCGCCAGCACATGTCAAACGAAGGAGAGCAGCAAGCAGGTAAGACCATGACAGTACCTCCCCCTCAAGGGCCCCTCCTCCGCGGAGCACAAAACGGTTTCTGAGGGAAGCGTGCGTGGAAGGCTCGGAGCAAGGCAGGAGCATGGACATCTGCGGAGGGAACCCAGGAACGCTCCTCTGGACCATAACCACGCCAATGGACCAAAAACTGCAACCGACCGCGGACCAGGCGTGAGTCCAGGATATTGCTCACCTCATATTCCTCACGATTGCCCACTTGGACCGGACGAGGCCGAGGAACCGAGGAAGTGAAACGATTACACACCAGTGGCTTCAACAGGGAGACATGAAACACGTTGGAGATCCGCATGCCAGGAGGAAGCGCAAGGGCATAGGCTACCGGGTTTACCCTGCGAAGCACTCGGAAGGGACCAACAAAGCGAGGCGCCAGCTTGGGAGTGGGCACTCGAAGGTTGAGGTTGCGGGTGGACAACCATACACGGTCTCCGACCTGGTAGGAAGGAGCAGGCGCTCGTCTGCGATCAGCCTGGAGTCTCTGGCGCTGCGCAGAGACCTCAAGGGACTTCTGGATCTGTACCCAAGAAGCACGTAGGACGGAAAGGTGATCCTCCACAGCCGGAATATCCTGGGGAGAGAATACCTCCGGTAACACGGCAGGTTGGAACCCATAATTGGCCATGAAGGGAGACGTCCCAGAGGAAGAGTTCACCGCCGTGTTCCTGGCAAACTCAGCCCAAGGCAGGAGGTCAACCCAATTGTCTTGGTGATCGGAGACATAGCAACGAAGGAATTGCTCCAAGGCCTGATTGGATCGTTCTGCGGCCCCATTGGACTGAGGGTGGTAGGCCGAGGAGAAGGAGAGATGAATCCCCAACTGGGAGCAAAAGGCGCGCCAGAACCTGGACACAAACTGACTCCCCCGATCCGACACAATCTCCTTAGGCAAACCGTGCAACCGGAAGACCTCCCTGGCAAAAATCGTGGCCAACTCTTGTGCAGAGGGTAACTTCTTGAGAGGAACACAGTGGCACATTTTGGAAAACCGATCCACAATCATGAGAATGACCGTATGGCCTCGGGATGCAGGGAGGTCCACAATGAAATCCATCCCCAGGTGTGACCATGGGCGCTCCCCGGTGGCTATGGGTTGCAGAAGGCCCAACGGAAGGTGCCGAGGGGACTTACTCTGGGCACAAACGGAGCATGCCGCTACATATGCGGCGATGTCGGAACGTAGGGAAGGCCACCAGAACAGACGTGAAACAGCCCAGGACAGCTGATTCTTTCCAGGATGCCCCGCGGTCTTGGAGTTATGGTAGGTTCGCAACAACCGAGTGCGCAACTCCTCAGGCACAAAACATCTGCCGTTGGGTCTCCCAGAGGGAGCACCAGATTGAGCCGCCAAAATCTGCTCACCCAGGGGAGAGGTCAGGCTGGTGCGAATGGCGGCCAGGATCTGATTCGGAGGTATGACCGAAGTCGGAATCGACTCCTCCCTGGACAGCTCGGAGTACTGCCGTGATAAGGCATCCGCCCTGATGTTCTTGGAACCGGGTAGGTAGGAGACCACGTAATTAAAACGTGACAAGAACAGAGCCCATCTGGCCTGACGTGGTGTCAATCTCTTGGCCTCAGAAAGGTAGGTCAGATTCTTGTGGTCCGTCAGGATGAGAACCGGAACCACCGAACCCTCGAGCAAGTGCCTCCATTCTTTAAGGGCCTGCACGATGGCCAATAACTCCCTGTCACCAATCTGATAGTTGCACTCCGCGGAAGACAGTTTCCGAGAGTAAAACCCACAAGGAAGCAGAGGACCCTCTGGTGTTCTACGCTGAGACAGAAGGGCGCCTACTCCCGTCTCAGACGCGTCCACCTCGAGGACAAAGGGCAACCCAGGGTTGGGATGCGACAGAATCGGAGCCGACACAAAGGCGGACTTTAGGGCCTCAAAAGCTCGGATGGCCTCGAGCGGCCAGACCTGGGAATTACTGCCCTTCCTGGTCAGATCCGTGAGAGGCTTGGCCAGCATGGAAAAGTCCCTGATGAACTTCCGATAATAATTGGCGAAGCCCAAAAAGCGCTGCAGGGAACGAAGACCACTGGGCTGGGGCCACTGTAAGACAGCCGAAACCTTCTCAGGATCCATGGAGAACCCCTCAGCGGAAATGATGTAACCTAAGAAGGTTACCTGGGATCGGTGAAATTCGCATTTCTCAAGCTTACCGAACAGCTTGTTCTCTCGTAACCGTTGCAACACTCGTCTGACATCCAGAATGTGGGCCTCCATGGATTCAGAATATACCAAGATGTCATCCAAATAGACTACCACACACTGCTGCAACAGGTCACGGAAAACATCGTTGATGAATTCCTGAAAGACTGCGGGCGCATTGCACAACCCAAAGGGCATAACCAAGGATTCGTAATGACCGGTCCTGGTGTTAAACGCGGTCTTCCACTCATCGCCCGCCTTGATCCTTACCAGGTTATATGCCGCCCTCAGGTCGAGTTTGGTAAAGACCGTGGCCCCTTTAAGGCGATCGAACAGCTCGGAAATCAAGGGTATCGGGTAAGCGTTCTTGATCGTGATGCGATTGAGACCCCTGTAATCGATGCAAGGCCTCAACTCACCGCCCTTCTTTTTCACAAAGAAAAATCCAGCCCCTGCCGGGGACGAAGACTTGCGAATGTGTCCGCGTGAAAGCGCCTCCCTCACGTACTCCTCCATGGCCTCATTCTCCGCTACCGACAGTGGATAGACTTTGCCACGAGGAGGAACGGCACCAGATTGTAACTCTATGGCACAATCGTATGGGCGGTGCGGAGGTAGGGCAACCGCGCGCACCTTATCGAATACATCCCGGTACTCCTCGTATTCAGGAGGCAACAGAGAGTCCGAGGAAGTACACAGCAACTTGACAGACCCATGGATGCAACTAGCCCCACACTGCGGTGACCACGAGAGGATCTCGACCGATCTCCAATCGAAAGTCGGATTATGCTTCTGGAGCCAGGGGTACCCCAAGACCACCGAGTAGTGTGGAGACGAAATAACCTGGAGGCAGACCGACTCTCTGTGAACGGCACCAATGGCTATCCCCACTGGAAGGGTCTCATGAGTCACGTGTGGCGGCAGAAGGGGTCTGCCGTCTATCGCCTCAAGAGCCAGTGGGGAACCTCGAGCCTGCAGAGGAATGGAATTGGCGGCAGCGAACACACTATCAATGAACAAACCACCAGCACCAGAGTCCACCAACGCCTGGGTCGTCACCGAGCCCCCGACCCAGGAGAGGACAACATTGATCAGTGGTTTGTCAACACGGGAAACCGGGGACGAGGAGACTCCACCCAAGATCTGCCCCCGACAGGATCTCAGGGTACGAGCGTTCCCCGGACGGTTCGGACATGCCAACCGAAAATGCCCACCGAGACCACAGTACATGCATCGGCCCTCGCGTCTCCGGAGTGCCCTCTCCCCCTCGGACAGGCGAGCAAACCCCAGCTGCATGGGTTCACCCCCAGACAAGTCATCCCCAGGAGGCGTGGGAGGAGAGGGAGGCACGGGTGGGACAGCAAACGTAGGCACCAATCTGTTAGAAGACCTCCGCAGGTTCTCCTTAAAGGAAGGTCTCTCCCTGAGTCTGGTGTCAATCAAAATCAGGAAAGAAATAAGAGACTCGAGCTCAACTGGTAGGTCCTTAGCTGCAACCTCATCCTTCAAGGCATCCGAGAGACCATGAGAGAAAGCAGCGACCAGAGCCTCATTATTCCAGCCCACCTCTGCTGCCAGGGTACGAAACTCAATGGCGTATTCAGCTACGGATCGTGAACCCTGTCTGATGGACATAAGGAGCTTCGCAGCAGAGGCAGCACGAGCCGGCACATCGAATACCTTCCGAAGAGAAGCAACAAAACCGGAAAACTCGGCAACCACCGGATTGTTGTTCTCCCATAAAGGGCTGGCCCAGGCCAAGGCCTTGTCCGAGAGCAGCGAGATCAAGAAGCCCACCTTTGATCTCTCAGTAGGAAAGGCATGTGGCATCAACTCGAAATAAATGCCCACCTGGTTAAGGAAACCTCGGCACTGAGTTGGCTCTCCCCCAAAGCGCTGTGGAAGAGGGGCAGAACCGGTCATACCCCGAAACACCGCAGGTGCAACAACAGGTGTCGGGGTAGACTCTGGCGCAACAACCGGAGCGGCAGTAGGAGCGAGCCCAGGAGCGACAACCGACCCATCGGCAACGGGAGCGAAATGAGCCGTGCGTTCAAGCAGGGTTTGCAACGCCACAGCGAACCGACCCAACAGGTGATCCTGCTGATCAAGTCTGGCAACCAGCGTGGGTAGCGAGGATGGCCCTGTACCGTCAGAATTCATGGCTTGGTCCTAATGTCACGGAACCATGAACCAGACGTACAACAAGAGATAAGTGAAAATAAGAAGGCTTTATTGAAAATAAAGCTGTAAAGCAAAAGTCCAAACGGATGGTGAAACCGAGCAGAGTCTTTGCGAAGCCAGAGGTCAGGAACCAGAAGGGTAGTCAGACGAAGCCAGGATCAGGAACCAGCAGGGTAGTCAGACGAAGCCAGGATCAGGAACCAGCAGGGTAGTCAGACGAAGCCAGGATCAGGAACCAGCAGGGTAGTCAGACGAAGCCAGGATCAGGAACCAGAAGCAGCAGCAGTCTAGAAGCATGTGAACACAGGAGGACCAAGCAAGGAACTGAAGCCACAGACCTCCTATATATATGAGCTAGGCATCCAGCTCCTCCCAGGGGAAGGAGGAGCCGCAGGGTGGAAGGCTACAAGAAACCCAGAACCCAAGATGGCCGCCAGCACATGTCAAACGAAGGAGAGCAGCAAGCAGGTAAGACCATGACACTGATATGCCGATAACGAATTGCAAACATGGATCGCGCTGCTATCAACGCGATCAATGTTCCCTCAACAGCACAGGGGAGAAGGAAGCAGTCCCTCCCCCCTGTGCTGCTCCTGCCGCTGCCACCAGTGAGAGGCAAGAGGGGAGGAGGAGGGGAGGGACTGTGGCCATTGCGCCATCAATGATGTTAACTCAGTTATTAATTCAAATATAGGAGGCGGGTGAATCATATAGCTGCACCTGAGGGGTTAACTGCCGCGGATCGCAGCTTCCTCTCATAGAGGTCAGGTGTCGCTATATTTGAATTAATGGGCAAGTTATCTTTACTGGTGGCAGTGGCAGCTTCTGATCAGAGCCCAAGCAGTGTAATTGCGGCGCTCTGATCGGTTACCATGGCAGCCAAGGACGCTACTGACCCCCTGCCTGCCATAGTCAGCTCCCTGCTACTGTGTGTACTATGCACAGGGCAGCAGGGAGAGTGTGAGGTCCTATTCACCCTGATAGAGCTCTATTAGGGTGAATAGGACAAGGTATCCAGGTTCTAGCCCCTAAGGGGGAAATAGTTATTAAATAAAAAAAACACCAAAATATTAAGTATAAATATTTAATCTTAGATATATAATGGCATCTCTTCATTTAACAACAGATTTGTGTAGGAATTTATTTATTTTTTTAAATGAAAATGCACAAAATATTGGTATAAATAGTTATCGGCTCTAAAAAAATCAATATCGGTCGATCCCTAGTCCCGGGTATCAGACCCCCACCAATCAGATACTGATGACCTATCCACAGTCATATGTGACTGATATCAGCCGCTCCTCTTATAACGCTCCAGCACTGATATAACCTCCAGAGACATTACATCACATGTGACTGATATCAGCCGCTCCTCTTATAACGCTCTAGTACTTTTTCGCCCTATAAGACGCACCGGCCCATAAGACGCACCTAGGTTTTTGGGGAGGAAAATAAGAAAAATAATATTTTTAACCAAAAGGTGTGCTTTTGGTGGGTTTGGAACGAATGGTGGTCTGTGGATGGCACTATTACTGGGGATCTGTGAAGGACACTGTTATGGGGGGGATCTGTGAAGGACACTGTTATGGGGGGATCTGGGGATGGCACTGTTATGGGGGATCTGTGGATGACGCACTGTTATGGGGGATCTGTTGATGACACACTGTTAGGCCTCATGCACACGACCGTTGTTTTATTCCGTGTCCGTTGTTCCGTTTTTCGTGATTTTCTGCGGACCCATTGACTTTCAATGGGTTTGTTGAAAACTCGGCTAATGCACCGTTTGTCATCCGCATCCGTGATCCGTGGTTCCAGTCCGTCAAAACAATATATAACCTGTTTTTTTTCCACAGAAAATGGTTTGCGGACCCATTCAAGTCAATGGGACCGTGAAAAAACGCGGAGGCACACAAGATTGTCATCCACGTCCGCGTGCGTTTTTTCCTATCATTTGCATAGCAAACTTGACTTAGATTTTTTTTTTTACTTTCCTTCATGACTTTCCTTCATGTCTGGTGATCCTCCAAAAATAAAGGAAGACACACGGAAACAAAAACGGAAATGGATCACAGAACCCCATCTTGCGGAACGGAACACAACTGTCGTGTGCATGAGGCCTTATGGGGGGACCTGTGGATGACGCACTGTTATGGGGGGATCTGTGGATGACGCACTGTTATGGGGGGATCTGTGACGGACACTGTTATGGGGGGATCTGTGACGGACACTGTTATGGGGGGTATCTGTGGATGGCACTGTTATGGAGAAGGATCTGTGGATGGCACTGTTATGGAGGGGAATCTGTGGATGGCACTGTTATGGAGGGGGATCTGTGGATGGCACTGTTATGGAGGGGGATCTGTGGATGGCACTGTTATGGAGGGGGATCTGTGGATGGCACTGTTATGGAGGGGGATCTTTGGATGGCACTGTTATGGAGGGGGATCTGTGGATGGCACTGTTATGGAGGGGAGTCTGTGGGTGGCACTGTTATGGAGGGGGATCTGTGGATGGCACTGTTATGGAGGGGGATCTGTGGATGGCACTGTTATGGAGGGGGATCTTTGGATGGCACTGTTATGGAGGGGGATCTGTGGATGGCACTGTTATGGAGGGGGATCTGTGGATGGCACTGTTATGGAGGGGGATCTTTGGATGGCACTGTTATGGAGGGGGATCTGTGGATGGCACTGTTATGGAGGGGGTCTGTGGATGGCACTGTTATGGAGGGGGATCTGTGGATGGCACTGTTATGGAGGGGGATCTGTGGGTGGCACTGTTATGGAGGGGGATCTGTGGATGGCACTGTTATGGAGGGGGATCTGTGGATGGCACTGTTATGGAGGGGGATCTGTGGGTGGCACTGTTATGGAGGGGATCTGTGGGTGGCACTGTTATGGAGGGGAATCTGTGGGTGGCACTGTTATGGAGGGGGGTCTGTGGATGGCACTGTTATGGAGGGGGATCTGTGGATGGCACTGTTATGGAGGGGGATCTGTGGGTGGCACTGTTATGGGGGATCTGTGGATGGCACTGTTATATATGTGCCATCACAGACCCCCCACCCCATAACAGTGCCATCCACAGACCCCCCACCCCTTAACAGTGCCATCCACAGATGTCCCCCATAAAACTGTCATCCACAGATCCCCCCTTCCCCACCGCTCCAGTGCTGCAGTATACAAATATAAAATGTCTCATTCAATTAAAAGTGATTAAACATGCGCCCTCACTCCTAATATTACCGTACACCCTAACAGCTTCTGTACAACGCAGGCAGGCCGGGCGGCCAGCGCGTCACTCACTGATGTCACGTGCCTGCGCTGCCTGCTTGATTCATAAAGTAGGCGGCGCAGGCACGTGACATCAGGGAGTTATGCTGCCGCCCGCCCGGCCTGCATTCTACAGAAGCTGTTAGGGTGTACGGTAATATTAAAAGTGGGGGGGGGGGGCATGTTTAATCACTTTTAATTGAATGAGACATTTTATATTTGAATAGTGCAGCACTGGAGCGGCGGGGCCAGAGTACAGTGACTGCACCGGCCCCCAGCTCCTCCTCCCAGTCCCTCCCCGCTCTCGCATACATTGCAGCCTGCGATGTAAAAATGTCAGCATTCGCCCCATAAGACGCAGGGGCATTTCCCCCCCATTTTTTGGGGGGAAAAAGTGCGTCTTATGGGGCGAAAAATACGGTAACCTCCAGAGACATTACATCATATGTGACTGATATCAGCCGCTCCTCTTATAACGCTCCAACGCTGATATAACCTTCAGAGACATTACATCCTATGTGACTGATATCAGCCGCTCCTCTTATATCGCTCCAGTACTGATATAACCTCCAGAGCAGGGGCATATATACGGGGGTCGCAGGGGTTGCAGTTGCGACCGGGCCCGGCACTCCAGGGGGCCCGGCCGCCTGTGGACCCCTGTCCCCGCCCTGCAGTAGTTCTGTGCCTGCCTGTATAAGGGCTGTTTCACACGAGCGAGTCCATTGCGGGAATCACGCTCCGTGTGTGAGTGTGAACCTCCGCTCTGGATTGCAGGAGCGCACGGCATTATTATGATTTATAATGCTATGTGTTCTCTGCATGGCCTTTTTTCCACAGAATCATAGTGACATAAAGCTGTCAGTATGATTCTGTAGAAACAAGGTCAAGCAGAGACACATAGCATTATAAATCATGATAATGCCGTGCGCTCCTGCAAGTCCAGAGCGGAGGATCACACTCACACACAGAGCGTGATTCCTGCAATGGACTCGCTCGTGTGAAACAGCCTTACCCCGGGCTACGGCCGACCTGGGGCCCGCCGCCCAGTGTTGCGTTTCTGCGCTGCAGTGCCAGGCCAGGCCAGCTCTACCCTCCTTGAGTGAGAGTCTCCTCCCCCTGATTCTCCTCCCTGTGCGGCTGCGGCGTGCCTAGTCATTTCCTGTTTGGTGGCCGCACCGGACATGACGTTTCCCTAGGCTGCGCAGGCGCACAACAACGCCGAGACGAAGCAGGGAGAAGGAGAGGAGCCGGAAAAGCTTTCGGGAGAGCGTGAAGAAGCCAGTGCCGGTCCGGAAGTGAAGATAAGATTTGTAAAAAAAAAAAAAAGGTCTTCATAATTGCTCACCACATTTATGGTCAGTGAGTTCAGAGTAGACTCAGAGTAGGGTCTGATGGGGGCTGGCTTTATAACTAGCTCTGCTATATTTCTGTAGCCTGCAACCTCTGACTGCCCAGTTGAAACTACTACACCCAGCATGTTCTGGCAGTAATAGTAAATGGATATTGGTGCAATTCTGAGATACTAGTCTATATAATACATAATATTATATTGTATTATATAGACTAGTAGCTCAGAATTGCACCAATATCCATTTACTATTACTGCCAGAACATGCTGGGTGTAGTAGTTTCAGCCCAACTGGGCAGTCAGAGGTTGCAGGTTACAGAAATATAGCAGAGTTAGGATACTTTCACACTGGCGTTTCTGGGTCCGCTTGTGAGATCTGTTTCAGGGCTCTCACAAGCGGCCAAAAACTGATCAGTTTAGCCCCAATGCATCCTGAATGGATAAGGATCCGGTCTAAATGCATCAATTTGCCTCCGTTCAGCCTCCATTCCGCTCCGGAGGCGGACACCAAAACGCTGCTTGCAGCCAAACGGATCTGTTCTGAACGGATACAAGCATTTGCATTATAGGTGCGGATCCGTCTGTGCAGATTCGTTTGGGGTCTGCCTGGCCGTAAGTCAATGAGGATGGATCCGTTTTCACTGACACAATATGGTGCAATTGAAAACGGATCCGTCCCCGTTTGCATTATCTTTTTTTTTTATTGTTCGTGGTAATGCAAACAGATCAGTTCTGAACGGATACAAGCGTTTGCATTATCGGTGCAGATGCGTCTGTGCAGATACCAGACGGATCCGCACCTAACGCAGGTGTGAAAGTAGCCTAACTCTGCTGCTGGTGGAGGGAGGTTAGGGGGGGCCCCATGGTTCAGTTTTGCATCGGGGCCCCATGGATTGTGTGTACGCCACTGCTCCAGAGACATGACATATTATGTGGGGGTGAGGGGCTGGGAAAGTGTGAAATGCCACTGATGAGAGGGAAGAGGGGGACACTGGGAGACATAACTTCTTGCTCTGTATAAAGTATAGGTGAGATAGTTGGTGGGCACTGGGCAAAGGTCTGTGAGGGGCTGGAACAACAGGGACACAAGATGTGCAGGGGCAGCAGCTTCAGGACTCTCCTAACTTCCCAGTTCCCTCCCACAGTAACTTACCCCAGTGCTGCTGTGTGGAGTAGTGGGACCAGTGAGAGAAGAGAACTGAACTTTATACTGGAGGGAGGCACAGTGACTCAGAGAGAGCAGCGTCTCCATCATCTCCTGCTGCTGCCTCGGCTCCTCTGGCTTCGCTGTCTACTCATGTCGGGTCGGTGAAGTTTACTTTGGAGAAAGGAACAAGCGCTGCAAGTTATTGTGCTGTCCCTTTCACCAAAGTAAAATGATATGTATGCCAGTGCTGCAGTCCAGCACCTGATAACAGCCAGGCGCCTGAAAGTATAGTAACTGCCCTGCCCCTGCTGGTGGCTCTGGCTGTAGTATAAGCAGACAGGCAAGGGGCCCACCAGGCATTTCACCGGCTTCCCGGTGAGCCAGTCCGACCCTGCACATGACGTAATACCGTAGTGTCCCGTGAATTTGCTAATATCTGATAGGTGTTCACCTATTCTCCTCCTAAGCTCACGCTTGGTCTTACCTACATACTGATATTTAACCAATACCTAAAACCGCAACAGGGAAAAAAAGTCCTGCTGTCTGTGGTTTAGCCACCTCAGCCCCCATAGCTTAAACACCCTTAAAGACCAGGCCACTTTTTACACTTCTGACCTACACTACTTTAACCGTTTATTGCTCGGTCATGCAACTTACCACCCAAATTAATTTTACCTCCTTTTCTTCTCACTAATAGAGCTTTCATTTGGTGGTATTTCATTGCTGCTGACATTTTTTACTTTTTTTGTTATTAATCGAAATTTAACGATTTCTTTGCAAAAAAATTACATTTTTCACTTTCAGTTGTAAAATTTTGCAAAAAAAACGACATCCATATATAAATTTTGCTCTAAATTTATAGTTCTACATGTCTTTGATAAAAAAAAAATGTTTGTGTAAAAAAAAAATGGTTTGGGTAAAAGTTATAGCGTTTACAAACTATGGTACATAAATGTGAATTCGCGCTTTTTGAAGCAGCTCTGACTTTCTGAGCACCTGTCATGTTTCCTGAGGTTCTACAATGGCCAGAAAGTACAAACACCCCACAAATGACCCCATTTCGCAAAGTAGACACCCTAAGGTATTCGCTGATGGGCATAGTGAGTTCATAGAACTTTTTATTTTTTGTCACAAGTTAGCGGAAAATGATGATTTTTTTTATTTATTTTTTTTCAAACAAAGTCTCATATTCCACTAACTTGTGACAAAAAATAAAAAGTTCTATGAACTCACTATGCCCATCAGAGAATACCTTTGGGTGTCTTCTTTCCAAAATGGGGTCACTTGTGGGGTAGTTATACTGCCCTGGCATTCTAGGGGCCCAAATGTGTGGTAAGGAGTTTGAAATCAAATTCTGTAAAAAATGGCTGGTGAAATCCGAAAGGTGCTCTTTGGAATGTGGGCCCCTTTGCCCACCTAGGCTGCAAAAAAGTGTTACACATGTGGTAACTTCGTATTCAGGAGAAGTTGGGGAATGTGTTTTGGGGTGTCATTTTACATATACCCATGCTGGGTGAGAGAAATATCTTACCACACATTTGGGCCCCTAGAATGCCAAGGCAGTATAACTACCCCACAATTGACCCCATTTTGGAAAGAAGACACCCCAAGGTATTCGCTGATGGGCATAGTGAGTTCATGGAAGTTTTTTTTTTTTTGTCACAAGTTAGTGGAATATGAGACTTTGTAAGAAAAAAAAAAATCATCATTTTCCACTAACTTGTGACAAAAAATAAAAATTCTAGGAACTCGCCATGCCCCTCACGGAATACCTTGGGGTGTCTTCTTTCCAAAATGGGGTCACTTGTGGAGTAGTTATACTGCCCTGGCATTCTAGGGGCCCAAATGTGTGGTAAGGAGTTTGAAAACAAATTCTGTAAAAAATGGCCGGTGAAATCCGAAAGGTGCTCTTTGGAATGTGGGCCCCTTGGCCCACCTAGGCTGCAAAAAAGTGTCACACATGTGGTATCTCCGTATTCAGGAGAAGTTGGGGAATGTGTTATGGGGTGTCATTTTACATATACCCATGCTGGGTGAGAGAAATATCTTGGCAAAAGACAACTTTTCCCATTTTTTTATACAAAGTTGGCATTTGACCAAGATATTTCTCTCACCCAGCATGGGTATATGTAAAATGACACCCCAAAACACATTCCCCAACTTCTCCTGAATACGGCGATACCACATGTGTGACACGTTTTTGCAGCCTAGATGCGCAAAGGGGCCCACATTCCTTTTAGGAGGGCATTTTTTGAGATTTTTAATACCAGACTTCTTCTCACGCTTTGGGGCCCTAAAATGCCAGGGCAGTATAAATACCCCACATGTGACCCCATTTTGGAAAGAAGACACCCCAAGGTATTCAATGAGGGGCATGGCGAGTTCATAGAAAAAAGAAATTTTGGCACAAGTTAGCGGAAATTGATTTTTTTCTCACAAAGTCTCCCTTTCCGCTAACTTGGGACAAAAATTTAAATCTTTCATGGACTCAATATGCCCCTCAGCGAATACCTTGGGGTGTCTTCTTTCCAAAATGGTGTTATTTGTGGGGTGTTTGTACTGCCCTGGCATTTGAGGGTCTCCACAATCATTACATGTATGGCCAGCATTAGGAGTTTCTGCTATTCTCCTTATATTGAGCATACGGGTAATGAGATTTTTTTTTTCCGTTCAATTTTTTTTCCGTTCAGCCTCTGGGCTGAAAGAAAAAATGAACGGCACAGATTTCTTCATTCGCATCGATCAATGTGGATGAAAAAATCTCTGCCAAAAAAAGAAAAAGGAGGGGAAAGGCCTCTGCCAGGACATAGGAGCTCCGCCCAACATCCATACCCACTTAGCTCGTATGCCCTGGCAAACCAGATTTCTCCATTCACATCAATCGATGTGGATGAATAAATCCTTGCCGGGATTTTTTTTTTTATATATACAAAGTGTTTGCCAAAGTATATGAACACCGCCACCTCCTCAGCTCATATGCCTCGGCAAACGTATCTTTTACTGCAGAGGAGAAATCTCGTCTTGCAGCGCCGCATACACCGACTTGCGTGTAATCTGACAGCAGCGCAATGCTTCTGTCAGAATGCACGTCAGTGCTGCAGCTAGTCGATCGGTTGCTCCACCTGGAAGGTAAAAAAAAAAAAAAACGAAAAAACAAGGCCGCAACGCAATAAATTTATTAACTTTTGAACAGAACATAGAAACTTTTTTTAACTTTTTTAACTGAACGTTAACTTTTTTACTTACCGGTATTTTTTTTTTTGTTTAGTTTTTTTTACCTTTATAGAACAAACCTCTTCTTCCCCATGGGACAATGTGCAAAGCGCAAATCGCCCAAAGATGTGGCGAAGTACGTTATGCACTTTATCCCAGGTGAAAGGAGAGGTTTGCAGCAGCTGTGAGTAAAAGGGCCCTAATAGCCCTGTGTGCCTGTCCTGTGAGTTGCAATCCCTATGCTAAGTGTACCTGGGTGTGGTACTTCCGGAAACACTCTCCAAAGCATAGGGCAGGGTGGTCAGGACAGTCAGGACAGAAATAGCGGGTGTCACGCCTTATTCCACTCCTGCTACAGACACGACATCTTTTTCGGGGTGACGGTTGGGTTGAGGTACCAGGAACGACACTGGGGAAATGTCGCTCGTGTAGACGGCTAACTACACTGGTGGATGGGGCCACGGAACCTTCTGGATACAGGAGGTTCTCAATGATCTCTTCCTGGAATTTGAGGAAGGATCCTGTTCTCCCAGCCTTACTGTAGAGAACAAAACTATTGTACAGAGCCAATTGAATTAAATATACAGACACCTTCTTATACCAGCGTCTGGTGCGTCGGGAAACTAAATACGGAGACAACATCTGGTCATTGAAGTCCACCCCTCCCATGAGCAAATTATAGTCGTGGACTGAGAGGGGCTTTTCAATGACACGGGTTGCTCGCTCAATTTGTATTGTCGTGTCTGCGTGAATGGAGGAGAGCATGTAAACGTCACGCTTGTCTCTCCATTTCACCGCGAGCAGTTCTTCGTTACACAAGGCAGCCCTCTCCCCCCTTGCAAGACGGGTGGTAACGAGCCGTTGGGGGAAGCCCACGCGACTAGTTCGCGCGGTGCCACAGGCGCAAATCCGTTCTAGAAACAAATGCCTAACTTGTGTAGAAATTGTCCACATAAAGATGGTACCCCTTGCCAAATAAGGGTGACACCAAGTCCCAGACTGTCTTCCCACTGCTCCCCAGGTAGTCAGGGCAACCGACCGGCTCCAGGGTCTGATCTTTTCCCTCATAGATGCAAAATTTGTGGGTATAGCCTGTGGCCCTTTCACAGAGTTTATACAATTTGACCCCATACCGGCCATGCTTGCTTGGGATGTATTGTTTGAAGCTAAGGCGCCCGGTAAAATGTATTAGGGACTCGTCTACGCAGATGTTTTGCTCGGGGGTATACAAATCTGCAAATTTCAGGTTGAAGTGGTCTATGAGGGGCCGAATTTTGTGGAGCCGGTCAAAAGCTGGGTGGCCTCTGGGACGGGAGGTGGTGTTGTCGCTAAAATGCAGGAAACGGAGGATGGCCTCAAATCGTGTCCTGGACATAGCAGCAGAGAACATGGGCATGTGATGAATCGGGTTCGTAGACCAATATGACCGCAATTCATGCTTTTTAGTTAGACCCATGTTGAGGAGAAGGCCCAGAAAAATTTTAGGTTCGGAAACTTGGACTGGTTTCCACCGGAAAGGCTGGGCATAATAGCTTCTCGGGTTGGCGGATATAAATTGTGTGGCATACCGGTTTGTCTCTGCCACGACTAAGTCCAAGAGCTCCGCAGTCAAGAACAGCTCAAAAAATCCGATCTGAGCCGTCTCAACCCGAACTCCAGACTGGGCGGTGAAAGGGGGAACTAATGGTGCGGCTGAAGTTGGTGACTGCCAATCAGGGTTTGCCAGCACCTCAGGGATTCTAGGGGCTCTACGGGCCTGTCTGTGCGGTGGCTGCGACGGGGTAACTACTGCACGTGCCACCGTACCAGCTTCAACTGCCCTTCTGGTGCTCGCCACGTCACCATGTTGTGCGGCAGTGCTGGTACTAGGTCCAGGGAGGGCTGCGCTGCTGGTTGTCATATATCTTCTATATGAAAAGAATTTTCATATAAAAGAGAGGATAAAAAAATATAAAAATATATTATCCTTCAGGCGGACATAAAAAAAACGCCTCTAAGTTCTTTTATCAAGTATCTTAATTTGATTTGTGAAATCAGTGAAACAGAGGATCGATTGTATGCAAAAATATATAATAGTTTATTATAAAAACAAAGAATATAAAAACAATACAACTGCAAAACAAATGATGAAGTTATAACGTAACATCCAAAATGTACCACACGGTGGTGCTAACACACCCCTATCTGATCAGCACAGTATGATTTATTGATACATGACAACCTGTGTCATACTTTTAACAAACGGACTCTTATACCAAGAGAAACTTAGGATCTTCTGTTATCAAACAGGCTATAACAATAAAACACGGATTTACAGGAAAATAACTGTTATCCCTTGACTCTGTTTTCCTATGACCAATCAAAAATATATGATATTAATATGATAAAATATTCAGCTCGGCAAACAGACTAAGGCAAATAACTTCCCAAGGATTTGGTCCTCTTTTCAAATAATGTCAGATCTTCCATTAACAATATGCATCTTTGCTAAGAGAATAATCAGCATTATGGAGGCACCTAACACTATATATTCCCACAATGTGGGAACTCTTGACTATATACCGAGAGAAATATCTTATTAATATCATGAGTAGTAGGCAAAATATACGTTACCGGGTCAAAGGTAGACAGAGTTCAGATGGGACCAGTTCTGAGGAACTTTCCTAGTAATCCAAAAAGAGGAATCCAAGTTTCTTCTGGTAAAGTTTTCTTTTTGATTGAATGAATGGATGGATCAATGGATCTTTTCTCTAGCTTTTTTTTTTTTCTCTTGCTCGCCCCGCACACGAATAATTATTCCCCCCCCCCCCCCCCCTTATCTAAGAATCATCCCCTTTAGATTATGGATTCCCAATCAGGTAGGGTGGGTGTATTCGCATGCTAATAACCTCATGACGTTATCTCAACTCCTAAAATGGTATAGGACAAATAATGAAATAATATAATGTTGCCCATCTGCCTCCAGATGGCACTGCGGTACTGTAGGTGAACATCCCAACTTTTAAGCATTAAAATTAAATATCTAATAATACGTTCTCAGGACCTCTTTGACCTTTCCATATAAATCACTGAGGAAGGTCTTTTCCTTACACTTTTAATTACCTATATCCCGGATTTGTTGGAGTTGACTGTCTTCTCCTATCTTTTTGAAATATAGGTTGACTTGATAAAATTTTATGTAGCGGCTTTGATGCTGGGCATCGGAACTTGTAGATTTCACTCATCTACATCCATGAATAACTATGTTTTGGAATCCAATTAAATTAAACTTACTTGTTTTTGTATCTTCTACAATACCTTCTAAATGGTAAATACATAGTATGACATATATATAAATCGATACATTGTTACACATAGATAACACATTATATGAATTATTGATTAACATATGTTGTAAACTAAATATACCATGCAGATATATATATATAATTATGAATATATAAATTGAACCTCATACACCAGGTGTGGGATACGGACATGAGTCCTTATCAAGTAACCTTGTCCCCTCTAGACAGACATGTTTTTGGGAGTTGACTTACTCCTTACCAGATGGTCTCATATCTTTAGTAATAACTTTTTAAATACAATGTCCATTTATGTTCCCAATTATTTTTTTTTTACATAGACTGAACTTGCCATGAACTCTTCTTGGCTTTTTCAGCCACATAATATAACTTTGGTTCAAGTTGATCTTATTCTTAAAGGCAATGAGATGAGCATTCATTTTGATTATAATGTCATTAGATAATATTGTATACGTATGAAAATGCCCAACATGGTGTATGCCTCACCACGTGATCCGGCAGCGACAGCCCCACTCTGCTGCTCTTGAAGCGGATCCTGCGCAACCTGTGGTCTAGCGACACGGGGCCGGGTACGCCTGGTTCTATCAGGGACCTCCACCTCCTCGTCCGAACTTTGGGTCAGAGAGCCACTGCTTTCTACAGGTTCATATTCTGACCCGCTAGATTCGTCAGATGAGGGTTCCCATTCCTCATCCGACTGGGTCAGAATCCTGTAGGCCTCTTCAGAAGAATACCCCCTGTTTGACATTTTGGACTACTAAATTTAGGGGTATTCCCTGAGACTACCCAAGAAAAAAAGCAAGCCTGTTTTACAAAGGGGAGGCTAGCAAAGTACCGGAGGCCTCTGCGGTTGATAAAAAATATCAAAACTGATTTTTTTATCGCCGCAGAGCGTGTAAAGTGAATGTGCAGTGATCAAAAAATATATATTTTTTGTCACTGCGGTGGGGCGGGCGTGGGTGAACGCACGTGTGCGCGACCGATCAGGCCTGATCGGGCAAACACTGCGTTTTGGGTGGAGGGCGAACTAAAGTGACACTAATACTATTATAGATCTGACCGTGATCAGTTTTGATCACTTACAGATACTATAAAAGTACAAATGCTGATTAGCGATACGCTAATCAGCGAATCAGTGACTGCGGTGCGGTGGGCTGGGCGCTAACCGATCGCTAACTACCTAACCAAGGGGCCTAAACTATCCTAAAACCTAACAGCCAATACTAGTGAAAAAAAAAGTGTCAGTTTACACTGATCACTTTTTGTCTTTCACTAAGTGATTGACAGGGGCGATCAAAGGGGTGATCAAAGGGTTAATTGGGGTGCAGGGGGTGATCTGGGGCTAAAGTGTGGTGTTTGTGCTACTCACTGTGAAGTCTGCTCCTCTGCTGGATCCAACCGACGAAAAGGACCAGCAGAGGAGCAGACAAGCCATATAACAGATCATATTTACTAATATGATCTGTTATATGGCTTGTGATTAGTTTTTTTGAAAATCGCCAGCCTGCCAGCCAATGATCGTTGCTGGCAGGCTGGTGCCGAAATTGTTCTTTAACTTTTGCCGGCCCGCGATGCGCATGCGCGGGCCGGCTTTGAGCGAAATCTCGCGTCTCGCGAGATGACGCGTATATGCGTGACTCTGCGCAGCGCTGCCGCCTCCGGAACACGATCCTGCGTTAGGCGGTCCGGAGGTGGTTAAAAAAAATAAAAAATCACTCAGATTTCAACATGTCCTACCTGCTTGGGCATGCTGGAATTACTGGGAAATAGAATACTCCAGCCATTCAAATGATTTAAACCACTGTGGTTGGAATGACCTGAAGTGCCCTTCCATTTTTTTAGAGGGATATTTTTTTATTACAGGCTGTCTTGGCCCTTCTGTGGTGCATTGGCTGATATCATCTGTTCCTTGCACCTTTGTTTCTTCACTGGTAGCAGATGTTTGTTTACTTTGTGGCAGTACGGCTTCACTGAAAACCTCTTCATAAGCACTGTGCTGGATATTGCTTTGTGAGGAGGTGCTTCCTTCTTCAATCTGGAATGAAGGTTCTTCATCATCATCATCATCATCATCATCTATTTTTTCAGCAGTGTCGCACTTATATTTAACTTCATCCTCAAGCTCTTCACATTCCTCAAACAAAGAAGATGGACCAGGCTGACTTTTTTTCTTCTTGTTGCTGCTCTTCAGCCTTCTTGGCCTTAACATAAAATATACTGAATAAAATGAACGGATGTCCATTTTCAACTAATAAGTTAAATCTAAGAAAAAATTTAAAAAAGCATGTTCTTATGGGACCCTTAACCAGAGTGAGCTCACACGAGTATATAGAAATTTTGTGCCTACTTATTTACTTCATTTTATTCTAAACAAATGCTTTCAACAATGGACAAATCATGTATATACATACCGCTAAATACTAAACATCTACCGTGCCTATAGGAGACTCATTCTGGTGTTTTGTTTTTAATTTACACTATTTACCTTTTAGTAATGTTATATTTGGATAGTTCCAACAATTCTTCATGCGGTCATACCACATGTTTTTTTTTTTTTGGGGGGGGGATTAAAATTTTTATATTGGGAGGGGTTTATTTATATTTTTAAAACACAAATATTTGTCCCCATAGGGAACTTACATGAGCAATCATTTAATTGCTCATACAAATCATTGCAGTACATATGTACTGCACTGATCAAGGAGATCTGCGCTCTATCAATAGCAGAGTCCCAGCAGCTATATAGGCCTAACAAAAGCCTCTGACTGCCATAACAATGGATCTGCTGCCTCCAATCGCATCGTAGGCAGTAGATCCCAACCATTGCACCATCAATGACATGAAAAAAAGGCAGTTTAAATGCCTCTGTTAGTATTGACAGCAGCATCTAAATGGTTAATAGCCAACGGCGGAGATTGCTCTGCTCTGAGTATTAACAACACCCCTCTGCTGTTGAAAACAGTCAGGTGCCGCTGGGTATGGAGCAGACTCAAGTCCCAAGCCCTCTCGATACTCTCTTAAGGGCCCCATGATGTGTATTTACATCATGGGTCATTAAGGGGTTAAGACGATATCTGTAACAAAAATAGAGGCACAAAGGAAATGGAAAATTGTGAGCAAATATTACTCCTAAATAACTACTGTGTAAGGCAAATCTTCAGTATCATACATACCTTTGCAGTCTTCCCTTCTTTTCTGCAGGGGGGCATCAAGCTCTTATGGGCCCACCACACTGAAGCTGAGCCTCACCCACTGCCCTTTCACGATACAAGAGTTCGTGTCACAGGGTTTTATCTTGTGTGCTTTCGACCTTCAGAAATGATTTTTTTTTTAAAGTTAATAAAAAAATATATACAGTACAGACCAAAAGTTTGGACACACCTTCTCATTCGAAGAGTTTTCTTTATTTTCATGACTATGAAAATTGTAGATTCACACTGAAGGCATCAAAACTATGAATTAACACATGTGGAATTATATACATAACAAATAAGTGTGAAACAACTGAAAATATGTCATATTCTAGGTTCTTCAAAGTAGCCACCTTTTGCTTTGATTACTGCTTTGCACACTCTTGGCATTCTCCTGACCGTTGTGCATGTCTGATCTGCAACTACAGGAAACGTTTGGTTGAAGTTATTGCTGCCGAAGGAGGTTTAACCAGTTATTAAATCCGAGGGTTCACATACTTTTTCCACCTGCACTGTGAATGTTTACATGGTGTGTTCAATAAAAACATGGTAACATTTAATTCTTTGTGTGTTATTAGTTTAAGCAGATTGTGATTGTCTATTGTTGTGACTTAGATGAAGATCAGATCACATTTTATGACCAATTTGTGCAGAAATCCATATAATTCCAAAGGGTTCACATACTTTTTCTTGCAATTGTACATGTTGATCACGGGTAACGGGTAGGGTTGAGCGAACCCGAACTGTAAG
This sequence comes from Bufo bufo, assembly GCF_905171765.1. Taxonomy (NCBI): domain Eukaryota; kingdom Metazoa; phylum Chordata; class Amphibia; order Anura; family Bufonidae; genus Bufo; species Bufo bufo. The sequence continues at coordinate 306,852,646 of NC_053391.1, forward strand.
GTTCGGGTTCGTACCAAACCTTAGGGTTTTTTGTACCCGGACCTGAACATTTTTGTAAAAGTTTGGGTTCGAGTTCGGTGTTTGGCAATTTAATGGTGCTTGTTGAATGGCTGCAAGGAAGCCAATCAACAAGCGTTTAACTTAGAAGCCATCACCGCCATGCCTACTAATGGCATGGCTGTGATTGGCCAAGTGCAGCATGTGACCCAGCCTCTATATAAGCTGGACTCACGTAGCGCCGCACGTCACTCTGCTTTTACTAGTTGTAGGGATAGGATGCTGCTGCTATGAGGGAGAGATTAGGAAAGACTCTGATATCTGCACTTGGTGTGAAGTCAGTGATCTACAGCGTTTTTTGTTTTGTGGTTGCAATGCAACATTTTTGAGTCCAGTGAGACTGAAAAAAAAGTTTGAATCCGTCTGTTAGTTAGGTAGGCGTCGGCGGCCATTTTGTGCAACAGCAGTGCACTAGCACTGCATGTGTGCCAGGGACAATCATTTAATCCTGTTCTTGTAGTTCAGTGGCCGACATATACCCATTTTTAAAGTGCACCTGCACTGCATATGTGCCAGGGGAAGGGAAAACAATACCGTCTGTGAGTTCAGGGACCCAGGGGGTGACATATCCCCATTTCTTTCTGTAAAGTACCCCTGTGCTGCATTTCTGAGATTGAAATATAATCAGTTAAATCCATCTGTTCCATTGTGGGGTGACATATTAAATTTTTTTGTTGTAAAGTACCTCTGAGGCCTACACTGCATATGTGAAAGGCAGGCACATCAATTCAGCAAATCCATCTGTTCCATTGTAGGTGGACATATCCACTATTTTTTAAGTAAAAAACCTGTGTACTTAATTTGTGAGATTAAAATATAACCTCAGTTAAATACATCTGTTTCATTTATGGTTAAAGAAACCCATTTTTTTGGGGCAATAAAGTACCTTTTTGCCCTGTACTGCATTTTTGACAGTCCAATAAAACCGCCAAATACTGCAGTTACATTTTTTGTGTAAAAATTCAAATTTTTGTTGCTATAAGGTACTTTGTGGCCTACGCTGCGTTCCTGTTATTCAAATAAAACCATTACATACTGCTGTTACATTTTTGGGCTTCAAATTCCCATTTTTGGGTGTAAAGTACCTCTGAGGGCTGCACATGTGACCGGCAGGCACATAAATTGAGCAAATCCATCTGTTCCATTGTAAGGGTGACATATTCACAATTTTTTATGTAAAAAAAAAAAAAAAATGTGCATCATTTCTGAGAGTGAAATATAATCTCAGTTAAATCAATCTGTTTCATTTAGGGTTAAAAAAAACAAGTGCATGGTGTTCAGCTGATGCTCTAAAACATTATTTGCGAGTGCCTTCAGGTGAACTTGCAACACCCCAGAGTTGTGTTACAAAACTCTTTTACCCCGCTACAATCTCTTAAGAGCTTTCACCTTGTCATATGATGTAATTTTACATTATATCCTCACAACTGTGCATTATAAACCATGTTACGTGTATATTGCTGTAATTTCCATGTTCACCAGCAGGTGGCAGCAATGTTCTGGCAAGGAGCTAGGTTCAGTTTAGTATATCTAAGCTGGAATAGTTCATTCCAGTTTAGCTCCCCCTCTGTGTGCACAGTGGGCTGTGCCCATATCCTGCAGCATGGGGAGAGAAGGAAGTTAGATGCAGTGTGCCAGCCACCCTTGTTGGGGAAGGCTGTGTGTTAGTCTTCAGGAGTCCCCCTGCATAGGGAATCAAGCCAGGATCTTGTCTTGGCTGAGACATTGATCATCATCCCCAGCCTGAGCCCTGCAGCCTCGGCAGTATGAAGCCAGCAGACAACTCCAGTTCCAGGAAGAAATCATACCCAGTGAAGATAACTGTGAGCAGGGGCGTAACTATAGGGGAACCAGGGGAAGCGGCTGCTTTGGGGCCCTGCCCCAGAAGGGGCCCATCAAGGAGGAGGAGGACTAAAAGATTTTGTCAGGGCCCCCTCAACAGTATTACACAATGAAATTATATCAAGTGACAGTATAGACAGCGTAGAAAATGGATGGAACAGCTGCCGGGCCTGGTCTGAGAGAGCGATCTTTACTAGCCACAGGAATGGGGGCGGCATGAAAGGAAGGGGTTGCGAAAAAATTACTGGGGAGGGGGTCCCCATTCAAAAATATGCTGTAGGGCCCAGTCATTTCTAGCTACGCCACTGACTGTGAGTAAAGTCCAGAGACCCAGGAGAAGCCATATTCCTCCACAGCTAGTCAGTCCCCATACAGCAGAAGATAGAAAGTAAAGCAGAAGCCAAATTCCTGCCACAGTTTAGAGCTAACATGCAGACGTCCTTTCCTGCAAGCTCCAGGTACATGAGAGAGCAGAAGCGTAAATTCCTGCCAACCATTGCCAATACCTGCTGGGACCTAAGACAAAAGCTGTATCTTGCTTGGATGAAAGTTACCCTCAGTAAAGATAAGTTTGAACTTTACCCAAGGTCTGGATCTCAATTTCTGCTGCACAATCCCTCTACTACTCCTTCTAGCACTACACTCAATTTATTGCAAGTGAGCCAGGATCCAGGAGTCCAGCCGTACCCAGGTAGGAGACACCATTGACACCATTATCACCACCATACAGAGACATTACACCACTCTGGCATTCCTAACCTGGGGCGTGAGTGATGACACCCTTAAAGGGCCCTGTGACCGTACACTGCGCACGCTGCAATTGGCGTCACAAACAAATTATAGACTATTATACCCATATCCTGACCCACTGCATAATTTGGCGTCAGTGTAACCGTACCACGGTCCTGCCAGTGCTTTATGGCAAGCTGACGCTCTAAAACATTATATGCGAGTGCATGCTGTTAAGCTGACGCTCTAAAACATTATATGCAAGTGCACACTGTTCAGCTGACTATAAAAAATTTAGTTGAGGGCCTGCAGTTGAGCGGACCCTATAAAAATAATAGAGTGGAGGGAATATATACAATCTGGATCTGGAGGTGCAGGAGAAAACAAGATTCAACCATCTACTCTTTTTTTGTGGTGGAAAAGGTGCATGGGAATACACTACAGTAGATTGAGTACATTATAAATTATAGATTGAAATTGCCTTTATGTTCATCATCCCCTAAGCTCTCCTCTCGTGGAGTTGAGAAGTCAGGGGCAATCCAGGCCTTGTTCATTTTTATCTGAGTCAACCTGTCAGCATTGCCAGTGGACAAGCGGATACGCTTATCTGTTATAATGCCACCAGCAGCACTAAATACACGCTCAGACAAAACGCTGGCAGCAGGGCAGGCCAGCACCTCCAAGGTGTAGAGTGCAAGTTTGTGCCACGTGTCCAGCTTGGACACCCAGTGGTTGTAAGGCACTGAGGGATCATTGAGGATGCTGATAGGGTCTGCTATGTATTCCTTTAGTGTCCCATGCCTTGGAGAGTGTTGCCCTGCCTTTGTTGGAACTGCTGTGTGTTCCCCTTGTCTCCCTTCCTCGGTTGCCTAAGGAAGTACAGACCTTGCTGGCCACGTTGTCAGATTGAAAATTTTGGAGCAATCTCTCAACAAGTACCCTCTGGTATTGTACTGTTTTACTCGTCCTCTCCACCATAGGAATTAGAGATGAGAAGTTCTCTTTGTAGCGGAGATCGAGAAGGGTGAACACCCATTAATCCGTGTTATTTAAAATGCGTATAACGCGAGGGTCGCTGGAAAGGCAGCCTAACATGAAGTCAGCCATGTGTGCCAGAGTACCAACAGGCAAGACGTCGATGTCGACATCAGGATGACTCTCCATCTCCTCATCCTCTTCAGCCCATCCACGATGAACAGATGTAATTAAACTTCCATGGGTACTACCCTCTGTAGCAGAGGCAACTGTCTCCACCTCCTCCTCCTCTTCATGGTCCAATTTGCGCTGAGAAGATGAACTGAGGGTGGGCTGGCTATCACCCTGTGTAATGTCATCCCCTATTTCCTCGTCTGTAACATTCAGAGTGTCGTCCTTAATTGTGAGCAGCGATCGTTTGAGTAGACACAGCAGTGGGATGGTTACGCTGATAATAGCGTTATCGCCACTAACCATCTGTGTGGATTAATCAAAGTTTTTTAAAACCTCACAGAGGTCTGACATCAAGGCCCACTCCTTGCTTGTGAATAGTGGCAGTTGACTCGAAAGGTGACAACCATGTTGCAGCTGGTATTCCACAACTGCCCTCTGCTGCTCACAAAGCCTGGCCAACATGTGGAATATGTTCCAGCACGTGCTCACGTCACACAACAGTCGGTAAGCTGGAAGCCGTAAGCGCTGCTGCAGCGTTGGCAGACCGGCTGAAGCTGTGGACGACTTGCGGAAATGGGCACACACGCGGCGCGCCTTCACTGATAGCTCTGGCAAATTGGGGTAGGTTTTGATAAACCGCTGAACCACTAAGTGGGCTAGGCATGGGATGCGTGTCGGGTTTCCGAGCTCCAAAGCTGCCACCAAGTTACGGCCATTGTCAGACACAACCATGCCTGGTTGTAGGTTGAGTGGCGAGAGCTACAGCTCGGTCTGGTCCATTATACCCTGCCACAGCTCTGCGGCGGTGTGCTGTTTGTCAGCTTCGCCACGGCCTATTGACGCTTACCTACAGCACTGCTACACTGCTTCCAGCTAGGGACTGATGGCTGACTGCTGCTGGAGATGGACGTGTGAGGAGGAGGTGGCAGAGGAGAAGTGGGGATTGGAGCCAGTAACATAGCTGCTGGCGGAGACCCTGATGGACGTAGGACCCGCAATCCTGGGCGTGGGTAGCACCTGTGCCATCCCTGGGTACGACTCACTCCCGGCCTCCACAACATTCACTCAGTGTGCGGTCAGGGACACATAGCTCCCTGGCCACCAGAACTTGTCCATGTGTCCGTGGTTAAGTGGACCTTCCTAGTAACTGCGTTGGTCAGGGCACGGGTGATGTTCTGGGACGCGTGCTGGTGTAAGGCAGGCACGGCACACTGTGAAAAATAGTGACGGATGGAGACTGTGTACCGAGGGATGGCCACCGACCTCAGGCTGCGGAAGGCCTCAGTGTCTACAAGCTTAAATGGCAACATTTTAAGGGCCAGTAATTTCGAAAGTTGCGCATTTAGTGCTATGGCATGTGGGTGGGTATTTGCGCTTGCATTCAAATGACTGTGTTATGGACATTTGTACACTGCGCCGGGACAGGGAAGTGGATGTTGTTGCTGATGGTTCATGCAAAGGTCCAGGTGCAGAGCGAGGGGCATCTGGGCCTGCGCCTTCGACAGGGGATTGGCCAACAGTGCGTAACACAGGAGAAGAGGAGGCAGTGGTGTGACCCGCAGACCCAGATTGTGGACCCAGGCTTTCGGCCCACTAATTAGGGTGCTTGGATGCCATGTGGCAGATCATGCTGGTGCGGATGCTACTGTTCACGCCCCGACTCATTTTGGTACGGCACAGGTTGCAAACTACCACTCTTTTGTTGTCTGCACTTTCCACAAAGAAGCACCATACTGCGGAACACCTACCCCTTGGCAAGGTAGATTTACGCATGGGGGTGCTCGGTGTAAAGGTTGCGGGCCTGTTTGGTGTGGGCCGACTTCTCTCTTTTGCAACCCCACTGCCTCTTCCAGCCTGTTGCAGTGCTGCGGATCCCTCCCCCTCTGTACTGCTGTCCTCGCTCGGCTTTTTACTTTCCCCATCGTCAACCTCCTCCTCTTCCACTTCCTCACTCTGCTCATCCTCCTGACTTGACCTAACCACAACCTCAGTGATTGACAACTGTGTATCATCATCATCCACCTCGTGAACGAATTATTGCCATTCACCACCGTCATCTTCTTGAGTCTGTGAAGGCTCAAGAGGTTGGGAATCAGGGCACAATATCTTAAGTCCCTCTTCAAGCGTGCTGGGCGCGAGGGACAAATGTAATAGTGGCGCTGGAAAGAGCTTCTCGGAATATCCGAGTGTGGGATCACTCGTTTCGTAATACTTTCCATGGGGGGAGGAAGGGTGATCAGAGTGAGGATTCGGTCAGCCAGACTCTTGGCTACAGAGACTGGATTTGGTGGAAGAGAAGGTGGTGCTTAACCGACTGGAAGCATTATCTTCAGCAATCCAACCGACCAACTGTTCGAACTTGTCTGAGTTGGACAGTGTTGTCCTGCGCCGCCCAGCTAAGTTGGACATGAAGCTGGGTACGGTGGATGTTTTTTTTTTCTGGGGCACTGGCAGCAGGCGCAGTTTCATTGCGCACCTGGCCACGGCCTCTGCGTGCACCATCAGCATCATGCCCACTTCCCCGTCCTTTAGTGCTCGCCTCTTCATATTAATTGTTTTGTCACTCGATGTGGTGTAGATTGTTTTACAGTCCGCTAAAGACACAGTTTTCGAATGCAGGACAGTATATGAATACTGGACACTATATTAGGCCCAGATTATAGGAATTTGCAATACAGACACTGTTTTCTGATGTAGTACAGTATTGGTGACAGAACACCACAGATTATGGACATCATATTAGGCCCAGATTATCGGAATCTGCAATACAGACACTGTTTTCTGATGTAGTACAGTATTGGTTACAGAACACCACAGAATATGGACACTATATTAAGCCCAGATTATTGGAATTTGCAATACAGACACTTTTTTCTGATGTAGTAAAGTATTGTTTACAGAACACCACAGATTATGGACACTATATTAGGTCCAGATTATTGGAATTTGCAATACAGACACTGTTTTCTGATGTAGTTCAGTATTGGTTACAGAACACCACAGATTATGGACACTATATTAGGTCCAGATTATTGGAATTTGCAATACAGACACAGTTTTCGGATGCAGGACAGTATATGTCACAGAAACCCACAGAATATGGACACTATATTAGGCCCAGATTAGTTAAATTTACCCTAAAGAAACAGTTTTCGGATGGCGTACTGTATATATCACAGAAAGCCACACACTATGGACACTAGATTAGGCCCAGATTAGTTAAATTTGTCCTAAAGAAACAGTTTTCGTATGGCGTACTGTACATGCTACAGAAAACCACACACTATGGACATTAGATTAGGCCCAGATCATTCAAATTTACGCTAAAGAAACAGTTTTCGGATGGAGTACTGTATATGTCATGGATGTGTATTACACGCACACACTACAGAGACAGTAGATGAGGACTGGCCCCTGATTATTTAAATTTACGCTAAAGAAACAGTTTTCGGATGGAGTACTGTATATGTCACGGATGTGTATTAAACGCACACTATAGACAATAAATGTGGCACTGATTATTTGAATAAATCTTTTTATTTAAAGTTTTGTCAGGATGAACAGAGGGTACATCTTCAAACATTCAATTCCTTAGATAGTCAGGTTTTACAATGAGGTAGAGACAGATAATTCAATAGATACAATCACTTAAACAGACTGCATTTTGCATAAGGATATGAGTCCAATCCTGGGGACTGCAATAAAAGACTAAATAATGGTCTATTTCTCGCACCCAAAATCAACAAATGCATGACAATGTGATAGGGAAGACTGATAACCCTTGGGTTGACACTTGGCAAGGAAGACCACTAGATCACTAGGGTGAGGCGGCGTGGACAGGAAGTTGTAAATTTTCCAGTTTCAATGTTTGGTCCTCTGGGCTTCCATATATTGTTTCCAGGGTAACCACAGTTTAAGAAAGAGGTCATGTTTCCTAGCTCCCCAACCAGCCAACTCCTCCAGCCTATATATTTGGTTAACTTTGTCAAGCCATTGCTCTTTAGAAGGAATATCTGTACTGAGCCAGTTTAGAGTGATAAGCAAACGAGTGGCTTGCACAAGAAGAGTGGGCAAATTGGACTTGGCCGGGAACCACGTCACATTGGGTAGCCACAGCAAAACCGATTCTGGGGTCAACTTGATATGTGTTGCGCACAATTGATTGACCTCGCCTTCCACCATTTTCCAAAACCCCTGCATGATAGGGCACTCCCAGAAGATATGCAGGAGGGAGCCAGATCCTTGCCCGCATCTCCAGCAACTATCGCTTTGGGCTAAGCCCGATATAAATTATTTTTTCGGGTAGTTATACCACCTGGTTAACACCTTGAAGGAGTGTTCCTGTATGTGCACACATTTGGAGAACCCATGTGATTTGAGCCTTATTGTGACCAATTCTGCGTCCGTAAAGGACCTTTTTAGCTCTTTCTCCCAACTCCCAATAAACGCAAGTTGTTTCAGTAGGGTTTCCCATAGCAGAGAGTGATATAGGAGGGAGATCCACCTAGGGCGCCTAGCTTGTGGATTTATGGCACTCTCCAACCATGTAGGGTCTTTGGGCGCATTGCTCTGGGGCATGATCCTCTTCAGGGAACACGTTAATTCATGAACATCCAGGAAATTTCCTGTAGGTAATGCCCCAGAGCAATAGTCCAAGATATTGCCCTTCGAACCCACTTCAAAGAGGAGGTCTCTAAGGAATTTCCCCCTAAAACTGGACCAGAAGCCAGGTACACTAACCCTAGATGGTAAAACATAGTAAGGGATCAGGTGAGCTGGTAAGTAGACAGTGGGGTCTGACAGGATCTGGGTCCCTCCCTGTAAGGAACACATTACTGAATATATGCCTTTCGTGAGGCCAGTAAATGCTGAGTGTGACGTTGGTATACCCCACAGTCTAGTCCACTGCTGGTCATTCAACGAGACCCTTTCAATGTCATAACCCAACGGTGGATGGCCCTCTATACACAGTGAGATCCATCTCTTCAGTTGAATCGCCTTATAATACATCTGGGCATCTGGCATCCCAAAGCCTCCAAGAGAGCGAGGGAGGGTCAGATGTGTATAGAATATACTAAGTCTCTTTGCTCGCCATAGGAAAAAGGAGAAGATGGATCTCCCCATACGGAAGAACTTTTGAGTTAGGAAAATAGGAACCATTTGCGTGAGGTACAGAAGTTTGGGCATCACAAAAGTGTTCTTCGTACCCATCCAGGAGACATAGGGGATGGAGAGAAAGGACAGCATCCTCTTAATGTCACCAATCAAAGGGGAAAAGTTTTCTCTATACAGATCTGAAATGTCTCTAGTCAAGTATATGCCTAGGTATTTCAGTTTGGACGACTGCCACTGGAAAGGTAGTGTCTTTTTCAGTTTCCTGACTAAATCTGGGGGCGCCGATATATATAAGGCCTCTGACTTTGTGTAATTCACCTTAAAATTTGAAACAGTCCCAAATTCTCAGAATAACTCTAATATGTGATGGAATGCTGTGTTCGGATTGGTGATCAGGATCAGCAGGTCATCCGCAAATGCTGCATTTTAATGACAAACTCCTCCCACTTGTAAACCTTGGATTTGCTTGTGCTCTTTTATGGCTTGGAGTAGCATTTCCATAACTAGTAGGAACAAGGTTGGGGACAGGGGGCACCCCTGCCTAGTCCCATTCAAAATCTCAAAGGGAGCAGACAGTGTACCATTAACCCTAATCCTAGGGTGTTTGTAAAGGGACATGATTGCACTCGGTATACCAAACTGGCTTAAGACAGACTGGAGATAAGCTCAGCACACTCTGTCGAAGGCCTTCTCAGTGTCACTGCATGCTTTATGGCATGTATGAGCCGCACAGAGTTGTGATTACCTTTTCTACCCTTAACAAACCCGGTTTGTTCAGGGTGAACCAGCCCAGGAACTAGAGGTCTACTAGCTAACACTTTTGCCCAGATCTTAACGTCCACGTTTATCAAGCAAATAGGACGGTATGAGGCACATAAGCTGGGGTCTTTCCCATCTTTTTGTAAGATGGTTATCGTAGCATTGAGAGCCTGTTTATGAGCATATCGCCTAAGAGGAGTGCGTTATACCAGGCTGTCAATCTAGGGATCATGATTGGGGAGAATTTTTTGTAGTACCCTATAGGGAGGCCATCTGGGGCCTTCCCCAGAGGCATAGACTTCAGGATTTCCAAAATTTCTTCCTACAAGATTGGTGATACTAATTGAGCTCTCGCTTCATCAGAGAGATTAGGTAGCTTGAGTTTGGACAGAAATCGGTCTATTGCGACCGACTTAGGTGAGTCTCCCTCAGCTACTGTATTATTGGGTTAATTATACAGTTGGCTGTAAAAGGACACAAACTCACGTGCAATTTCTTTTGTTTCTGCAGTCTTTTGACCCAAGCTAGTTGTAATGGAGTGAATATACCCCAAATCTCTTTGTTTTTTAATAAGGTGAGACATCATTTTGTTGCCCCTATCCCCATAGGCGTAGAACTTGTATTTGGCGTATTGGTATTGTTTAGCATATTGGACATTCAAATGATCTTTCAGTTGTTGGCGCAGGGATATCAGATCTGCATGTGCCTGAGAGTGAGTCTAGTATTTTTTGACGCTCCCTTTTGAGTCTAGCTCCAAGGCTAATAAGTTCACCTCGTATGAAAACCTTATGGGCCTCCCAAGTGTTTGACCCTGGGGGGTTCTCTATGAAGTAATTGATACATTTTTGGGAAATAGCTGAAACATCTCCCAGTATTCTGCTGGACAGGTTCTACATGGCCGCTGGTAGGTCATCATGAGGGACCGCCTCAGGTAAGCCTTTCACCCTCACATTCTTACAGCAGCTTCTATTCTCTTGATCTTCTATTTAGGTAAAGGAGGAGATCCAGCTTCCAATCAACCGTATAAATGCTTTAATGAAAAAACGTGCTAAAATCCGGACATATACATCAGGTCTACGCGTTTCAGATCAATAAATTCAGATCCTTACTCATGACATGAGTAAGGATCTGAATTTATTGATCTGAAACGCGTAGACCTGAGGTATATGTCCGGATTTTAGCAAGTTTTTTCATTAAAGCATTTATACGGTTGATTGGAAGCTGGATCTCCTCCTCTACCTACATTTTCATTATCGCCTAGTTCCTGGCGAATATCCGTGCCTCCATTTCAAACCGTGACCAGGTGAGCCTCGACCACAGTTTTTTTCTTGATCTTCTATTAGACCGAAAGCAGTGTCTAAAGCAGCTTTATGGGCCGCAATGTTTTCCTCCAAAGCTGAGCTGTTTGACTCTGTGGCCAATATGTCGCATTTCAGCTTCTATGTCTGCCAGCTCTTTCATGACAGGGGCGAGAGCCCCCTTAAGAGTCTTTTTAAGGTACCTCTTTGAGAAAGTAGCTGTGTCTGTTGGTGTTTCTTCATCATCGGTTTCAGCAGCGCCATCCGATTCAAATGATGAACAGTATAGGTCACTAATAGGTATTAAAAAATTGTATCTTGCTGCTGTCACACACAGTAGTCCTTAAAAGGACTTTGGGGTCTTTGAAAAGCTTTTGATAGTAAAAACAGCAAATTTCTCTCTCTGCACTATCTGTCCCTTCCTCAGCACGGATGTCCCTGAGACTGATCAATTTAGTGCAGGTAAAAATATATTGCTGCTCTAAAACACACACACACACAGTAGTCCTTAAAATGACTTTTGGGTCTTTGAAAAGCTTTCTGCGAATAATAACTGAAAATTTTGCTCCCTACACTGCCTTTCCATTCCTACTCTCCCTGACTATGACTTATCCGAGCACATGTCATCGGGTGCTACTGGCATTACAGTGATGGCAGTACTTATCTGCACGTTCATTGGCTGCTTAGCAGCTGCAAAACGTGCGGGGAGGAGACTCGAGCATGGCGCTCGAGCACATGCGGTACTCGGCCGAGTACTGCCATGTGCCGAGCATAGCGATGCTCGAGCCGAACTGGTATTTGGCCGAGCATGCTCGCTCATCACTAGTGTGGCTGTCTGATTAGGAGAAGTTAATGGGAAACTGTCAGCGGCAAAAACCACCTCAAACTGCCAGCAGTACCTTCAAGTAGCCGGCAGTATGTTTCTAATGATGATTTTCTTCCGGCAGTCAGATGCGGTAAAAGCATGAAAAAACTTTCTTTTATCCCCTAAGCACGCTATTTTCGAGTCACTCTTGAAGTCAAGGTAACCCCGCCCCCTTCCCTGCCTCTTACCTGTGACTGACAGCGCTCATGCCCGACAGCCGGCTGGCTTTGCGGAACAGCCGGCTGTCAGTCACAGGAGAACGGGCAGGGAAGGGGGCGCGGTTACCTTGACTTGAAGCAAGGAGGCCGCGTTTCAGATCAATAAATTCAGATCCTTACTCATGACATGAGTAAGGATCTGAATTTATTGATCTGAAACGCGTAGACCTGAGGTATATGTCCGGATTTTAGCAAGTTTTTTCATTAAAGCATTTATACGGTTGATTGGAAGCTGGATCCCCTCCTCTACCTACATTTTCATTATCGCCTAGTTCCTGGCGAATATCCGTGCCTCCATTTCCAGGTGAGCCTGGACCACAGTTTTTTTCTTGATCTTCTATTAGACCGAAAGCAGTGTCTAAAGCAGCTTTATGGGCCGCAATGTTTTCCTCCAAAGCTGGGCTGTTTGACTCTGTGGCCAATATGTCGCATTTCAGCTTCTATGTCTGCCAGCTCTTTCATGACAGGGGCGAGAGCCCCCTTAAGAGTCTTTTTAAGGTACCTCTTTGAGAAAGTAGCTGTGTCTGTTGGTGTTTCTTCATCATCGGTTTCAGCAGCGCCATCCGATTCAAATGCCTCTGCTGCCGTCCCCGCTGCCCGCTTAGGACTCGGCGCCATCTTGGCTTCAGGCGCTGCAGGAATCAGCGGTTTCTTTTTTAGGAACTGTGCCATCTCTACCTGGGTCTTCTTATCTTCTTAACCCCACTGGGATCCGGGCGATCTCTTGGTCGGTCTCTGCCGATCTTCACCATTTTTATGGGTTTTGAAGCTTAATAGATAGCTGGGAGCTGGTCTGTGTGACGGGAGCTACAGCTTAGGCATCCGTCTTGGCGCTCGGTTAGGCTCCGCCCCCGGTGCTGATTATTTGAATTTACACAAAAAGACACAGTCTGCGGATGATGTACAGTATATGTCACTAATAGGTATTAAAAAATTGTATCTTGCTGCTGTCACACACAGTAGTCCTTAAAAGGACTTTGGGGTCTTTGAAAAGCTTTTGATAGTAAAAACAGCAAATTTCTCTCTCTGCACTATCTGTCCCTTCCTCAGCACGGATGTCCCTGAGACTGATCAATTTAGTGCAGGTAAAAATATATTGCTGCTCTAAAACACACACACACACAGTAGTCCTTAAAATGACCTTTTTTTTTATTCCAGAGGGGAAGCAAACCAGGCTGGTGCAGTGAGCTGCATTTATATTAATATAAGCAGATATATAACGCGAGTTTGACCGCGACGCGTGGTTGATTAAGTGTGGTTGTGTAAGTGTGTGACTTAAGATTAAGTGAGGGAGTATCTGAGAGCTAAATCATTTGTGGACATTGATAAGTGGCTGTGTTTGACTGTATTTTGTGCTGTGATAACACTTTTTTTTTTTTTCTTTCTCCAGGGGTTGCACAGGTGAGCAATTAGGGTGTGGCTGTTTAATTAGGGTGTGGCTGTCTAATTAGGAGACTTTAAAAACTCAGCAGTAAGAACAGCACAGCCTTTTTGATTCCAGAGGGGAAGCAAACCAGGCTGGTGCAGTGAGCTGCATTTATATTAATATAAGCAGATATATAACGCGAGTTTGACCGCGACGCGTGGTTGATTAAGTGTGGTTGTGTAAGTGTGTGACTTAAGATTAAGTGAGGGAGTATCTGAGAGCTAAATTATTTGTGGACATTGATAAGTGGCTGTGTTTGACTGTATTTTGTGCTGTGATAACACTTTTTTTTTTCCTTCTCCAGGGGTTGCACAGGTGAGCAATTAGGGTGTGGCTGTTTAATTAGGGTGTGGCTGTCTAATTAGGAGACTTTAAAAACTCAGCAGTAAGAACAGCACAGCCTTTTTGATTCCAGAGGGGAAGCAAACCAGGCTGGTGCAGTGAGCTGCATTTATATTAATATAAGCAGATATATAACGCAAGTTTGACCGCGACGCATGGTTGATTAAGTGGTTGTGTAAGTGTGTGACTTAAGATTAAGTGACTTTAGATTCAGGGACTTCGGAGGGGGACTGCAATTAGCCTGTATATTATTACTACATTGTATTGTATTTTTTTCTTTTGTGGTGTAATCCCCATTTAGTATGTGTTGCACAATTGACAACGCAGTCCAGTGCACATCTTGCATGATGTATGCAGTCCTGGAACAGCCGTTCCAGGGTGAATTTCTTTGTTCAAGATGTGAGCAAATTACCCGTTTGGAATCGCTAATCGAGTCTCTAAATGGGCAAGTTGCAACACTGAGAGGCATTGACAATTTGCAAAAAAGTTTGCTTCTCACCGAGCAAGCACTCTTTGGGGTAGATGAGGGAGAGGGTGACAGAGAGGAGGCTGAGGAAAGTGAGGTAGCTAGCTGGGTAACATTTAGAAAGCGGGGTAGAGGGAAGAGTGCCAGGGAGGCTAGCCCTGATCTGACACACCCCAACAAGTTTGCACGTTTGGCAGATGAGGGGGATGTCAGTCCAGGGACGGCACTGCCGCAGCCAGACACTTCCTCTGCCAGTCAGGGGAATGTCAGCTCCGGTAAGCAGGGGACCAGGAGAGCAGGGCAGGCCAGACAGGTGCTGGTAGTGGGAGACTCAATTATTAGGGGAACAGATAGGGAAATCTGTCACAAAGACCGTGATCGCCGAACAGTGTGCTGTCTTCCTGGCGCTAGAGTTCGACATATCGCGGATCGGGTTGACAGATTACTGGGAGGGGCTGGAGAAGATCCAGCGGTCATGGTCCATATCGGAACCAATGACAAAGTTAGGGGTAGGTGGAGAGTCCTTAAATGATTTCAGGGATTTAGGGCAAAAGCTTAGGGCAAGGACCTCAAAGGTAGTATTTTCCGAAATACTACCGGTACCACGGGCCACACAAGAAAGGCAGCGGGAGATTAGGGAAATTAACAAGTGGCTCAAGAACTGGTGTAGGATGGAGGGGTTTGGGTTCCTGGAGAACTGGGCCGACTTCGCTGTCGGCTACAGCCTCTATCGTAGGGACGGGCTCAATGGGGAAGGAGCAGCTGTGTTGGGGAAGAAGATGGCTAGAAGGTTGGAGGAGTGTTTAAACTAGGGACTGGGGGGAGGGTAATTACACTATAGAAGGGGAAGATAGTGCAGATAGAGACCGGGGGCAAGGTAGTGGGACTGGGGGAGAAATGGAAGGAGGGACAAGAACAGTTCAGAAGGAAAGGTGTAGGGTAAAAAATATACATAAACCTCTCATATGTATGTATACTAATGCCAGAAGTCTGACTAATAAAACTGGTGAACTGGAATTAGTGATGTGTGAGGAGGACTATGACATAGTGGGAATAACTGAGACATGGCTGGATGATAGCTATGACTGGGCAGTTAATGTACAAGGTTACAGTCTGTTCAGAAAGGATCGTCAAAACCGGAGAGGTGGAGGGGTCTGCCTTTATGTAAAATCTTGTCTAAAGCCCACACTCCGTGAAGATATAAGTGAGGGACATGAACATGTGGAGTCACTGTGGGTAGAGATACATGGAGCTAAAAACAACAATAAATTACTAATAGGAGTCTACTATAAACCACCTAATATACCAGAGTCCACAGAAAATCTACTACTAAACGAGATAGACAAGGCGGCAAATCATAATGAGGTGGTTATTATGGGGGACTTCAACTACCCAGATATAGACTGGGAAACTGAAACTTGTATATCTCATAAAGGAAACAGATTCTTGGCAATAACCAAAGACCATTATCTCTCCCAACTGGTTCAGGACCCGACTAGAGGGACGGCCATACTGGACTTAATATTAACCAATAGACCTGACAGAACAACAGACGTGCAGGTTGGGGGACACCTGGGAAATAGTGACCATAAAGTAATAACCTTCCAATTATCATTCAAAAGAGCGTTTCTACAGGGAGAAACAAAAATACCAAACTTCAAAAAAGCTAAATTTAGCCAACTAAGAGAGGCCATAGGCCTAACTAACTGGGACAAAGTCCTCAAAAATAAAAATACAGCCAAAAAATGGGATATCTTTAAAAACATCCTAAAATCTCATTGTGAGAGGTACATACCGTATGGGAATAAAAGGTTAAGGAACAAAAAGAAACCAATGTGGATAAACAGAACTGTAAAGAAAGCAATAAATGACAAAAAGAAAGCATATAAAACACTAAAACAGGAGGGTAGCACGGAAGCACTGAAAAACTATAAGGAAAAAAACAGAACATGTAAAAAACAAATAAAAGCGGCCAAACTAGAGACCGAGAGATTAATTGCCAAACAGAGTAAAACTAACCCTAAAATGTTCTTCAATTATATAAATGTTAAAAAGTATAAATCTGAAGGTGTCGGCCCTTTAAAGAGTAATGAGGGGGGAGTCGCAGAGAGCGACGAGGAGAAAGCAAAGCTGTTAAATATTTTTTTCTCCAATGTATTCACTGAGGAAAATAAACTGTCAGATGAAATGCTGAATGCTGAAATAAATTCGCCATTAAAAGTGTCCTGTCTGACCCAGGAAGAAGTACAACAGCGACTTAAAAAAATCAAAATAGACAAATCGCCAGGACCGGATGGCATACACCCCCGTATCCTAAGGGAATTAAGTAATGTCATAGCCAGACCCTTATTTCTGATATTTGCAGACTCTGTACTGACAGGGAATGTCCCACAGGATTGGCGCATGGCAAATGTGGTGCCAATATTCAAAAAGGGTCCAAAAACAGAGCCTGGAAACTATAGGCCGGTAAGTTTAACATCTGTTGTGGGTAAACTGTTTGAAGGTTTTCTGAGAGATGCTATGTTAGAGCATCTTATGGGAAATAAGCAAATAACGCCATATCAGCATGGCTTCGTGAGGGATCAGTCATGTCAAACTAATTTAATCAGTTTCTATGAGGAGGTAAGTACTAGACTTGACAGCGGCGAATCAATGGATGTCGTGTATCTGGACTTCTCCAAAGCATTTGACACTGTACCTCATAAAAGGTTAGTATATAAAATGAGAATGCTCGGACTGGGAGAAAACGTCTGTAAGTGGGTAAGTAACTGGCTCAATGATAGAAAACAGAGGGTGGTTATTAACGGTACATACTCAGATTGGGTCACTGTCACTAGTGGAGTACCTCAGGGGTCAGTATTGGGCCCTATTCTCTTCAATATATTTATTAATGATCTTGTAGAAGGCTTGCATAGTAAAATATCAATTTTCGCAGATGACACTAAACTGTGTAAAGTAATTAACACTGAAGAGGACAGTATACTACTACAGAGGGATCTGGATAGATTGGAGGCTTGGGCAGATAAGTGGCAGATGAGGTTTAACACTGAGAAATGTAAAGTTATGCACATGGGAAGGAATAATGCAAGTCACCCGTACATACTAAATGGTAAAACACTCGGTAACACTGACATGGAAAAGGATCTAGGAATTTTAATAAACAGCAAACTAAGCTGCAAAAAACAGTGTCAGGCAGCGGCTGCCAAGGCCAATAAGATAATGGGTTGCATCAAAAGGGGCATAGATGCCCGTGATGAGAACATATTCCTACTACTTTACAAATCACTGGTCAGACCACACATGGAGTACTGTGTACAGTTCTGGGCTCCTGTAAACAAGGCAGACATAGCAGAGCTGGAGAGGGTCCAGAGGAGGGCAACTAAAGTAATAACTGGAATGGGGCAACTACAGTACCCTGAAAGATTATCAAAATTAGGGTTATTCACGTTAGAAAAAAGACGACTGAGGGGAGATCTAATTACTATGTATAAATATATCAGGGGGCAGTACAGAGATCTATCCCATCATCTATTTATCCCCAGGACTGTGACTGTGACGAGGGGACATCCTCTGCGTTTGGAGGAAAGAAGGTTTGTACACAAACATAGAAAAGGGTTCTTTACGGTAAGAGCAGTGAGACTATGGAACTCTCTGCCTGAGGAGGTGGTGATGGTGAGTACAATAAAGGAATTCAAGAGGGGCCTGGATGTATTTCTGGAGTGTAATAATATTACAGGCTATAGCTACTAGAGAGGGGTCGTTGATCCAGGGAGTTATTCTGATTGCCTGATTGGAGTCGGGAAGGAATTTTTTATTCCCCTAAAGTGAGGAAAATTGGCTTCTACCTCACAGGGTTTTTTTGCCTTCCTCTGGATCAACTTGTAGGATGACAGGCCGAACTGGATGGACAAATGTCTTTTTTCGGCCTTATGTACTATGTTACTATGTTACTATGTTACTTTTGGGTCTTTGAAAAGCTTTCTGCGAATAATAACTGAAAATTTTGCTCCCTACACTGCCTTTCCCTTCCTACTCTCCCTGACTATGACTTATCCGAGCACATGTCATCGGGTGCTACTGGCATTACAGTGATGGCAGTACTTATCTGCACGTTCATTGGCTGCTTAGCAGCCGCAAAACGTGCGGGGAGGAGACTCGAGCATGGCGCTCGAGCACATGCGGTACTCGGCCGAGTACTGCCATGTGCCGAGCATAGCGATGCTCGAGCCGAACTGGTATTTGGCCGAGCATGCTCGCTCATCACTAGTGTGGCTGTCTGATTAGGAGAAGTTAAAGGGAAACTGTCAGCGGCATAAACCACCTCAAACTGCCAGCAGTACCTTCAAGTAGCCGGCAGTATGTTTCTAATGATGATTTTCTTCCGGCAGTCAGATGCGGTAAAAGCATGAAAAAACTTTCTTTTATCCCCTAAGCACGCTATTTTCGAGTCACTCTTGAAGTCAAGGTAACCCCGCCCCCTTCCCTGCCTCTTACCTGTGACTGACAGCGCTTATGCCCGACAGCCGGCTGGCTTTGCGGAACAGCCGGCTGTCAGTCACAGGAGAACGGGCAGGGAAGGGGGCGCGGTTACCTTGACTTGAAGCAAGGAGGCCGCTGCTCGCTTGACTTCAAGAGTGATTCAAAAATAGCACGCTCAGGGGATAAAATAATGTTTTTCCTGCTTTTACCGCATCTGACTGCAGGAAGAAAATCATAAAAAATAAAGTTTTCTCTATACAGATCTGAAATGTCTCTAGTCAAGTATATGCCTAGGTATTTCAGTTTGGACGACTGCCACTGGAAAGGTAGTGTCTTTTTCAGTTTCCTGACTAAATCTGGGGGCGCCGATATATATAAGGCCTCTGACTGTGTAGTTCACCTTAAAATTTGAAACAGTCCCAAATTCTCAGAATAACTCTAATATGTGATGGAATGCTGTGTTCGGATTGGTGATCAGGATCAGCAGGTCATCCGCAAATGCTGCATTTTGATGACATACTCCTCCCACTTGTAAACCTTGGATTTGCTTTTGCTCTTTTATGGCTTAGAGTAGCATTTCCATAACTAGTAGGAACAAGGTTGGGGACAGGGGGCACCCCTGCCTAGTCCCATTCAAAATCTCAAAGGGAGCAGACAGTGTACCATTAACCCTAATCCTAGGGTGTTTGTAAAGGGACATGATTGCACTCGGTATACCAAACTGGCTTAAGACAGACTGGAGATAAGCCCAGCACACTCTGTCGAAGGCCTTCTCAGTGTCACTGCATGCTTTATGGCATGTATGAGCCGCACAGAGTTGTGATTACCTTTTCTACCCTTAACAAACCCGGTTTGTTCAGGGTGAACCAGGCCAGGAACTAGAGGTCTACTAGCTAACACTTTTGCCCAGATCTTAACGTCCACGTTTATCAAGGATATAGGACGGTATGAGGCACATAAGCTGGGGTCTTTCCCATCTTTTTGTAAGATGGTTATCGTAGCATTGAGAGCCTGTTTAGGGAGCATATCGCCTAAGAGGAGTGCGTTATACCAGGCTGTCAATCTAGGGGTCATGATTGGGGAGAATTTTTTGTAGTACCCTATAGGGAGGCCATCTGGGGCCTTCCCCAGAGGCATAGACTTCAGGATTTCCGAAATTTCTTCCTACAAAATTGGTGATACTAATTGAGCTCTCGCTTCATCGGAGAGATTAGGTAGCTTGAGTTTGGACAGAAATCGGTCTATTGCGACCGACTTAGGTGAGTCTCCCTCAGCTACTGTATTATTGGGTTAATTATACAGTTGGCTGTAAAAGGACACAAACTCACGTGCAATTTCTTTTGTTTCTGCAGTCTTTTGACCCAAGCTAGTTGTAATGGAGTGAATATACCCCAAATCTCTTTGTTTTTTAATAAGGTGAGACATCATTTTGTTGCCCCTATCCCCATAGGCGTAGAACTTGTATTTGGTGTATTGGTATTGTTTAGCATATTGGACATTCAAATGATCTTTCAGTTGTTGGCGCAGGGATATCAGATCTGCATGTGCCTGAGAGTGAGTCTAGTATTTTTTGACGCTCCCTTTTGAGTTTAGCTCCAAGGCTAATAAGTTCACCTCGTATGAAAACCTTATGGGCCTCCCAAGTGTTTGACCCTGGGGGGTTCTCTATGAAGTAATTGATACATTTTTGGGAAATAGCTGAAACATCTCGCAGTATTCTGCTGGACAGGTTCTACATGGCTGCTGGTAGGTCATCATGAGGGACAGCCTCAGGTAAGCCTTTCACCCTCACATTCTTACAGCGGCTTCTATTCTCTTGATCTTCTATTTAGGTAAAGGAGGAGATCCAGCTTCCAATCAACCGTATAAATGCTTTAATGAAAAAACGTGCTAAAATCCGGACATATACATCAGGTCTACGCGTTTCAGATCAATAAATTCAGATCCTTACTCATGACATGAGTAAGGATCTGAATTTATTGATCTGAAACGCGTAGACCTGAGGTATATGTCCGGATTTTAGCAAGTTTTTTCATTAAAGCATTTATACGGTTGATTGGAAGCTGGATCTCCTCCTCTACCTACATTTTCATTATCGCCTAGTTCCTGGCGAATATCCGTGCCTCCATTTCAAACCGTGACCAGGTGAGCCTCGACCACAGTTTTTTTCTTGATCTTCTATTAGACCGAAAGCAGTGTCTAAAGCAGCTTTATGGGCCGCAATGTTTTCCTCCAAAGCTGGGCTGTTTGACTCTGTGGCCAATATGTTGCATTTCAGCTTCTATGTCTGCCAGCTCTTTCATGACAGGGGCGAGAGCCCCCTTAAGAGTCTTTTTAAGGTACCTCTTTGAGAAAGTAGCTGTGTCTGTTGGTGTTTCTTCATCATCGGTTTCAGCAGCGCCATCCGATTCAAATGCCTCTGCTGCCGTCCCCGCTGCCCGCTTAGGACTCGGCGCCATCTTGGCTTCAGGCGCTGCAGGAATCAGCGGTTTCTTTTTTAGGAACTGTGCCATCTCTACCTGGGTCTTCTTATCTTCTTAACCCCACTGGGATCCGGGCGATCTCTTGGTCGGTCTCTGCCGATCTTCACCATTTTTATGGGTTTTGAAGCTTAATAGATAGCTGGGAGCTGGTCTGTGTGACGGGAGCTAAAGCTTAGGCATCCGTCTTGGCGCTCGGTTAGGCTCCGCCCCCGGTGCTGATTATTTGAATTTACACAAAAAGACACAGTCTGCGGATGATGTACAGTATATGTCACTAATAGGTATTAAAAAATTGTATCTTGCTGCTGTCACACACAGTAGTCCTTAAAAGGACTTTGGGGTCTTTGAAAAGCTTTTGATAGTAAAAACAGCAAATTTCTCTCTCTGCACTATCTGTCCCTTCCTCAGCACGGATGTCCCTGAGACTGATCAATTTAGTGCAGGTAAAAATATATTGCTGCTCTAAAACACACACACACACACACACACACACACACAGTAGTCCTTAAAATGACTTTTGGGTCTTTGAAAAGCTTTCTGCGAATAATAACTGAAAATTTTGCTCCCTACACTGCCTTTCCCTTCCTACTCTCCCTGACTATGACTTATCCGAGCACATGTCATCGGGTGCTACTGGCATTACAGTGATGGCAGTACTTATCTGCACGTTCATTGGCTGCTTAGCAGCCGCAAAACGTGCGGAGAGGAGACTCGAGCATGGCGCTCGAGCACATGCGGTACTCGGCCGAGTACTGCCATGTGCCGAGCATAGCGATGCTTGAGCCGAACCGGTATTTGGCCGAGCATGCTCGCTCATCACTAGTGTGGCTGTCTGATTAGGAGAAGTTAAAGGGAAACTGTCAGCGGCATAAACCACCTCAAACTGCCAGCAGTACCTTCAAGTAGCCGGCAGTATGTTTCTAATGATGATTTTCTTCCGGCAGTCAGATGCGGTAAAAGCATGAAAAAACTTTCTTTTATCCCCTAAGCACGCTATTTTCGAGTCACTCTTGAAGTCAAGGTAACCCCGCCCCCTTCCCTGCCTCTTACCTGTGACTGACAGCGCTTATGCCCGACAGCCGGCTGGCTTTGCGGAACAGCCGGCTGTCAGTCACAGGAGAACGGGCAGGGAAGGGGGCGCGGTTACCTTGACTTGAAGCAAGGAGGCCGCTGCTCGCTTGACTTCAAGAGTGATTCAAAAATAGCACGCTCAGGGGATAAAATAATGTTTTTCCTGCTTTTACCGCATCTGACTGCAGGAAGAAAATCATAAAAAATAAAGTTTTCTCTATACAGATCTGAAATGTCTCTAGTCAAGTATATGCCTAGGTATTTCAGTTTGGACGACTGCCACTGGAAAGGTAGTGTCTTTTTCAGTTTCCTGACTAAATCTGGGGGCGCCGATATATATAAGGCCTCTGACTGTGTAGTTCACCTTAAAATTTGAAACAGTCCCAAATTCTCAGAATAACTCTAATATGTGATGGAATGCTGTGTTCGGATTGGTGATCAGGATCAGCAGGTCATCCGCAAATGCTGCATTTTGATGACATACTCCTCCCACTTGTAAACCTTGGATTTGCTTTTGCTCTTTTATGGCTTAGAGTAGCATTTCCATAACTAGTAGGAACAAGGTTGGGGACAGGGGGCACCCCTGCCTAGTCCCATTCAAAATCTCAAAGGGAGCAGACAGTGTACCATTAACCCTAATCCTAGGGTGTTTGTAAAGGGACATGATTGCACTCGGTATACCAAACTGGCTTAAGACAGACTGGAGATAAGCCCAGCACACTCTGTCGAAGGCCTTCTCAGTGTCACTGCATGCTTTATGGCATGTATGAGCCGCACAGAGTTGTGATTACCTTTTCTACCCTTAACAAACCCGGTTTGTTCAGGGTGAACCAGGCCAGGAACTAGAGGTCTACTAGCTAACACTTTTGCCCAGATCTTAACGTCCACGTTTATCAAGGATATAGGACGGTATGAGGCACATAAGCTGGGGTCTTTCCCATCTTTTTGTAAGATGGTTATCGTAGCATTGAGAGCCTGTTTAGGGAGCATATCGCCTAAGAGGAGTGCGTTATACCAGGCTGTCAATCTAGGGGTCATGATTGGGGAGAATTTTTTGTAGTACCCTATAGGGAGGCCATCTGGGGCCTTCCCCAGAGGCATAGACTTCAGGATTTCCGAAATTTCTTCCTACAAAATTGGTGATACTAATTGAGCTCTCGCTTCATCGGAGAGATTAGGTAGCTTGAGTTTGGACAGAAATCGGTCTATTGCGACCGACTTAGGTGAGTCTCCCTCAGCTACTGTATTATTGGGTTAATTATACAGTTGGCTGTAAAAGGACACAAACTCACGTGCAATTTCTTTTGTTTCTGCAGTCTTTTGACCCAAGCTAGTTGTAATGGAGTGAATATACCCCAAATCTCTTTGTTTTTTAATAAGGTGAGACATCATTTTGTTGCCCCTATCCCCATAGGCGTAGAACTTGTATTTGGTGTATTGGTATTGTTTAGCATATTGGACATTCAAATGATCTTTCAGTTGTTGGCGCAGGGATATCAGATCTGCATGTGCCTGAGAGTGAGTCTAGTATTTTTTGACGCTCCCTTTTGAGTTTAGCTCCAAGGCTAATAAGTTCACCTCGTATGAAAACCTTATGGGCCTCCCAAGTGTTTGACCCTGGGGGGTTCTCTATGAAGTAATTGATACATTTTTGGGAAATAGCTGAAACATCTCCCAGTATTCTGCTGGACAGGTTCTACATGGCCGCTGGTAGGTCATCATGAGGGACAGCCTCAGGTAAGCCTTTCACCCTCACATTCTTACAGCGGCTTCTATTCTCTTGATCTTCTATTTAGGTAAAGGAGGAGATCCAGCTTCCAATCAACCGTATAAATGCTTTAATGAAAAAACGTGCTAAAATCCGGACATATACATCAGGTCTATGCGATTCAGATCCTTACTCATGACATGAGTAAGGATCTGAATTTATTGATCTGAAACGCGTAGACCTGAGGTATATGTCCGGATTTTAGCAAGTTTTTTCATTAAAGCATTTATACGGTTGATTGGAAGCTGGATCTCCTCCTCTACCTACATTTTCATTATCGCCTAGTTCCTGGCGAATATCCGTGCCTCCATTTCAAACCGTGACCAGGTGAGCCTCGACCACAGTTTTTTTCTTGATCTTCTATTAGACCGAAAGCAGTGTCTAAAGCAGCTTTATGGGCCGCAATGTTTTCCTCCAAAGCTGGGCTGTTTGACTCTGTGGCCAATATGTCGCATTTCAGCTTCTATGTCTGCCAGCTCTTTCATGACAGGGGCGAGAGCCCCCTTAAGAGTCTTTTTAAGGTACCTCTTTGAGAAAGTAGCTGTGTCTGTTGGTGTTTCTTCATCATCGGTTTCAGCAGCGCCATCCGATTCAAATGCCTCTGCTGCCGTCCCCGCTGCCCGCTTAGGACTCGGCGCCATCTTGGCTTCAGGCGCTGCAGGAATCAGCGGTTTCTTTTTTAGGAACTGTGCCATCTCTACCTGGGTCTTCTTATCTTCTTAACCCCACTGGGATCCGGGCGATCTCTTGGTCGGTCTCTGCCGATCTTCACCATTTTTATGGGTTTTGAAGCTTAATAGATAGCTGGGAGCTGGTCTGTGTGACGGGAGCTAAAGCTTAGGCATCCGTCTTGGCGCTCGGTTAGGCTCCGCCCCCGGTGCTGATTATTTGAATTTACACAAAAAGACACAGTCTGCGGATGATGTACAGTATATGTCACTAATAGGTATTAAAAAATTGTATCTTGCTGCTGTCACACACAGTAGTCCTTAAAAGGACTTTGGGGTCTTTGAAAAGCTTTTGATAGTAAAAACAGCAAATTTCTCTCTCTGCACTATCTGTCCCTTCCTCAGCACGGATGTCCCTGAGACTGATCAATTTAGTGCAGGTAAAAATATATTGCTGCTCTAAAACACACACACACACACACACACACACAGTAGTCCTTAAAATGACTTTTGGGTCTTTGAAAAGCTTTCTGCGAATAATAACTGAAAATTTTGCTCCCTACACTGCCTTTCCCTTCCTACTCTCCCTGACTATGACTTATCCGAGCACATGTCATCGGGTGCTACTGGCATTACAGTGATGGCAGTACTTATCTGCACGTTCATTGGCTGCTTAGCAGCCGCAAAACGTGCGGAGAGGAGACTCGAGCATGGCGCTCGAGCACATGCGGTACTCGGCCGAGTACTGCCATGTGCCGAGCATAGCGATGCTTGAGCCGAACCGGTATTTGGCCGAGCATGCTCGCTCATCACTAGTGTGGCTGTCTGATTAGGAGAAGTTAAAGGGAAACTGTCAGCGGCAAAAACCACCTCAAACTGCCAGCAGTACCTTCAAGTAGCCGGCAGTATGTTTCTAAAGATAATTTTCTTCCGGCAGTCAGATGCGGTAAAAGCATGAAAAAACTTTCTTTTATCCCCTAAGCACGCTATTTTCGAGTCACTCTTGAAGTCAAGGTAACCCCGCCCCCTTCCCTGCCTCTTACCTGTGACTGACAGCTCTTATGCCCGACAGCCGGCTGGCTTTGCGGAACAGCCGGCTGTCAGTCACAGGAGAACGGGCAGGGAAGGGGGCGCGGTTACCTTGACTTGAAGCAAGGAGGCCGCTGCTCGCTTGACTTCAAGAGTGATTCAAAAATAGCACGCTCAGGGAATAAAATAATGTTTTTCCTGCTTTTACCGCATCTGACTGCAGGAAGAAAATCATCATTAGAAACACACTGCCGGCTACGTGAAGGTACTGCTGGCGGTTTGGGGTGGTTTTTGCCGCTGACAGGTTCCCTTTAAATAGCCAGCCTTGAGGGCAGCTCAGTCCTTTGAATCCAGAGGAAAAAAAAGAAGGCTGGTTTGAGAGCTGCATTTATACAAGCAGGCAAACAACGCGAGTTTGTGAGCGTTCGCATGTTTGATTTCGAGTGTGTGTTTGTAATAAGTGTGTGACTTTAGATTACTTGACTTCAGATTTAAGGAATTTAGGAGGGGACTACAGTAAGTTAGATTCTTATCACTGCACTATATTGTATTTTTCTCTTTTCTTGCGTAATCCCCATTTAGTATGTGTTCCATTATTGACAGCGCTGTCCATTGCACATCTTGTCTAATTTATACTAGTCCTGGAACAGCCATATATTTGTTCAAAATGTGAGCAAATTGGCCATTTTGAATTTCACATCAAGTATCTAATTGGGCGAATTTCAACACTGAGAAGCGTTGACAATTTGGAAAAGAGTTTGATGCTCACTGAGCAAGCACTCTATGGTGTAGATGTGGGGAGGGTGATAGCGAGGAGGCTTAAGAAAGTGAGGTAGCTAGCTGGGTAACAGTTAGAAAGTGGGGTAGAGGGAAGAGTGCCAGGGAGGCTAGTCCTGATCTGACACACCCCAACAAGTTTGCACGGTTGGCAGATGAGGGGGATGTCAATTCAGGGAGAGCACTGCTGCAGCCAGACACTTCCTCTGCCAGTCAGGGGAATGTCAGCTCCAGTAAGCAGGGGACCAGGGCAGGCCAGACAGGTGCTGGTAGTGGGAGACTCAATAATTAGGGGTACAGATAGGGCGATCTGTCACAAAGACCGGGATCGTCGAACGGTGTGTTGTCTTCCTGGCGCTCGAGTTCGACACGTCGTGGATCGGGTTGACAGATTACTGGGAGGGTCTGGAGAAGATCCAGCAGTCATGGTCCATATCGGAACCAATGACAAAGTTAGAGATACCACGAGCCACACAAGAAAGGCATCGGGAGATTAGTGAGGTTAACAAGTTGCTCAAGAACTGGTGTAGGAAGGAGGGGTTTGGGTTCCTGGAGAACTGAGCCGACATCTCTCTCGGCTACAGGCTCTATCGTAGGGATGGGCTACACCTCAATGAGGAAGGGGCAGCTGTGTTGGGAAAGAAGATGTCTAGAAGGTTGGAAGAGTGTTTAAACTAGGGACTGGGGGGAGTGTAATTACTTTATAGGATGGTAAGATAGTGCAGATAGAGACCAGGGGCAAGGTAATGGGACTGGGAAAGAAATGGAAGGAGGGACTAGGGCAGCTCAGAAGGAAAAGTGTAGGGTACAAAATATACATAAACCTCTTAAATATATGTATACTAATGCCAGAAGCCTGACTAATAAAACTGCTAGACTTCACTTCCGGGTGTAGGGCTGACGTCATCGGCGCAGGCGCACTGAGGAAGGAGCAGCCAAGCGAGCGTCCTTCTCTCAGAGCGCCTGCGCCGAATGAGGACCGGTACGGTGCAGGCGCGGGATTTGAGCTGCAGGCAGGGCCAGCTGGAGGATGAGAGCGCTCGCTGGCCCTGTCAATCAAGTGGAGGAGGGGGGCGTTTTTTCAGACCGAGGATGCGGCGGCTGCCAGCAAGTCCACCCAACTTGCTGGTAGTGAAGAAATCTGCATATCACAAAAGTAAGATTTTTTACTGAAATTACAGCACAGCCAGAGGTAAGAATGGTATATATGGAATCTGCATACATTAGCAAATACATTAAGTCCAAAAATGAAAATTGCTGTTTGGGGGGTGACAGAAGACCTTTAAAGGGTAGTAATCACAGTGTGAATACACCCATAGACTGTCATTGTTCTGAAAATGGCCATTAAAAAGATGTTGTAGACATTTATCTACAACATAGGTATTTTTACCCATTTATTATAAAATGTATACATATTAGAAATGCAAATCGAACTATATTTCAGGAAATGTAATTCTCAATTATAAGGGTTATTCAGACCATGTTTCTATCTTACAAGATGAATTAAACATTTTACTTAAAGTAACCACTTTTCATTGGACCTGAAGACCCACAGCAACATGTTTGGCTATTGTCGTCATGCATGTGCAAATTGTATTTGAGTTATGCTATTTCTTGCTTAAATCGCCTCAAACTAAAATAGCTGAGTTATTATTACTTAGAAGGGTTTGGTGAAAGGGTTTGGTCAATTCACTTCTGTCACTGCATACACACCCAGTCACCTCACATCCTCAGGCTGCACCAGAGGCATAAGGACGAGCAATACATAAGCAGCACCAAACAGTTCAAAACTTATACGGTTGTCAGCATCATCTGATCATCAAGGTAAAGTACCAAGCTGATATGTGTTTATTGTATGGTAGCAGAGATTTTCCAGGATGAATATTATTATTATTAACTTGTTTAGTTCAACTGTTATATAGCTAATGAATGAAACTTGGTGGACAAGGTACCTTTCTATATAAATATTGTAAAATATATGAATATTAATATTGTATTTGCATGTTCAAATAGCACTTCGTTTTTTTTGTAAAGTGCTATGGTGCCAAGTGCATATATTTTGAATCACAAATAACAGTACAAGCGTTCAGAAAACACAGGGCCAAGTAGTGGCTAAGCAGCCAGGGAGAGGCCGGCCACAGAAAGGAGCAGGGTTTGGGTGTAATGGCAATGCCGTCATTGCACCAAAGGTTTATTTTCATATTAAGAAAAAGTATCATAACTCGGGAATGGAACCTGAGATAATAGGAATAAATATAAGGAATAATAAAATAAATACAGCATTCTAATCAGGTGAAACACAGCTGTGTGTCTATGCAAACAGTTCGATAGGGAGGTCGCTGGTGACAGATTCCCCTTAAATGAACTTTCTATTTTATTATTCAGTGTCCTCTACAATAATTTTTTTGTTTCTGTTCTAAGGCTTCTCTGATAAATATTAAAGGGCTAGCTGACTGCTAAGCACACTTAATCAGTGGCCAAAAATGCGCCTTAAGAAAAAGAAACAGTAACCAGTTCACAGTAAACCCATCAATTTCAAGTTCCCACTGAACTGGAATTGGTCAGGTACCATGACGTGCTAGAATGGCATGTCACTAGCAGTGAAGCATCGTTCTAGCAAATGTGACCGCTGAGGTCAGTGACTGGCTATAGTAGTCACAGGGCCTCCCAACTTCTCGACCAAAATGGACAGGATGGGTGACAAGGAGCTGGAAAGGCTTGAAAGCCAGTAATTAAACTGTTGCATGGACAGACACAACCAATAATATCTGTTTTCTAACCGTACATTGTAAAGGCTTTGCACTACACTGTAATAGTTAGTGGACATTTTCTTTAAAGAAGCACTCCAGGATTTTTTTTGAAGTCTTTGCCTATATAGTGCAGGATAGTCCATTATTATTGAATAAGATAGAGGTTATTATGTATGCCTTGAGAGTACCTGTTTTATTTGATGTGTAATTTGTGGGTTGTCAGCCCTCTTGATTCCTTCTCCCCTCAGATATGGTTTTCCTAATAAATCCGACATTTCCCATCATGCCTTGCTCTGCAGAGACAGAGGGGGCAGAGTCTTACCACACTGCACTGCTCTGTGTAATGGCAGCTATGATAGATTAGTAACACAGCTGCTATCCCCTCCCATTGCAGGGTCGCCACCTCTCTGCCCTGTCATTTCCCTCTCTGTCCTATTAGCTCTAAGGGTAACCGTATGCATTTTGTGGTCCGCAAAACCCAGATCAGTAAAATACAGTTGACGGCCATGTTGCATCCGATTTTCTTTTGTGACCTGACTTCAATGGGTCCGTGGTTCACATTTTGCAGGTAAATATAAGACATCTTCTACCTTGAACATCTATCTCACGGAACGGACATACAGATGTTAGAAGGACACAGATCATCCAAACCTCCCGAAAAAAGATACAACATGTCTTATACTTAGCAGCAAAATGTGGACCAAGGACCCATTGAAGTCAATGGGTTTAAAAAAAAAAAAATGGATAAAACACGAATGTCACAAGGACGTCACCTGTATTTTGTGGGTCCGCTTTTTGCTACATCCCCTGCTTACACTGGAAACTACACAGATAGTACAGATAGGCAGTGTGAGTCAGGAGGTTTATATATCTGCAGGAAATCACTGTATACACTCACATACTATATATCTGCACTCCTGGTCTTTTAGGGCTCATTCACATGACCATATGCTCTACACTGACTGCAAATAGCCATCCACAATGCACGAGCATCGGTTGTGTGAATTCCATGCTGCAGATGCAGAACCATTAACTTGAATTGGTCTGTGATCTGCAAAATACGCAAAATATAGGGCATGACCTATCTTTTGCGATGCAGAGGTACGGACCTAAAAGCCCAAGGAAGGGCTTCCGAGTATTTCTGTGGGCTTCCAATCCATGCTTCCACTCCATAAAAGATTGGACAAATCTTATCTTTTGCCGTATTCTGCGGATCACGGACCCTTTCAAGGCTCCGCATCTGCAGCATGGAATTCACACAGCCGGTGCCCGTGTATTGCAATGTAAAATATTCTTCAGTGTGCAGGGTACCCCTTAGGCACAGAAATCATAAAATCATAGAAAAGTATGTTATGAATAGCAGTAATATTAAACATTAGGGGAGAATTATGAAAGCTGGTGCAAAGCGAAACTTGCTTATTTGCCCATAGCAACCAATCAGATTGTGCCTTTTATTTTTCAGGGCTCCTTTAAAAAATGAAAGGATCGATCTGATTGGTTGTGACTAAGTCCGTTTTCTTTTGAACCTGTTTTGATACTTCACCAATATATTAATCATATATTTTATGCAATATATATGTCAGAAAAAGCATCACTCTAAACTTTTATTGAATTAGAAATGTAGTTTACTATACTTGCTTTTTCAGGGCTGGGGTGATTATTACAATAAACCAGTCACTTTTATCTTTATTTTGAACGTCCTTCATTAATAGAAAATACAAGTCTTTTATATTCTCAATACCCTTAAATTGAATATAGAGTATATAGGAAATATCAAACAGTCCATGGGATCCATCAAGACAAAACAAATCCATTGTGGTCCCAATAAAAACAAACCTGTAAAGCCAGTGCGAACAGAGACTAAGATTTCCATGGAATATCCTAGACGAAGTACAGCATGTGTGTGAAGACTAGCAAGAATTTGGATATACATTTTAACCCTCGGTGGACTGGAAAGTAGAATCAATATGTCAAAATCTTCTAATGAGTCCTAATCATAAAGTTCTCATTTACCTCTCTCTATTACAGGCAGAATGAAGATTTTACTTTCATTGCTTTTGGCACTGTGCACTGTTCTATCAGGTAAGAAAAATAAAAGGCGGATTACATGAGAGGGATTATTCATTCTAACAAATTACTGTATTAGCGGTAGCTTCAGTTTCATAAATCCGTGCTTTTCAATGATAATATTTTTCGCCTTCTTCCTGTAGTGCATGCTGTAGATGAACAGCTTTGTGAGGGATCTGGTAATTGTACCTGCGATCTTACTAAATACAATGAAACAGGTAATGTATACACATTGCTCCAGGGCTGTAGTATGGCACCATACACATAGTGCAAGATACGACCCCGCCATGACTCCATATTACAGGCTGCTATATTGCCTCCTGCACACAGTAGAGGCTTAGCTACAAATTCACTATTCCTAGCATTCAGACTAAGTGTCCTTACTAAATAGTTATATTAACATAAGAAACATGTAAAAGACCATAAAAGAAAATGCTCATGAATGAACTTATAATCAGTGAATCTAAATAATCTTTTCTACTATGAGCCCATACACATGAGGATAGTATTCTGTGTGCATTTGGAATGGACATGAATCAAGTCTAAGTATTCTGTCACCTTGTATAGTGAAACCACCATGTCTGACTGTTCAGTGCACAAATGGAGAGATGGTGATTTACATTCCCAAATGCCAACTGGAAAAGAACCGGTTTAATACCACCAGCTTGTCACTGTCTAACTACACTGGTCCTGAATGTGGAAGTCGCAATTACTTGGTAAACAAAGAATTTCAAGTCGGCTTCCACAATCCATTGAACATGGCAAAATGTGGCAACAATGTAACTGTAAGTACATGCGAAATGTATAGTATTTCAGCTTCTATTAAAAGGCATGTCCATAAAGCTCAACTGTATAGTGAAAGCTAAATGCCATTAATTGTCTATCCGATATTGTTATATCGTACACAGATGGAATGTATGCAATGGCTTTTTTCCTTTTCTTCTCAGGTAAATTCAACTCATGTTGTTTATACCAATGTCCTGCACATTTATGGTAATCAATCACCTAAGCTCATAACTAAAAATAATGCCTCTGTCAGCCTTAGCTGTATCTTCCCCTTGAAGTATAACGTTCAACTTAACATACCATTGAAGCCAAAACTATCGTAAGTTCTTCCCTTCCTAATGTCTTAAAAATCTATAGCAATTAAATGGAACATGATAGATAGATGTAGATATTGCTCATAACTATTATTCAATACTATTTATGTTCTTGTGTATTTTTCAGACAAACAGAAATCACAGTTCCAGGAGTAGATGGACAATTGACAGTAACTATGGCCGTGTTTACAGACCCAGGATTTACCATTATGGCTGATGATACAACTACATTATATGTGGAAAGTACAGTATATATTCGAGTGTGGATACCAGAGTTGAATGCAGATACATTTTCCATTAAAGTTCTACGATTATATGCCACCCCCGGTGGAAGTGCACCAGAAAATGGGCTGGTATTTAACCTAACCAGTGGATCAGATGGGTATGCTCTTTCTTCTTTTCTCTGTAAAATGAGATGATCCATTACATGTTCTCTTTGTTAAGTATTATACACAAACTATACTGCATTGTACAAAATCGACATTGACAATTGCACTGTAGAAGTACATGATAAAGCATTTTGGGTTTACTCTGCAGACAAATCTTGTGTACTACATCTATCTACTACAGGAGAAATTGTGTCATAATTGCCACTTCACAACATCCAGTCCTGACTCCTACCAGAGTTATAATCTTGTCATATGATCCTTGTCACAAACAGACATTTTTTATCGAAGAATGGAATGCTGCATATGCAGCGTGCCACAAGGGCGTTCATGTGTGGCCAGATGGGAGTAGTAGTAGCACTCGTGGTTCTAATGCTGTCTGGGCTCATGCGGTGATGTGGAAGGCAGCACCTTTTTTTTCCCTTCGGGTACACTCCAGTTATGGGGTCCTCCTGCCCAATAACGGTTGAGGTGCCCTTCATGTTGAAGGTTTTGAGCCGGAGGCTTGAAGCTTGGGTCAATGGTGAGGCCAGGTAAATTTATTGTACTGCAGCAGTTAATGGATAAGTCACACTGGCACTGCTCACATCAAATGCAGATTTCACAGTTGGCATATGCAATTCCCAAGTCTGTTTCTGGAGGGGTAATCTCTTTCCTTTTTTAACCAGACATTATAATCATTCCTTTCCCGGCCTAAGAGGGGAAATATCTCTTTCTTTGGATATACTTACATAACCTCATTCCTCAGTGGAACTGGACAGTGGATCCTTTCTGTCCTGTTTTATATGATGGGAAGCCAGAAGTTTGTCACTCTCCTGCCACATGCAGAGATATATCTGTAGATTGGAAATAATTGTGTTTACCGATCTCTGACCAGATGTTCTACACTCCCCTAGTGTGGCCACTAAACCCTTGGTGAGACTTCTTTCCCTTGAGGGCTGGCATATAAACTGTCACTTTTGAAACGTGTAATCCCGGGTGTAGGGAGATTCCTTGCATCTCTGCTCCATGCTGCTGTCTAGCTGTCCCCATGTCTGCAGCAGTGCAGCTCACTAGACTTCCAAAGGAAGAGGTGGTGCCCCTCTGCCTGGCCACTAGAGACCTCCCTTTGCTCCTTCTCCATACACAGAACATGGGACATGGTACATGAAATACAGTGACATTAAAAGGGTTGTCTCATTTGAAGAAGTTGCATTTATCATGTAGAGGTAGTTAATACAAGTCACTTACTAATGCATTGTTATTATCCATATTGCTTCTTATGCTGGCTGGATTCATTTTTCTATCACATTATGCACTCCTGATTTCCATGGATATGACCACCCTGCAATCCAGCACCGGTGGCCGTGCTTGCACACTATAGAAAAAAGCGCCAGCCTCTCTGACCATAGGCCTGTGCATTTTCCTATTGTGGATGGATGCTGTATTGAAGGGTGGTCGTAACCATAATAACAAGAAGTGTATAAGGTGATGGAAAAATGAGTCTAGCCAGCAAAGGAGGCAATATGGATAATAACAATACATTAGTAAGAGGCTTGTATTAACTTTCTCTAGATGGCCAATGCCATTTGCTGAAGTGAAACAACCCCTTTAATACTTTCAATGTTTTGCAGTGAGGACATTGCACATACACTTGTCATGTCCTGTTATATTTAAATTTTCTTCACCATCCTCTTTTAAATATAATTCCTTTAATAGCAACTTAGATTTGATACAGACCCAGAAAATGTGGTTCCTTCAGTCCATATAATACATAGTATATGCATCTAATTTTCTGTATGGTGGTATGGTACCGTCTTTATAGAATGACAAATTGGCTATGCTGATCCCTAAAATATAAAGCTACTGTATATCATTGATACAGTGCATATTTTACAAAGGAATTGAGCAGTACTGAACAAATAAGAGTAAACCCTGAGTAAAGAAAGCTACAATGTAATAGAAGGTGATTATTTCCATCTAATGTACATCCATTATGTTTAGGTGCCCAGACCCTCAATATGGTGAACTCATTTCTATACTTAATAATGGCAATGGTTCTGAAGCAAGATTTACAATGAAAGTCTTCAAGATCACTAACCAAGAGTTGGTACAGCTTTATGCAGATGTTACAATCTGCACTTCTAAGTGTCTATCGGTAAGAATACTTCATTTCTTGGCTTTTAGCTCTGTGACAGCAATACTAAAATTTAAAGATTAACTCATTTGTTTTCTATCATGACCAGTGTGTGGGGATGATATAAGTATGTAGACAACTGTCAATAACGCCTGTAAGATTAGCTACTAGAGATTAAGATACATGTTGTAATTGTTTTATCATATCTATCATGTTGTAGGTTCTATAATCAAGCAGCAACTGATTTGTAACTACGGTAGTGATGAGCGGCAGGGGCAATATTCGACTGCAATATTTCGCGAATATTTTGTAGAATATTCGTCATATATTCGTGAATTTGACATTATATTCTTAATTACGAAAATCAGCAATGTATTATTCGTGTAATGCGCGCGAAATACCGGCGTGGGTCACTTATGCTACATTTTTCAAGCTGATATAAGTTTCCTGGGACTGGAGAAAATGGTTGGCAGAACATTAGAATAGCTTTATATGCAGATAGAGTGCTCCAATATATTAATGCTTGCGAATTTTCGGCAATTAATGATGTGCATATTTTTCGTAATACGTGCAACTTGTGACATCACAGCACTATGTCTGTAGCATGTATGTATGGACAGCAGAACCTATCACACTGCCTAACACCCTGCATTGGAACCTATCAGCTACACTATAGATCAATCTAACCTACACTGACTATCTCCACCTAACTATCTGTATCATATATAAGTTAACTGTCTAATGTAATAACACAAAGCACAGAGCACAGCAATGACACTGCTGTCTCTCTCATAACTGCAATAAACTTTAGAAAATAGCTGCTGGGGAGGTTCTTATATAGTAAGGGGTAGGCAACTTTCCTATTGGTTGCTAGGGATGTTTCTAAGCTGTGACAAAGCCTTCTCATTGGCCCACAAACTAGAAGAAGGAAGGGATGATCACCTGATGTGTACTGTGTTAAAAAAAAAAAAACTAATATTCTAATTTATACCACTATATTCAAAATTCTCGAAGTGCCGATATTCGTGATAAAAATTTGGTTTAAGAATATTCACGCTCAACGCTATTTCTAACTACTTTTCTCCCCACACTCTTATAAAGAGTATCTGAAAATAAAAAGAAAGAGGACAGAAATCAGGTTTATAAAGGCCCGATTATGAGTTTATGAAATCTTTAAAGTAACTGTCATTTCATTTTTAAATAAATTATCAATGCAGGCAAATTTTCAATTTATCTTATTAGATAAATACACTTCCTTCTCCTCTTATCAGGTTCCTTTCCTGTTCCTTTGTCCTCTTCAGTAACTGTTAATTCACTGCTCAGATCCCTTGTTAGTGAAGACTGCCTGATCACTGAAGCCTCAGATAACAGAGGACTATGGAGAAGGGAGGGAGAAAAGCAGGAGGAAATGGGGCTGCTGGAGACAGGCTAGGACAGGGAGACTGACAGAGAGACTGTAGGTTGTTTGTAAATGACTTAACGTCTTATTTGACTGCTGGATTCACATCTAACTAGCTTGTTTCTACTGTAGCACACCTCCAGAAACAGCAGCAGTACTGGAGTATATCTCCATTACTGCTGCTGTTTCTGGAGGTATGCTACAGAGCAGTTTCTCTTGTTTCTCCATGTCCTGTGTATGGGCAGACATTTCTCCAGATAGTCTTTGCCCACCAGCAATGGAAAAAAAACTGATTGCACAGTGAACAACTGCTAAAAAATGCCAAATAAAAGTCATATAATTGCCAGAAATAGTATAATCCCTCATGTAGACTCAAATGGCAGTTCATTGTGAAACTACAGTTATATCTTAATATTCTTGTTTGGTTTTGTTCTGGACTTGTTATCTCTTATATATACACAAATGAGTTTCTGTCTGTCTGTCTGGACGTCTGTCTGTTCTTTAAGCACGACCAAACGACTGAACCGATCTTCACTAAATTTGGCACAGAGGTACACCAGGTGTCCGGGAAGGTTTTATTTTGAGTCACAGCTCTCTAGGATTTACCGTTCCTGATATATTCCCAAAAAATGACCTGCATTAGCCAATAAAAGCCTGCAAGTCTTTCTCTTCAAATCCCAACTGCCATACACACTGTTTTACTCCAGGTTTCCATGACAACCCAGACATTTGTCTTCACTGCTGTAGGTCAGCTTTAGGCTAGGGCTGCAGGACGACAATAAGTCGCATGACACATAGGGCACAACTACACTGCTAGGATGGATTTTTTGCCACTGTCATGTCGCAGTCGCAGCTTGTCGCATTACGCATTGTGACACCATAGCCTATCATTATAAAAGTTGTTGAGAAAAAATGTCGGGTGACACATGTCGTCGTATAGCCCTAGTATTAAAGGGGCAGGGCGCTATGGAGGTCACTGTTAAAGAGACGGGCACTGTGGAGGTTACTGTTAAAGGGGCGGGCGCTGTGGAGGTCACTGTTAAAGGGACGGGCACTTTGGAGGTCACTGTTAAAGGGGCGGGCATCGTGAAGGTCACTGTTAAAGGGGCGGGCACTGTGGAGGTCACTGTTAAAGGGGCAGGCGCTGTGGAGATCACTGTTAAAGGGGCGGGCACTGTGAAGATCACTGTTAAGAGGGCGGACCCCTGAGGAGGTCACTGTCAAGGGATTAGGGTGCTGTGAAACTCACTGTTAAAGAGGCGGGCTGCTGTGAAGGTTAAAGTTAAGGGGATGGGCTGCTGTGGAGGTCCCATTTTAAAGTGGCGGGGCACTGTGGGGGGGTCAGTGTTAAGGGGTGGGGGACTGTGGAGTTTACTGTTAAAGTAGCAGGGTGCTGTAGAGTTCACTGTTATGGGGGATACTGTCGATATATTTTAACAACACAGAGACATTAAATGAAATAGATAAAATATATCCGTGTGAAGCCAGGTTCTTCGGTTAGTTTACTGTATTTGAGAAAATAAAATAATAACACAGCGCACCATAGGTAATATTACCAATAGCAATAACGCAATATCAAACTCTGACAAGTGGAGGCTCACCTTAAGGGCTCATGCACACGGCCGTTGCCCCTCCATTGCCATATTGTGGCCCCCATATGGCGGGTCCAAATGCACAGGGCACCGGCCATGTGCTTTCCGCATCACGGATGCGGACCCATTAATTTGAATGGGTCCGCAAATCCGGAGATGCGGTGTGGAACGGAACCACAGAACGGAACCCTACGGAGTGCTTCCATGGGTTCTGTTTCGTGCCTCCACACCGCAAAAAATCTTTTTGCGGAATGGACGGATCGCGGACCCCGTTCAACTGAATGGGGTTAAAATCCGCATGCGGCAGCCTCACGGTAGGTGCCTATGCATTGCGGACCGCAAATTGCGGTCCACAGCACGGGCACGGAGGGGCAACGGTCGTGGGAACAAGCCCTAACTGTTCATGGTAACCGGGCACAACTTTAATGAGGCAATGTGGAGAATACCACATATTGCTAGCTGCTTCTTCTTCCTTCAAAAATAAAATTGATCCAATACCAAGAAGCAGAAATGAGGAGTTGGAGCCATGCCACCAGTAGAATGGAACAGAATTTTGTCGCTAGGGTTTAAGAGGAAAGCATTATTGGTGACCGGCAAGATTCTGTTCTTCTTCTTCTTCTTACTGGATTAAATTTACTATATTTTACTGAGCCCTGCTTAAATTTTTATCCAGCAGTTCATCTGTCCTCTACTTCTTGCAAACCTACCAAATGCACCATTCAAGGATATGTCAACACAGGACGGATATAACTGCAGGTTTTCTGCCATGGAATAGCCGGCAGAAAATATGCATTTGCATGTGCATATGTTTACAGTAGCAGCTTTATGGATGAGATTTTTGCCAAATCTCAGCCAGCCACTGCATAAAAATTCATGAAGAAATTATCTATGTGGAAGCATTTTGCATCAACAGCACATTGAGTTATCCTGTGAATTTCCACAGTGGATTTCACCTTTTGGAAATCTGTGACAAATCCACATGTAGCTCATGTTGTGTTTCCGATTTTCATATTAAAATATAATACCATCCATGTAAACTTTACACTGATACTTTATTTATAGCTAAAAGCTGCTTTCCTCAAGTAAATACTATGTTTTCTATATTGCATAGAGCTGTACTCAAAGAATTGGTAAATCAAACACACCAGCAAACATGAAAACTTTGACTGTGGAACTCAATGCTAGTAAGTAAAATCTCTCTATTTTACTGATGTAATATGTGCTGACACAATACACTGTAAAATGTGCTTTAAACATTATTCTGTGGCATCAAACTGGGGTTTCTTGGGCCTCACCAGAGGATATTGTTCGGAGGGCCTACCCTCCATCTAAACAAAACATGTGCACCCCCCCTCTTAATTACATAGCAAACTTTGTTGTTAAAGGTGTCCCAATAATAAATCCTATTTAATGTAATTTAGCATGAAAAAAAAATATTTCTAGCTTTGTAATTTACTTTCTGTAACAATAATGCTCCATTTACCTCATTATAATAGGGCACCCTAGTGTTCAATCTGTATAGTAATGTGCACATCCTGCTACTGAGCTGAATGAGCAGATTCTAACCGCCACCAGCCAGATCTTCATTTATATATATATTATATTTCTTAGGTTAATCATAGGATAATCCCTTTAAGATATAAAAGGTTACTTGTAAAGCATCCCATAGGAAATAGATCCTAGTGAAATACTTAGCATAACTATTCAAAACACAAATAGCATGCCTTTTGTTTTAAATTATTCTTATACTACCTGAGCTGTATCCAGATATATGCAGTGTGGAAAAAAATCAAATTTTTTCATCTACTACTTTGCTCTTCTTTTCAATCTGTTGCCTAATAATTTCTCCCTTTTTTAAAATCATATTTATCAATCTGGACCATTTTCTGCTTCCTTTTTACAGTAAGCAACCCCATATCCGGAGCCACTGATCGTAAGTATATAATTAGACTTTATATGCTTTTTCCAGACCAAATATATTATATTAATTTTTATTATACAGTATACTTACTTCTTTGTATATGCTTAGATGCTTGAGGTGAGATCCCACTCATTAATTGTGTTTTGTTATCTGTTTTATCACATACTTTACTTTTTTTTTCAGTCATGTTGCAAATATAGGTTTCTTATGGTAGCTTAAGGCTACATTCACAGATGCGTTTTTCTTTTCCGGTATT
Organism: Bufo bufo; assembly: GCF_905171765.1. Lineage (NCBI taxonomy): Eukaryota > Metazoa > Chordata > Amphibia > Anura > Bufonidae > Bufo > Bufo bufo. Next base: position 306,892,774 of record NC_053391.1, read on the forward strand.
AAGATCCGTGAAAGGATCTTGATAGTAACATAGTAACATAGTACATAAGGCCGAAAAAAGACATTTGTCCATCCAATTCGGCCTGTTATCCTGCTAGTTGATCCAGAGGAAGGCAAAAAAAAACTGTGAAGGTAGAAGCCAATTTTCCTCACTTTAGGGGATTAAAAAATTCCTTCCCGACTCCAATCAGGCAATCAGAATAACTCTCTGGATCAATGACCCCTCTCTAGTAGCTAAAGCCTGTAATATTATTACGCTCCAGAAATACATCCAGGCCCCTCTTGAATTCCTTTATTGTACTCACCATCACCACCTCCTCAGGCAGAGAGTTCCATAGTCTCACTGCTCTTACCGTAAAGAATCCTCTTCTATGTTTGTGTACAAACCTTCTTTCCTCCAGACGCAGAGGATGTCCCCTCGTCATAGTCACAGTCCTGGGGATAAATAGATGATGGGATAGATCTCTGTACTGACCCCTGATATATTTATACATAGTAATTAGATCTCCCCTCAGTCGTCTTTTTTCTAACGTGAATAACCCTAATTTTGATAATCTTTCAGGGTACTGTAGTTGCCCCATTCCAGTTATTACTTTAGTTGCCCTCCTCTGGACCCTCTCCAGCTCTGCTATGTCTGCCTTGTTTACAGGAGCCCAGAACTGTACACAGTACTCCATGTGTGGTCTGACTAGCGATTTGTAAAGTGGTAGGACTATGTTCTTATCACGGGCATCTATGCCCCTTTTTATGCAACCCATTATCTTATTGGCCTTGGCAGCAGCTGCCTGACACTGTTTTTTGCAGCTTAGTTTGCTGTTTATTAAAATTCCTAGATCCTTTTCCATGTCAGTGTTACCGAGTGTTTTACCATTTAGTATGTACGGGTGACTTGCATTATTCCTTCCCATGTGCATAACTTTACATTTATCAGTGTTAAACCTCATCTGCCACTTATCTGCCCAAGCCTGCAATCTATCCAGATCCCTCTGTAGTAGTATACTGTCCTCTTCAGTGTTAATTACTTTACACAGTTTAGTGTCATCTGCGAAAATTGATATTTTACTGTGCAAGCCTTCTACAAGATCATTAATAAATATATTGAAGAGAATAGGGCCCAATACCGGCGGAAAACACTTCCGTTTTGTCCCCATTCATTATCAGTGGGGACAAAACTAAACTGAACGGAGAGCACCAGAATACATTCCGTTCCATTTAATTGCATTCCCATGCTGGACAGAAAAGCACTGTAAGCAGCGTTTTTCTGTCCACGATGTGGTGTGGTCTGGCACCGTTGACTTACATTGTGTTTTATGCCGGATGCGTTTTCTCGGACACAAAATCAAATGTATCCGGCACCCATTCATTGACTTACAATGGTTTTAATGGTGGCTATTTTAAAGATATAGCAATTGGATCCGTTCATAACAGATTCTGCCAGGTGTATTATCTAGATGGATGATATGTGAAAGTAGTCGAAGAAAGTATATTTTATTGAAATAAGTGAACTTTACTCGGAGAGTAAATGTGTAATACCTTTTCCTTGCTGCTCCCCGGCACTGCACTATTATTATTCTTCAATCTCTCATCTGATTTAGCATTTCTCTAAAGAAAGCTCAGAGAACACAGATCACTTTTTCTCTGCATTATTAACATTACGCAGTTGCTCTAAGAATCTGCAGTTCTCAATTTGTTCTGCCTAGAATTTTTCTTAAGGAAAATTTCCATACATTTTAGGCCTCATGCACACGGCCGTTGTTTTGGTCCGCATCCGTTGCTCCGTTCCGTGGTCCGCAAAAAAAATATTACATGTCCTATTCTTGTCCGCGCTTTGCGGTCAAAAATAGGCAGTTATATTAAAGGCTGTCTGTGCCGTTCTGCAAATTGAGGAATGCAAACTGACGCCATCCGTGTTTTGCGGACCGCAAAAAAACACAGCTGACTGTTCCTCTGCCAGAATAGCCTGCCGGATCAGTTAAATGCAGATGTGAATCAGTCCTAAAAAGAAATTATGGAAGAAAGATAAAGATCTCTTGCCAATTTTCCCCGTGATCCTTTCTGGAAAATAAAAAAATCTACTTTGAAGCAAGGAGATCCTGCATAGTCACCTTAACCTAATGGAGTAACGACTACTGACAAAATGTTCTTCATGTTTTACTGCAGGCTTCTCCTTGTCATGGACCTTGATATCACTCATCTCCTCCCTGCTCTTTGTGAAGTTTATGTGAAGAATTTCCCTTCAAGTCTCTATAGTCGTAATACAGAAGAAACCTGCTAAGCTAAACCGGATGAGAAGAAATAATATTAACAAGGACCTCTACATGTTAAGCTCTAATAGTTCTTCATTAATCAAGCCTCAAAATAATATTTGACAATTAACAAGTCTGCTAATCACTATCAATGCATATGTGTTCTGTGCATACAATGTAAGAAGAGGCATATATGATGATTACATGTAAATACACAGATACTAGTACACACTGCTTCTGCTCTAAAAGCTACTTCTAAATCCTATGTGATTATCTGCTGCTTGTGCGGTCAGCCTAATAAGCACAATATGACCAAAGTATTGTACGCTTTATTTATTTCTTGTTGTAAACTACATGAATAGGGACTTCTTTTATAGCATAGAATCATTTTCCCATCACATTATACACTGCTCATTTCCATTGTTATGACCACCCTGCAATCCCTTAGTGGTGCTCATGCTTGTACACTGTAGGAAAAAGCATCAGCCTCTCTGGTGCCCTGGACCATGGGGGGTCACATAGGCTAGTACTTTTTCCTCTATTGTGCAAGCACGACCACCAATGATGGATTGCAGGGTGTCCTGTAACCATGGAAACAAGTAGTGTATAATGTGATAGAAAAATTTATCCAGGAGGCAATATGGATGATAACAATACATTAGTAAGTGCCTTGTATTAACTTTCTCTACATAATACATGCCACTTACTGAACCCCTTTAACTAATGATGGGACCATTTGTATTCTGAGCTTTATTAGTATACTGTTATCTCCTGTAGTGCCTCGACATAATTACATACATATTTTATTATATTCACCAATGTATGGCTTTCTAGCATTTAATAAATTTCATTGCATTAACATATGTCTTGTAGTCATTCAGTACAAAACTTTCAAGTTACAGTATGTTCCAAATGCAATAAAGTAAAAACTTCTGTTTGGGGTGGACTGACAGCTTGGCCATTAGGGCACCACTGAGGTACAGTCAGATGTATTAAAGGGGTTGTTCAGCAGATAAAAAAAATCTAAGAAAAAAGTTCAGAATCAGAATAATAAAACAAAAAAGACTCACTTCACTTATACTGATGACCTATCATCTGGAATGGATAGGTCATCATTATCTGATCAGGGAGGTCCCACACCCAGAGCCCCTGCTGATCAGCTGTTTGAGAAGACATTGTCGCTCAAGGTATCGGTGTGGCCTTCTCTCAGCGAATAAATTGCAGCACCATACTTATCTTGTGCTTGGTATTGCAGCCTAGCCCCATTCACTTCAATAACTTCTATAAGTTAGATATAATTCTTGAGGTAGGCTGGCTTTCTGATTGTTCTGCCAGCTTGCGTAACACAAATCTTGGTGTTCTTCTGATTCTGGCAGTCCATTTTCTGATCAGAGACCTCACCATGCTCCTCAGCAGTCTTTGTTTCTTTATTGCTTTGAGTGCCCATATACTGTTCCAAGGGCCCTGTATGATCTCTTTCTTGTATTTTTCTGAGATGTCTCTAATTTCTCCTCAATATTCTTTCTTCCTATGTTATAATTTTATAGAACCGTGGTCCCAATTTCTGGACAACCTTCGCCTTTCGCCAGTGTTTGTCATATTTGTCCATTGGTTGAATCCGTAAATTTTCATTGCTCTGGAGAACAGGCAGATCTTTTGCAGATTTATTGTAATAGAAAGCTTGCCTATCTAGATTCCTCTTCAGTTTGGCTTTAACATTACCCCCACAAGCTTTGGCTTTAGTAGTTGACCTGCAGTTGGTAAAAGAGTCCTTGTACATCTACTCATAAGCCGCTGTGCTGGACTGGTGTCTAGGCCTTGTGTGGACGTGTTTCTGTGGTCCAGTATAGACAGGTATGTACCTTCCTGTTTTGCTTTCTGCATGAGTCTCTTGGCTGTTTTTACTGCTGACAATGCTTTACCATTACTCTGAGGATATCCTAGAGATGATGACTGGTGCTCAAATTCCCACTACTCCCTGAATTTTTTGAACTCTTCAGATGTAAATTGAGCAGCGTTGTCAGAGAACACAATATCAAGAATGCCATACCTGGCAAAATGGGCTTTGAGTTTTTTAATTACTGTTTTTACCCTTGTGTCCTGTAAGTAGTCTCTCCCAGAAGTTTCAAAAATAGTCCATAGTTACCTGATATTCTTTGTCATTCCACGTGAACAGCTTTCAAACAAGACCAGTTGCATGTTTCTAGCTGCTACCATTCAGGAGATAGCAGCATCTAAAGCTGCCCTTTCCCCTCCAGTTAGCTACTTTTCCCAATGCCCAAGCTGGACTCGGGCAAAACAGTTAGGTGGTTAAGATCTGTAGAGTTTTATCTTCCTCTGTGAAGGTCTGCATTTATTTCAGCCTGTCTTTTAAGACAGACAGATATTCACATATATTGATGCTTTCAATTTCTTTTTCTTCATTTGTGATGGGTAAGTAAGCTCTACTTAGGGCATCTGCAATCATTAAATCATTCCCTGGACAGTAACAAATGTCAAAATCATATTTCATTTCAGAAGACTTAAAAGCATATGCTGTAGTCTTTTTGGGGAATTAAGTAGTGGCTTCTAGTAGTGAACTACTGAAGCACTGCCAGGCTATACGTGAAACAGACAGGATCAGAAGCAGTGGAGCACTGTCAGGCTATACATGAAACAGACAGGATCAGAAGCAGTGGAGCACCACCAGGCTATAAATGAAACAGACAGGATACAGCATCAACAACAATGCTTTACCAGGTGACACCACACAGAAGGGCTTGTTCATTGGGTCTGGTGATTTCCTAAATGATAATCCATGCCACTTTAGGTTCACATTAAGCTGCGATATCTCTTCCATTGCATTTCTGGATCTCACCCTGACAGAGGACCCAGTAACGGTGATGGTACTTAGTAGTGTTGATCGAGCACCGTAGTGCTCAGGGGCTCGGGCTGAACACATCGGGATGTTCGGGTGCTCGACCGAGCACCCGAGTATAATGGAAGTCAATGGGAGAACCCAAGCATTAAACCAGGTACCCCATGCTCTGAAAATAGGAAAATGTCAGAAATTGATGGAAACACCATCAAAATGGTTCGGGAACAGAATGGGGAGGATGTCTAGATGCATGTTGGACTCCCAGGTCGCTGCTGGGAACAATGTTGTTCCGATTAGTACACCACTTTTACAGACTGACAATAATACGCACAAAACCGACGATGAAATCGATTTTAGAGGAAAAATTGTTGTTACTTGTATATAAAGTGCCAATTCAGCCCAAAATTTGGTTGATTTTCAAAACTGGGGCCATGATTAACTGGGGCGTATTGCGCCGCTCGAGGTAAAATTCGTGGAGCGGCGCAAGACGAACCACAGTGAAAGTATTTGCCGAGAATGTTTTCATTAATCAACAACGAAAGTCGGAGGTTCGAAGACGATCCGACAGGCGATCAGGTGGCGTTATTCCCATGACCCGCCGAGCAGCTTACGGGAAACAGTCTTTGGATTCCGGGGGGGGAGTATGGTTGCAAAGCTAAAACTTAAACTAATTGACGAAAGGGCACCACCAGGAGTGGAGCCTGCGGCTTAATTTGACTCAACACGGCAAACCTCACCCGGCCCGGACACGGAAAGGATTGACAGATTGATAGTTCTTTCTCGATTCTGTGGGTGGTGGTGCATGGCCGTTCTGAGTTGGTCGAGCGATTTCTCTGGTTAATTCCAATAACCAACCAGACTCCTCCGTGCTAATTAGTTAAGTGACCCCCGGCGGTGAGAATTGTGTTGACCAGACTCTTATGGGAGAGTGCTGACCATCGAAAAAATTATGGTTGAGGGCCTACAGGTGAAAAGAAAATGGTGGCTCTCTCACTGTTCTACTTCTGGAAAGGTGCACTACCCCTCAGCACTCCCAAATGCTGGTGAATGAGGATAAATATAAAGTTTGGATAGGGGGTCACCCCCTATCCAAACTTTATATTTGGCCTACAGGTGAGCTGACCATCGCAAACATTATGGGTGAGGGCCTGCTGCCGCTTTGTTGACTCTAGATAACTTCTGCCTAATCGCATGTCCCTGTGACGTCTATGATCCATTTGGATGTCTGCCCTATCAACTTTCGATGTTCTTTTATGCGCCTAACATGGTGACCACGGGTAACTGGGAATCAGTGTTCGATTCCAGAGAGAGAGCCTGAGAAACGGCTACCACATTCAAGGAAGGCAAGCGGGGGGCGCGCAAATTACCCACTTCTGACTGTCAGAAGAGGACACAGTCTATTGAAAAAAAAAATTTTATGTCACAGAAAAAAAATTGAAGCGCACACGTTACACAGCAGATGTGGGCCTGGTCAGGTCACTGTCAGAAGTGGACACAGTATTTTGAAAGATGACATTTTATGTAACAGAATTTTTTTTGAAGTGCACACGTTACACAGCAGATGTGGCCGTGGTAAGGTCACTGTCAGAAGCGGACACCGTCTATTGAAAAAAGGATTTTATCTCACAGAAAATGTTTAGAAGCGCACACGTTACACAGCAGATGTGGCCCTGGTAAGGTCACTGTCAGAAGCAGACACCGTCTACGGAAAAAGTGTACTGGATGTCACTGATATTTTAGTGATGCGCACACTTTAAACAGGAGATGTGGCGTGAATAATTTAACTGTCCGCAGGGGACACTGTCTACAGAAAAAAGTGCACTGGATGTCACTATTATTTTAGGGATGCGCACACTTTAAACAGGAGATGTAGCGCGGATAATTTAACTGTCCGCAGCAGACACTGACTACAGAAAATGTGCACTGGATGTCACTGATATTTTAGGGATGCGCACAATTTACACAGGAGATGTGGCGAGAATAATTTAACTGTTCGCAGCGGCGTAATTACACGGTATTTTGCACGGGATGCGCTAAAAATACAGTATATATTGCTGCTATCACACACAATAGTCCTTAAAAGGACTTTCGGGTCTCTGAAAAGTTTTTGGTATAAAACTCTTCCTATTACACTCCCTACACTGTCTGTCCCTTCCTATGCACAGCTTTCCCTAACACTGAGCAATTTAGCGCAGGTTGCGCTACAAACATAAATTGCTACTGTCACACACAATAGTCCTTACAAGGACTTTTGGGTCTCTGAAACATTTTTGTACAGAAATAATATTCAATTACACTCCCTACACTGTCTGTCCCCTCCTATGCTCAGCTCTCCCTGACTTCGAATGAGCCGAACACCCGTCATCGGGTGCTATATAGCACCCAATGACACGTTCCGGCCAGCCAATCACTGTTATGCCAGTACCTAACATGACTACTGGCATTACAGTGAGGGCAGTACTTACCTGCACATTTATTGGCTGCTTAGCAGCCGGGAAACTTGCGGGAAGGAGACTCTAGCAATGCGCGCGAGCAAATGTGGTACTCGGCCGAGTACCGCCATGTGTAGAGTATAGCGATGCTCGAGCCAAACTGGTTTTCGGCCGAGCATGCTTGCTCAACACTTGTACTTAGTACTACATATAAGAAAGATACTGCAGGCAAAACTACTCTGCTAGCCACGTCTTGTTGGATCGTGCAAATTCCGTGCCCTATCTAAATCCAGAAGCGATCTCCTATATTCTCAAAAGAGAAAGCACAATGGAGACACACATCCACCGGTCTCTGTGACCAAGTTCAGTTTGGAATATTCTCAAATATGTAATATTCTAAAAAAATAATTTAGCTTTATTACAATTGGATGAACAATGGTCACATGCGGTGGAAGATGGTATCAGTTGTGTGACATGTTGTGTCACGACTCTGGTTCAGCAGCTTAGTCCCAGTTTTTTTGTGGAAAAACAAAAAAACTCAACCTACGTGGCTGCAATACAAAGGTAACTATAAATGTAGGCATCGCATTTGAACATGCTGCCAATTTATGCAGACAGGCCAGATGATGTGATCGACAGCTTGCGGACGTACTTTTCAAATAAAACAGTACATCAATTGCAACACTAGTTATGTAGTATATTGCATCACCTGCTCAGACTGCAATTTACAATATGTGGGTTGCACCAGCAAGGAGTTGAAGGTTCGCATCAGGAAACACTTATTAGACATACCGCACTGCAGAACAAGAAATGTTTCTGCAGCCAGTTTACACTTCGCGGTTGTACATAATGGCATCACTGATAACTTTCATGTACAGGGGGTAGAATGGGTTACGCTGATCATTCGTGGAGGTGATCATAAACGAAAGTTACTTAATCGGGAGTCTTTTTAGATCTTTTAGTTGGGGACACGCGTAACAGCAGGACTCAATAAAAGACATGACCTAATCTTGCATTAGTAATATTATAAGTTTTATGTTTTCGTGTTTCTTGCTTTATACTTTTTTTATGTTGTCTTTTTAATTGAATTATCCAAGAATTGCAGCTGTGTCTTTCACCGCCCTGTTGCTCCTTTAATTGGCTATGGTTGAAATAAAGGCACCTGTGTTTCTGGAACACAACACTGTCATGATTTAGGCCCCTTTCACACGGGCAAGTATTCCGCGCGGATGCGATGCGTGAGTTGAACGCATTGCACCCGCACTGAATACCGACCCATTCATTTCTATGGGGCTGTTCACATGAGCGGTGATTTTCACGCATCACTTGTGCGTTGCGTGAAAATCGCAGCATGCTCTATATTCTGCGTTTTTCACGCAACACAGGCCCCATAGAAGTGAATGGGGTTGCGTGAAAATCGCAAGCATCCGCAAGCAAGTGCGGATGCGGTGCGATTTTCACGCACGGTTGCTAAGAGACGATCGGGATGGAGACCCGATCATTATTATTTTCCCTTATAACATGGTTATAAGGGAAAAAAGTTGCATTCTGAATACAGAATGCATAGTAAAATAGCGCTGGAGAGGTTAAAAAAATAATAATAATAATTTAACTCACCTTAGTCCAGTTGATCACGTAGCCGGCATCTCCGTCTTTATCTGAGCTCTGTGCAGCAACAGGACCTGTGGTGACGTCACTCTGGTCATCACATGATCCATCACATGATCTTTTACCATGGTGATGAATCATGTGATGACCGGAGTGACGTCACCACAGGTCCTGTTCCTGTAATGAATGCTCACCACAGGTCTTGTTCAGCAAAGGAGACAGAAGGAGATGCCGGGCTGCGCGATCAACTGGACTAAGGTGGGTTAAATTATTTATTTATTTATTTTAACCCCTCCAGCGCTATTTTACTATGCATTCTGTATTCAGAATGCTATTATTTTCCCTTATAACCATGTTATAAGGGAAAATAATACAATCTACACAACCCCGATCCCAAGCCCGAACTTCTGTGAAGAAGTTCGGGTTTGGGTACCAAACATGCGCGATTTTTCTCACGCGAGTGCAAAACGCATTACAATCTTTTGCACTCGCGCGGAAAAATCGCAGGTGTTCCCGTAACGCACCCGCACCTTTTCCCGCAACGCCCGTGTGAAAGAGGCCTAAGGGTTTTTGTGGTTTGACCTGAAACGCGTAGACATGTGAATTACTTGATTTTAGGAGCATGTAGAAATAAAAGCTGTGTAGAATTTTTTGGCAGCTGGACTTCCTCCACTTTTTTCTTCACATAAAATTTTGTGCTGTGTTCCCAGCACTGCCCGTGCTTCCACTCCTTATTAATCCAGATGAGCTCAGCTATTTCACTTTAGTTTGACACTAAGTAGGTGGATGCTCTATTATTTGTTGGTGTCTGATTCTGGTGGGGTTAACTTTCCATTGTCTGGACGTGGGCGGGGCTTTTCAGGTGCCCTCCTTATTGCAACTATTTCTATCGGTGAGCTGTGGGGCGTGGGGTCAGTTCTGTCTTGTGCCTTGCTGGGTGTAGCCCCTTGCTGCTGACCCAGGGGGTTTTGCCATCTGCCCTCCTGTGTGGTGTCTCCTGGTAAAGCATTGTTGTTGATGTTGTATGCTGTCTGTTCCATGTCTTGCCTGGCAGTGTAATTGGCAGTACTCAAATACTTCTGATCCAGTCTGTTGATTGCAGATGCCCTAAGCATCAATATATGTGAATATCTGTCTGTCTTAAAAGACAGGCTGAAACACTTTTTTCATCCACCTACTCAGGCACCATTCACACACTAAAGGCCACAGCCAGCACGCATTCCCAAGCAACCAGCATACGCAAGAGAACCTGCAGCCAGCCTGCATGGCAACAGTGACAAGAACTGCACTGTGGTGCAGACATGGGGAGTACACACATTCACAGGGATAGTTCCCACACTATATGTAAGGCAATCTGGACTCTTTGCCTATATGGTGTCCCTGACACCAGACTTTTCTGCGGCAAGCTTGAATTAAGTATTTTTCTGGTACCAGGAGAATAAATAAGAGTGAACACTAAACACGTATCTTGTTCTAATCCATTCTGGTTTATTCACAGTTGGCAAACACTTATAATAGAGGGGGTTGAGCTTCCTTGACATCCAATCATATGTTAGCATTTGTTTTAACCTATAGTATGATCACACATGAGCTCTGCATTAACATAATAGATGACTCATAGTAACAGCATTTGACCACTCAGGTATAGACACATATGTGCTTAGTATGGTTGAGCCAAGATGACCCTATAAGGTAAGACTGTTCAAACTACAAACTAAGGAATGTATGGGTATCTTGAAACCGCACAGGAAGTTTCTCACATTCCATAGGGGGGAAGGGGGATCTTGGAACCGTGCATTGGCCAGATGTAATCGTAATACACGTTGCTGGAACAGACAAAATGGAGTTACTTACACCCCATCAATCTCCTCTTTAGAACCTTATATACACTCACCTAAAGAATTAATAGGAACACCTGTTCTATTTCTCATTAATGCAATTATCTAGTCAACCAATCACATGGCAGTTGCTTCAATGCATTTAGGGGTGTGGTCCTGGTCAAGACAATCTCCTGAACTCCAAACTGAATGTCAGAATGGGAAAGAAAGGTGATTTAAGCAATTTTGAGCGTGACATGGTTGTTGGTGCCAGACGGGCCGATCTGAGTATTTCACAATCTGCTCAGTTACTGGGATTTTCACGAACAAACCATTCCTAGGGTTTACAAAGAATGGTGTGAAAAGGGAAAAACATCCAGTATGCGGCAGTCCTGTGGCAAAAATGCCTTGTGGATGCTAGAGGTCAGAGGAGAATGGGCCGACTGATTCAAGCTGATAGAAGAGCAACGTTGACTGAAATAACCACTCGTTACAACCGAGGTATGCAGCAAAGCATTTGTGAAGCCACAACACGCACAACCTTGAGGCGGATGGGCTACAACAGCAGAAGACCCCACCGAGTACCACTCAGCTCCACTACAAATAGGAAAAAGAGGCTACAATTTGCACGAGCTCACCAAAATTGGACTGTTGAAGACTGGAAAAATGTTGCCTGGTCTGATAAGTCTCGATTTCTGTTGAGACATTCAAATGGTAGAGTCCGAATTTGGCGTAAACAGAATGAGAACATGTATCGATCCTCTGATGGCTACTTCCAGCAGGATAATGCACCATGTCACAAAGCTCGAATAATTTCAAATTGGTTTTTTTGAACATGATAATGAGTTCACTGTACTAAAATGGCCCCCACAGTCACCAGATCTCAACCCAATAGAGCATCTTTGGGATGTGGTGGTACGGGAGCTTCGTGCCCTGGATGTGCATCCCTCAAATCTCCATCAACTGCAAGATGCTATCCTATCAATATGGGCCAACATTTCTAAAGAATGCTATCAGCACCTTGTTGAATCAATGCCATGTAGAATTAAGGCAGTTCTGAATGCAAAAGGGGGTCCAACACCGTATTAGTATGGGGTTCCTAATAATTCTTTAGGTGAGTGTATATACCTTATACTATATGGTTCTTTCTCTGCTCTCCCTTTGTTTGCTTGTAAGCCTTTAGGTATTCCATATACCTTTCAGGAGTATAATCCTAAGGCTTTGTTGAGGTTGTGTTTACCTCTTCTACCTCTACCGGAGTATAGAGGAATGTTGAGTGTACCCCTCTTTCGGCTACATTTTTACATATGGCAAGAAGGGAGGGCACACACTGTAGACAACAGCAGAGACACACTATTGCTGCGACCACTGCGAGTACCACTCCTAAAACATACCTTATTTGACCAAAGTCAGGTATCCAGCCAAAAAGCCAGTCCCACCAACCTTGGTCAACATCTTGTTTTATATGTTTTATCATTTCTTCTAGTTGGCCTATTTTATCTTTTATTCCACGGGAGTGATCTGATAAATTGAAACAACACATCCCTGCGAACGCTGAGCATCCTATACCATGTTGGAGCAATAAATAGTCAATAGTTGCCCTATTCTGCAAGATAGCTTTTTTATATGATTGTATATCCAGCAGCATATCTTGCAGAATTGCACTAGTGACATTTATTTGTTTTACCATAAAACAGGCAAGTTTTGATATTGTCCTGTGGTTATATATGGCCAACCCTGGTACCCCTATCAAAGACATCCCTAAACTCATGTATTCTGATCTAAAGAGGAGATTCACATTATAGTCACAATTTTCTGGTAGCTGTAGGGAAGTGTCTCTCATGTGTCGTGTCTAGCTATTGTACAGGGTCCCTCTGTAATATTGGCCGGTATGTATGTGTAACTAGTATTTCCACAGGCCAATACCCATCCTGTTGGTAGAGGTACATGTTTGTCTAGGGATGGTACTGTTTTTGTAATGTTACATTGCATATTCTTTCCTGATACTATCTTTTTACAACTATCTAGATTTCTATCACAAATATTTGGCTTAGTCTTGTTCTGCATTTTTGCTTGTATGCAGGGAGGCAATAGTGTCTCATCATAGGTGAAATTATAACATATTTCTGCTGCTGTAACAAGACCTGTAATTATTTCTATCATATTACTTTGCAGAGTCTCATATGTAGGACAGTCATAACAAGCATGATAAGGATTTACATATCCATATTTAACATCATGATCCTCCAAATCTGTGTCATTCCATTGGGAACGTAGGAGCCCCGTCCATACATCTACTGGGGTGGGGACTGCTACCAGACATGTCTCCAAAATGTTAGATGCAGATAAAGTGGTTCAGAGACAAAAATTTGTTAAGTTCAGAGTTTTGGCCAGGTACAGCCATAAGTTCTCCTTTGTCTTCCACAGATTGTCTTCCCCTCTGCATTCCATTTTCAGGTATGTCTGTCTGTTCCACAGCCGTGGGACAGTAAGTAGGAGACACAAAATTGCAATTATTAAGGCACTGCATCTCAGCCATCTCGAGGAATTTCCCGACTGCATCATCTCGTTGGGGGTCAATGCCTCCGTTAGTACCCCTTCTGTATCTTCTTTGAGGTCAAGGCTGTCTGCCTCTGTTAGTACCCCTTCTGTATCTTCTTTGAGGTCAAGGCTGTCTGCCTCCGTTAGTACCTCCGGGCCTCGTTGGAGGTCAGGGCTGTCTGCCCCCGTTAGTACCTCCTGTCCTTCTTCAAGGCCAAGGCTGTCTGCCTCCGTTCCTGCCTCCTCTCTTTCTCTCACAAGCTTCACTCGGGTGGCGTGGTTCCAAATTGGAGATTGTTCAGTCAGCACAGCTGTTCTGCTTACTACAACCACGGTAGTAGGTGGGCCATATATACGAATTCACCTTGAGCTCTTCCTTTCTTCAGTGTTTCGACCACCACCTCATTCCCCACCCTGTATGGGTGGGTGGGTTCCTATGGAAGAGAGGGAGACTTACAAGCAACTTTTTTCCTCAGTTTTGTTAAGTACCTGTATCAATTTGGTGACATAGTCTTCCCTTATTAAATCAAGGTCTCCTTCCTACACTATCATTGGGCCCAGGGGGTGGGGAAAGGCCTCCCCATGAGTATCTCAATGATGTTTATGTTTATGTTCTACTCCGTGGAAATGTGCTATTAAGATGGAAGCACTGTGTTGGGGAATGCATAGCTTCCCCTCTTCGCAGACTAATCCTGATTTTTCTGCAATACTGGATAACACCAGTCTTACTGTTCAAGTTCAGTGGCATACCACTGAACATCAGTAAGCATTTGCAACATCTCAGGGGTTGGAGGTGCCAGACATGGCATCTCCCAATGGTTACACAAACCTGTGGGGTTGCATTTGGCCACTCATTTCGCCATCTTATCTGCCAGCGCATTGCCCTGTGAGACATGATCCTTACCATCTGCTGCCGTGAATCCTCTCCTCTGCAAAATCATACCATGGTTCCACACTACCCCATGTGTGTACAGTCATGGCCAAAAGTTTTGAGAATTACATAAATATTGGAAATGGGAAAAGTTGCTGCTTAAGTTTTTATAATAGCAATTTGCATATACTCCAGAATGTTATGAAGAGTGATCAGATGAATTGCATAGTCCTTCTTTGCCATGAAAATTAACTTAATCCCAAAAAAACCTTTCCACTGCATTTCATTGCTGTCATTAAAGGACCTGCTGAGATCATTTCAGTAATCGTCTTGTTAACTCAGGTGAGAATGTTGACGAGCACAAGGCTGGAGATCATTATGTCAGGCTGATTGGGTTAAAATGGCAGACTTGACATGTTAAAAGGAGGGTGATGCTTGAAATCATTGTTCTTCCATTGTTAACCATGGTGACCTGCAAAGAAACGAGTGCAGCCATCATTGCATTGCATAAAAATGGCTTCACCGGCAAGGATATTGTGGCTGCTAAGATTGCACCTCAATCAACAATTTATAGGATCATCAAGAACTTCAAGGAAAGAGGTTCAATTCTTGTTAAGAAGGCTTCAGGGCGTCCAAGAAAGTCCAGCAAGCGCCAGGATCGTCTCCTAAAGAGGATTCAGCTGCGGGATCGGAGTGCCACCAGTGCAGAGCTTGCTCAGGAATGGCAGCAGGCATGTGTGAGCGCATCTGCACGCACAGTGAGGTGAAGACTTTTGGAAGATGGCCTGGTGTCAAGAAGGGCAGCAAAGAAGCCACTTCTCGGAAAAAAAAACATCAGGGACAGATTGATCTTCTGCAGAAAGTATGGTGAATGGACTGCTGAGGACTGAGGCAAAGTCATATTCTCCGATGAAGCCTCTTTCCGATTGTTTGGTGGATCTGGAAAAAGGCTTGTCCGGAGAAGAAAAGGTGAGCGCTACCATCAGTCCTGTGTCATGCCAACAGTAAAGCATCCTGAGACCATTCATGTGTGGGGTTGCTTCTCATCCAAGGGAGTGGGCTCACTCACAATTTTGCCCAAAAACACAGCCATGAATAAAGAATGGTACCAAAACACCCTCGAACAGCAACTTCTTCCAACAATCCAACAACAGTTTGGTGAAGAACAATGCATTTACCAGCACGATGGAGCACCATGCCATGAGGCAAAAGTGATAACTAAGTGGCTCGGGGACCAAAACATTGACATTTTGGGTCCATGGCCTGGAAACACCCCAGATCTTAATCCCATTGAGAACTTGTGGTCAATCTTCAAGAGGCGGGTGGACAAACAAAAAGCCACTAATTCTGACAAACTCCAAGAAGTGATTATGAAAGAATGGGTTGCTATCAGTCAGGAATTGGCCCAGAAGTTGATTGAGAGTATGCCCAGTCGAATTGCAGAGGTCCTGAAAAATAAGGGCCAACACTGCAAATACTGACTCTTTGCATAAATGTCATGTAATTGTCGATAAAAGCCTTTGAAACGTATGAAGTGCGTGTAATTATATTTCACTACATCACAGAAACAACTGAAACAAAGATCTAAAAGCAGTTTAGCAGCAAACTTTGTGAAAACTAATATTTGTGTCATTCTCAAAACTTTTGGCCACGACTGTACCTACTCAGTATAAATGGTGACAGGTCTATCAGTATGTAGAATACATGCCCTAGTGAGTGCAATGAGCTAAGCTGCCTGCTGTGTTGAGTGTGGATGCCTTTGAGTAGGTGTAATGACCGGCGTCACGCAAAGGGAGGGAAATGGGAAGGCCCTGTCAAAGGGAGAGGGAAAGGTGGTGACCCCTGACTCACCTTGCGGCTGGCACCTGACTGCCCTGACGTCCCTAGACGGGTTCCTCACCCGTACGTTGATCACGTGCCTAAACCCTGGCTTTCCCTAAGATGAGCCCTGTGTAGTGAACAGGGCGGTGGGATCACTAGTCCGCACCACTGACACTAAGAGGAAAACACCAAGGAGAGGACAGACAATACAGACAAACATATAATCCCAGGTGGGCGACAACAGTAGACCACCAAGGCCCAACAGGGATCCGGAGGGTAACACTCTGGAACAACAACCAGGGATCTCAGCTACTCAGCTCCAGTGGGTCAGTATAGAAGTCCAGGCAGGAAGCTCTATATCTGGCAACCAGAGAAGTGGGAGATGGGAATATAAGGAGGTTGGGATTGCTGGACAAGAAACAGCTGAGGAGGAGAAGCTACGGATCCCTGAGTGAGCCAAAAAGGATTGCAAGGCAAACCCAGAAAGCTACCATTACGAAACAGCACTGTCTTTGTACATCGAACGCGCAGCCACCCGCTGCGACTTCCTGACCCCGGGTATAACGGAGTCAGACGTGGCTCTTGACACCCTCGTGACAGTACCCCCCCTTCCACGAGGGGCCTCCGGACACTCAGGACTAGGTCTTTCAGGATGAGAGGCATGAAAAACCCGAACTAACCTGTCGGCGTTTACCTCAGACGCTGGAACCCACATTCTTTCCTCGGGACTGTAACCCCTCCAATGCACCAGATATTGAAGAGAACGGCGGACCCGACGAGAATCAACAATTTTGGATATTTGAATCTCTAGATTACCATCCACAATAACAGGAGGGGTGGCAGCAGTGATGGTTCTAGAGGTGGAACATACTTTTTGAGTAACGACTTATGGAAGACGTTATGAATTTTAAAAGTCTGAGGTAGCTCCAGGCGAAAAGCCACGGGGTTAATGATGGCTACTATTTTGTAAGGACCAATAAACCTAGGACCCAATTTCCAAGAGGGAACCTTTAATTTAATATTCCTAGTAGATAACCACACATAGTCATTCACTCCTAGGTCCGGACCTGGCGACCGTTTATTATCAGCCATGCATTTATATTTACCTCCCATATTTTTCAAATTAGCTTGCACTTTCTGCCATACAGATGAAAGAGACGACGAAAACCGTTCCTCTTCGGGAACCCCAGAAGACCCCCCCTCTTTGAAAGTACAGAATTGGGGATGAAAACCATATGCACCAAGAAATGGTGACTTGCCAGTAGATTCCTGACGGCGATTATTTATGTCTAACTCGGCTAACGGTAAATATGATGACCACACCTCTTGGTTTTCAGACACAAAACATCTTAGATATTTCTCAAGGTTTTGGTTGGTACGCTCAGTCTGTCCATTCGACTGAGGATGGAAAGCTGAGGAAAAGGACAAGTGTACCCCCAAACGGGAACAAAAAGCTTTCCAAAACTTAGAAATAAACTGGGTTCCCCGATCCGAAACAACATCGGAAGGGACCCCGTGAAGCTTCACGATTTCACTGATGAATACCTGAGCAAGAGTCTTAGCATTAGGTAGTGCGGGTAACGCAATGAAGTGTACCATTTTGCTAAACCTGTCCACTACTACCAAGATAACTGTTTTACCCGCAGACAAAGGTAAGTCCGTGATAAAATCCATTGACAGATGTGTCCATGGCCTATTGGGAATGACAAGTGGCAATAAAGACCCTGCAGGACGTGTATGAGAGACTTTCGCACGCGCACAAGTAGAACAAGAAGACACAAAATCCATTACATCCTGACGCAACCTTGGCCACCAAACGACGAGACAATAGCTCCAAGGTTGCTTTACTACCCGGGTGCCCAGCAAGTGCCGAATTATGATGTTCCTTTAATAATTTGAGACGCAGGTTCAACGGTAGAAACAATTTCTCTGAGGGGCAAGAGACCGGGGCGTCCCCCTGGGCCTCTAACACCTTCCCCTCCAGAACAGAGTGTACCGCAGAGACAACCACTCCTCTTTGTAGAATGGGTACCGGATCACTCACATTACCCCCTCTAGGGAAACAACGCGATAATGCATCTGCCTTGTTTTTTTTTTTGCCCCAGGACGATAGGTAATAACAAAGTTAAACCTGGTAAAAAAATAGCGACCACCTAGCTTGTCTAGGGGTGAGACGCTTAGCTGATTCGAGGTACAGAAGGTAGAAGGTTTTTGTGGTCCGTAATCACAGTGACGGGGTGGATTGCCCCCTCTAAAAAGTGACGCCATTCTTCAAACGCTAGTTTAATAGCTAATAGTTCCCTATTGCCAATATCATAGTTCTTCTCTGCTGCAGATAGTTTTTTAGAAAAGAAAGCACAAGGACGCCATTTGCCAGGAGACGGACCCTGAGACAGCACAGCCCCCACTCCCACCTCTGACGCATCTACTTCAACAATAAAAGGCTGGGAGACATCAGGTTGGATTAGTACAGGTGCCGAGGTAAACCTATCTTTTAGAGAGGAAAAAGCAATTTTAGCGGCGTCAGACCATTTAGAAAAATCAGTCCCCTTCCTAGTCATGTCAGTAAGGGGTTTTATAATCACCGAATAATTTTTAATGAATTTTCTATAGAAATTTGCGAAGCCCAAGAACCGTTGCAGTGCTTTGAGGTTCTCAGGAAGATCCCAATCTAAAATTGCCTGGACCTTCCTAGGATCCATACGGAAACCTGAAGCAGATAATAAATACCCTAGGAACTGTATTTCCTGAACGGCGAAAACACACTTTTTAATTTTAGCATATAATTTATTCGTTCGTAGGACCTGCAGTACCTGTCTGACATGCACCTCATGTGTTTTCAGATCCGACTAATAAATTAAAATATCTTTGAAAGGTGTGAAAGGACCCTCACCCAGGACTGGTTCATTGGCTGCCGACAGACTTTCTAGTAATTTGACATCGGATATCATATCTCGAGGAACTCCCATTTCTGCGCTTTGTTTCTTTTCAATATTGCAGTAATGCTTATACCAACGCAATTTGCGCACAAATAAATGCAGATCTACAGTAGTTTTGAATGGATTGTATTTGGGTGTTGGGACAAAGGAGAGACCTTTCTCCAGGACCTTAGTTTCTATACTTGATAACGTATAATCAGACAAATTGATTATTTTTGGGCCAGCGCTGTTATTGCTGCCTGGGGTTGTTGTTGTTGTTGTGGTGCTCGATTTCGTAGGGGGTATGTCGAGCTCTGATCTAAAAAACCTTGTCCGGCCTTATTATAGTAACCCCCACGGTTATTTTTCTTACCCCGCCCTCGACCTTTAGTTACATTTTTCCGATTTCCTATATAATGGTCTTTTTCTGATCCTGACAGATCCGTCTCAGTTGATGAGATGTCAGTATCTCTTTCAGTTACTCTCCTTCTTTCAATTATTTGCACATATACTTTGTTTTCTTTAAAATCCGCTAGATCTCGAGTAAACTGTTTATGTTTACGTTCCTTAAGATGGTATTGGAACTTATCTAGAGAGGTCTGGAGTTGTTTCTCCTTTGTCCCAAAATCCGTTTCCTGTGCAAAAGTCTGTGTAATGACTATCTGTTCTCGTAATTTGGTCTCGAGTCCTGTCAAAGTCTGTCGCTCCTGATCAATTAGAAGTCTCATGAACTTTAATGAGCTACTGGTAGCTTCAGACTCCCATTTGCTCATTAAAGAGGCGTCTCTACACCGGGTCGCAGGGGTGAGATTAATACGTAAACCACGTGGAACAATATTATTTTCTAGATAATATTCAAGGCTTTGAACCTCCCACCACGAGACTATCTGTTCCTTATATACTTTTTCAAGTTCTTTGAATGCAGCACCATATAATGGAATATATTTTCTCTGACAGAATACTCTATCAGAGAAAACTTCCTTAGCCTCAGTCAGCCAGCTATCAGAGTCGAAGCCTGTGCTCAGAAAACCTGCCATATCTGATATATGTATCAATTAAGATAAAAACAGTTATATATACCACTTTTATTAGTTTATGTATGTGGTATGTAATTACACCCAAATAATTATTTGGGTGTAATTACATACCACATACATAAACTAATAAAAGTGGTATATATAACTGTTTTTATCCAAAAAGGATTGCAAGGCAAACCCAGAAAGCTACCATTACGAAACAGCACTGTCTTTGTACATCGAACGCGCAGCCACCCGCTGCGACTTCCTGACCCCGGGTATAACGGAGTCAGACGTGGCTCTTGACACCCTCGTGACAGTAGGCCTACAACATCATGAGTGGTGTGCAAAATGGTGTAATGTCACATTGTACAAGGAGTTGCCAACCCTACCATTATAGCACAGGCTGCAAGAGAACACAGACATGCCGGCATCCCTTGAACAGGGGTGGGCATTACCTTTGAGAAAAAATACACAAGAACGCAACTTGCCTCCGTTTTCTTGCATCAGTACACCCGCCATGGTTTTACAATTTTGGCGTGCAAACATGTGGAAGGGCATATTATAGTCAGGGAGGCCCAGCCCTGGACTCAACATGAGTAAACATTTCAGATAATCAAATGCATTGTACATTTTCAGAAGACCATTTAATCAAATCTCGATTTTCTTCCAGAGTGACTTGCCTCAAAACATTGTCATAATAGGAGCAATCAGGAATCCATTGTCTACAGTAGTGTATCATACCAAGGAAAGATAACATTTCTTTCTTGGTGTGCGGGGTGACCAGGTCCGCAATAGACTGGACTCCTTCTGTGCTGATTCTCCTTTCACCTTTTGTGAGGACAAAGCCCAAGTATTCAACCTACATTTTACACCATTGCATTTTATTAAGTGTCACTTTGTGACCACATCCTAACAATCATTATAACAGTGATAAACCATCCTGAATGCTGGCCTCCGCTGACATGCTACACAGTAACAAATCATCGACATATTGCAGCAGCACAGAACCTTGGGGGGGGGGGGGTACCATGGTTTTATCATCGCTTGGAGGACTATGCTGTACACTACAGGTGAATCAGCATATCGCTGGGGCATTAGAAAAGAATGCATTTTTCAGATCGATCACACTGAACCAAACAGCGCCTGCTGGAATGGCAGATAATAATTGAGTGACATCAGGTACAACAGGGGCTATAGGCACAATGATGTTGTTGATGGCCCTTAAATCCTGTACAAAGCGGGTAGTACCATCTGTCTTTGTCACTGGATTCACGGGCGTGCTGTAGGGTGAAATCACCTCTTCCAGGATTCCCTTTTGTAGGAATTCTCCTATCATTGGCCTAAGTCCATCAAGTTTCTCTTTTGACAACGGGTATTGTTTCTGGAACACTGAGATGACACCTGGTTTCACAGTAGCTTTGCAAAGTGTGCAATCTATGAATCCTGTGTCATATTCATTTGAAGACCATAATGCAGGGTTAATAAGTTCTGGGTGTTCCTGTATGTTTGCAAGAATCAGTGGCACTGGTGTAGAGACTGGAATGAGATCTGAGTGTACTCCTATGTCCTGATTCTTCGCTGATACCTGCAAGTCAAGCTTAATGAACAAATCTCTCCCTAATAGGCTGACTGGGCAATCTAGTATAATGCTAAATACATGATCTGTGATGTATTCCCTGTCCATGGTCTCGAGTGGTAGTGAGTCAGTTTTGAAAGGTTTTGTCAAAACCCCATTAATTCACATAGAAGGCTCACACTTCCTTCCTCCCACTCTGAGTCATCTAAGTCCACCCCTTTTAGTCGGACGCTGTGGTCCTCCTTCTGTCTGTCATTAGTGTCCCAGCTGCCCATAAGAACAGAGCTCAGATGTTAAGCACAACACTTAACATGTAACAAGTAACTGCAAACATTGAAACAAACAGATCTGACAATACAGACATGAACACACAAAGGGCCCATAAAAACTTTTCATTGACTTCAATAAAAAAAAATGTACAGCTTGATCAATGCTGTTGGCACCAATAAAAACCAAAAACTTCCAAGAAAAATAAAATAAAATTCTCACTGCGCATATTATATGAAAACAAATACCGTACTCCATACGCATTCACATTTTCATATACTTATTTTCACAAACAGCTCATAACCTCGCCCTCATACATAAAAACTGAATTGCACACACAGCTCTGCTAAAACTCTCAGTCTTCTTACATTTTCAACTCCACTACAACTCAGAGCCACACCCATTCACATTCCACTGAATCATGTATCTTTCAACCCAGTCACACAATTTCTTTGTTTCATTCCAAAACTTGCAGCACAGACAAACACAGCTTTCCTGGAAACAGATATCCACACCACACCCAGAATTGCTAATGGTCTGTCACTATTTGTGCTGCTTTTTCCAATATCTTCACTCTGTGATTAATCAACCCCTCTAAGAAGACAATATACATGTTATAATCATACAGTAATTTTGTTAAAACCCAAATCATCTTATATCTCTTTCCTGTGTCACTGCATTTCTCTTATCTCGGGAATGTTTAGGCAGGGGAAGTAAAGCAATCCATCACAGGACGTTCAACCGTCCTAAATATTCCTCAAACTTTTACTCATATCTGAATAAGGACTTAGAATGGGTGCAACCTTAGATTGATAGGATTAGACACTTCCAATTGGCATCATAGCACAATCACTGTGGGCACTTTCTTAACTAGTGGATTTGAAAACATCATTGGATCTAATCCAATGCTGGAGCCCTGTCTGGAAGATCTATAGATAACATACATTAGTATCTTCACAGTCTACAGATGCATTACCAATTACCAGCCGCCTCCCCCCCATATGGAGGGAGGTTGATTCCTCAGGGGGGTTTCAGTAAGAGCACATTCCAGAGAGAAAACAGGAAAAGTTATTGTGGAACTACAAGTAAAATAATTACTTTTGAATGTTACAGCAGATGTGGTGGGGGAAGGGATGCCACATGGCAACTTCTTTGTTCTCTGTAGGATTCAAAATCCTCCATCTTGTAATAAGAAATGCTACTAATTTCTCCAACTTTCAATTTCTCTCAGTCACTTCCATGGACACTTTTCACCATAACTCAGTATGCAGCAGCCTATTACTATCCTTCAACCAACTTCTCTTTTCCTTCAATACACTTATCCATTAACTGACCATCTTTTACTGCTGTAATCTCTAATTCTAGGGCTATGGATCGTCCCTATTTAAACACACATATATCATTATGGCAACAAAACTTAACCAGTTCATTTCTGAACATTTAACACAAGCCCTTTCTGATTGCAGACACTGAAGCACTTTCTTTCTTGCTTAGTGCCATCAATTAACTTCCTGACACTGCTCTGTTTTCTCACTCACCAGAGCCCCCCTTTCACCATCACAGGAGTTCTGATGTACACAGTCTGTAAGCTCTAACTTCACAGATTCTTACAGATTTTCATCCCTGTTGCCAGCCGGGCATAACATTCTGTTTGACATTTTAACTGTCAATTCTCACATCCTGCCAAATTGTCTACCCATGGGTTAACTAGGAAGTAATTTGTGGGACTAGACCATGCAACATAAAGTTTACATGTTGGCATTGATGGAAACAGAATGATTTCACAGTAGGATGTGACCGTACACTTACCACCCGGTCAACATCTCACACAGACAGATAATCTTATCACTTCTAAAATACTTATACTATATTTTCATAAGAGTTAATCCAAGCTTGTAATCTTCTGTTCCCTGAACAGGATTTCTTCATAGTGCACTATATTTATATCTAGTGATATGGACTCCCAGAGTCTCTTATAATCATCTTTCTTGGCTCCCTGAGCCTTGATGTGTCCCCTGGACACAAAAACCTACCGAAGTCTTAAGTAAATGGTTCAACTTACTTGGGTCGAGACGTGGTCAGTGCCCTCGGATCCGAGGGAGGACAAGAATTGATGTCTTTCACAGCAGACCCGAGAATGACCCTCTCGATCCCGGACCACGAGCCCTCAAAGCTGTAAGGCAATCTGGACTCTCTGCCTATATGGTGTCCCTGACACCAGACTTTTCGACGGCAAGCTTGAATTAAGTGTTTTTCTGGTACCAGGAGAATGAATAAGAGTGAACACTAAACACGCTCTGGTTTATTCACAGTTGGCAAACACTTATAATAGAGGGGGTTGAGCTTCCTTGACATCCAATCATATGTTAGCATTTGTTTTAACCTATAGTATGTATACACATGAGCTTTGCATTAACAGCATTTGACCACTCAGGTATAGACACATATGTGCTTAGTATGGTTGAGCCAAGATGACCCTATAAGGTAAGACTGTTCAAACTACAAACTAAGGAATGTATGGGTATCTTGAAACCACACAGGAAGTTTCTCACATTCCATAGGGGGGAAGGGGGATCTTGGAACAGTGCATTGGCCAGATGTAATCGTAATACACATTGCTGGAACAGACAAAATGGAGTTACTTATACCCCATCACATTACCTCAACCAGCACACAGCCCGAAGCAACCAGTCTGCACAGGGGTCAGCCTGCAGCCAGTATGCAAGAGGGCATGAAGCCAGCCTACATGGCCACAACTGTCACAGTGAACCGCACTGTGACACTTACCCAGGGCAACTCGTCCAGAAAAGTAGTTATTAGAGATTCAAGACTTAAGTTGCTGCTAATTGAGCTGGTGCTGCTCCTGCCCCCCACCCCCTTCCAGCAGTTATGGCAGTCAAGCATGAGCGCAGAGGTCCCCCTCAGTGAGGCCTTCGTGAGGATTGGTGATGGTGCACATAGGCAGCAGCCAACTGACTACATAGGATGTCTCAATAGTAGTTGAGTTTATCCCCCCTATCAACAGGTGGAAAAAAGGCCCCCATTTTTGACTGGTAGTGATGATCTAACATGGTGGAGAACCAGTAGTCATCCCTCTGCCGAATGGTGATAATACGGCTGTCACTAGGCAAGCAACTCAGCATGCATCTGGCCATTTGCGCAAGGGACTCAGCGGGACTGCCTGCCTTCATTTCCACTGCATACTGCCTCAGTGTGTCCGTGCCATCTGCCTGGTTTTTATCATCTCCCTCCATCTCCTCCTGTACCTCCTGCTCTTCTCCAGTCACTTGTGCAGATAAACCACCCATTTCTGTATATGTTGTTTGTGCATGACTGTCCTCCTCTGCCAGTTTAGGCCCCACAGGGCTCAGGTGGCCATGAGATGTAGGTGCCACATCCTCTGTCCCGTGGCCAGCCAAATTTATCTGCATCTGCTCCAGAACGTGAAGGAGCAGAATGACATAATTTATCTCGTAGTCTGTCCTGAGCAAACAGCAGGAGTCACACATGAGCTGCCACTGAGTAACATCAAAGTTACACAGGGGATTACTCCTGCCCACCTACATTATCTAGAAATTGCTAACTTCCTTCCTCTGTGCATATAGTAGGTCCAATATATGGTGGATGGAGTTCCAACATGTAGAAACATTGAACATGAGAAGATCTTGGGGCACACTATTCTGCCTTTGCAGCTCAAGGAGGGAGTGTTTTGTAGTGTAAGAGTTGCTGAAGTGCATGCAGTTTTCTGGCCATTTTCAAGATGTCTTGCAGTTTGGTGGAAGACTTCAAGAGCAACAGATTACAACCAGATGAAAGACATGCGCCATGCAGGGCACATGGGTCAGCTTTGACACAGTGCCGACACAATGTTCCTCCTGTTATCAGTCACCATGGTTACGATCTTCAGTTGGCGAGAACATAGCCAGGATTTAATTTCTTCTTGAAGGACGCAGAGCAGTTTCTCCTGAGTGTGACTCTGTTTGCCCAGGCATGCCAGGTGCAGAACAACGTGACACTTCCGTGCTCTGCATAGGTGGTATGCTGGAGGACCACTCTGAACTGTGCCTACAGTGGAGGCTGAGGACAAGGTTGAGGATGAGAAGGCATAGGAGGACATTGGCATAGGAATCATAGCTGGGAGAACGCAGAGGCAGCATTGCTGTCACCTGGCCAAGTTGCTGGTGTACCTGGGCAGGAACCACATTTCCCCAGTGGGCTGTAAAGGACAGATATTGTCCTTAACCGTAGATATAGCTCCATACGTGGTAGCTGCCGTGTACTGTACAAGACACCGATAGGCTCAAGGACTGGCCCACCTTCTGCTTAACATACTTGTACAGGGCTGGTACAGCCTTTTTGGAGAAGTTATGATGGCTTGGGAGTCTCCACCTTGGCTCAACACAAGCTGTGGCAAACCTAGCCACTTCAGTATATCAAAGACTGGATTCATGTGTCAATTTTACACTGTACAAGACTGAGGGCATTCCTATGCTAGTTTCACGAACAGATGTGTATGCCACACATCCCCCCCAGCCCCCCTTGCATGTGGAAACTCCTGGAATGCCATTATGGAAACCGCGTGCATGGGGACTTGTATATAAACGTTTACATACCCCTCCCCCCTTGCATGTGAAAACTCCTGGAATGCCATTATGGAAACCCCCTGCAATTGGTGGCAAGCAACGGGATTCAAACCTCACAGCAAAACAGCGGTTCGTTGAAACAGCCATTCGTATATAAACCGGAGTTCGGGAATATGTTCGACTATACGAACGGACGGTGAATGGAGACGAAATATGCCGCACTAAAATGAGCTACACTAAAAGAACTGTTGGAAGCAAGGGGTAAAATAGCAACAAGATGAAAGCTACCCTTATTGCTGAACTCATGGAGGGAGACCGAGCAAATAATACGGCAACTCCACCACAGAGGGAAGAAACAGAGTTCCAAAAAGAACTTAGATCCAGATTAGAGTTTTACCCAGAAACAACCACCCACGGAGACATTGGAAAGATTAATAGCAGATGTACAGGAGTATATCATGTACAGGAGTATATCAAACAGGCCGGCGATCCAGAGAGGGGTCACCAGTACCATCCAGCATCACCCAGGGAAGAATTAAGATTCCCTATCAAGCATTTAAAAATTATGCTGATACAGAGGACGACATCGACGAATATTTACAGGACTTTGAAAGATTGTGCCAGCTGCATGATATCCGCCCCGCAGACCAGGTACCCCTGCTTGCCGGTAGAATATCTGGCCGCGCGGTAGAGGCGTACCGCGCAGTTCCGGATGGGGACAGCAGAGACTACCAGAAGGTGAAACAGGCCATTCTAGCACTTTATGCAATTATCTCCGAGGCATGGAGACGTAAATTCCGGGAACTTAAAAAGCAGGAAAATAATTCTCATGCAGAATGGGCTCACCGCTTACATCGAGCTGCCATGGGGTGGATACAAGTGACCCAAGCCACTAGCCTGGAGGACCTACTAAAACTGGTCCTCCTAGAACAATTCTTCAAGAGGCTGGCACCAGTGGTACAAGACTGGGTAAGGGATCGAAAGCCCCGTACTCTACACGACGCAGCAAAGCTAGCGGACAAGCACCAAAATGCCAGGTTATACCAATGTGTCCCCCCCCCCCCGCTTATTCTCCAGACCTGCAACCCCTCTTCCAGCTCCTGCGACTTCGACTCTGTCACGACCAGGGGGAGCCCTTAACCGATACCCACGAGATACCCCCCCGGCCTAGTATACGATGCCACACCTGCAACCAGTTGGGCCATGTTCAATGGGAATGCCCACGAAACTGAAACCGACAAACCTTGTCCAATCAGGGCCAACCTCCAGGGGCTCTGGCGACGGTACATCACTTCAGCCACCTCTGTAGAAGAACAACTGGGGGTACTACATGAGGCCAACCCCATCCAAGCGGCTTACGTCAATAGACAAGTAGAGTTGAGCGAACACCTGGATGTTCCGGTTCGAGAAGTTCGGCCGAACTTCCCGGAAATGTTCGGGTTCGGGATCCGAACCCGATCCGAACTTCGTCCCGAACCCGAACCCCATTGAAGTCAATGGGGACCCGAACTTTTGGGCACTAAAAAGGCTGTAAAACAGCCCAGGAAAGAGCTAGAGGACTGCAAAAGGCAGCAACATGTAGGTAAATCCCCTGCAAACAAATGTGGATAGGGAAATGAATTAAAATAAAAATTAAAAAAATAAAAATAAACCAATGTCAATTGGACAGAGGTCCCATAGCAGAGAATCTGGCTTCACGTCAGCAGAGAATCAGTCTCTTCATGCCATAGCAAAGAATCTGGCTTCATATCAGCAGAGAATCAGTCTCTTCATGCCATAGCAGAGAATCTGGCTTCATGTCAGCGCAGAATCAGTCTTCATGTCATAGCAGAGAATCAGGCTTCACGTCACCCACCACTGGAACAGGCCACTGTCACACATTTAGGCCCCGGCACCCAGGCAGAGGAGAGAGGTCCCGTAACAGAGAATCTGGCCTGATGTCAGCACAGAATCTGTCTTCATGTCATAGCAGAGAATCAGGCTTCACGTCACCCACCACTGGAACAGGCCACTGTCACACATTTAGGCCCCGGCACCCAGACAGAGGAGAGCGGTCCCGTAACAGAGAATCTGGCCTTATGTCAGCGCAGAATCTGTCTTCATGTCATAGCAGAGAATCAGGCTTCACGTCACCCACCACTGGAACAGGCCACTGTCACACATTTAGGCCCAGGCACCCAGGCAGAGAAGAGAGGTCTCGTAACAGAGAATCTGGCCTTATGTCAGCGCAGAATCTGTATTCATGTCATAGCAGAGAATCAGGCTTCACGTCACCCACCACTGGAACAGGCCACTGTCACACATTTAGGCCCCGGCACCCAGACAGAGGAGAGCGGTCCCGTAACAGAGAATATGGCCTTATGTCAGCGCAGAATCTGTCTTCATGTCATAGCAGAGAATCAGGCTTCACGTCACCCACCACTGGAACAGGCCACTGTCACACATTTAGGCCCAGGCACCCAGGCAGAGGAGAGAGGTCCCGTAACAGAGAATCTGGCCTTATGTCAGCGCAGAATCTGTCTTCATGTCATAGCAGAGAATCAGGCTTCACGTCACCCACCACTGGAACAGGCCACTGTCACACATTTAGGCCCAGGCACCCAGGCAGAGGAGAGAGGTCCCGTAACAGAGAATCTGGCCTTATGTCAGCGCAGAATCTGTATTCATGTCATAGCAGAGAATCAGGCTTCACGTCACCCACCACTGGAACAGGCCACTGTCACACATTTAGGCCCCGGCACCCATACAGAGGAGAGCGGTCCCGTAACAGAGAATCTGGCCTTATGTCAGCCCAGAATCTGTCTTCATGTCATAGCAGAGAATCAGGCTTCACGTCACCCACCACTGGAACAAGCCACTGTCACACATTTAGGCCCAGGCACCCAGGCAGAGGAGAGAGGTCCCGTAACAGAGAATCTGGCCTTATGTCAGCGCAGAATCTGTCTTCATGTCATAGCAGAGAATCAGGCTTCACGTCACCCACCACTGGAACAGGCCACTGTCACACATTTAGGCCCAGGCAGAGGGGAGAGGTCCCGTAACAGAGAATCTGGCCTTATGTCAGCGCAGAATCTGTCTTCATGTCATAGCAGAGAATCAGGCTTCACGTCACCCACCACTGGAACAGGCCACTGTCACACATTTAGGCCCAGGCACCCAGGCAGAGGAGAGCGGTCCCGTAACAGAGAATCTGGCCTTATGTCAGCGCAGAATCTGTCTTCATGTCATAGCAGAGAATCAGGCTTCACGTCACCCACCACTGGAACAGGCCACTGTCACATATTTAGGCCCAGGCACCCAGGCAGAGGAGAGAGGTCCCGTAACAGAGAATCTGGCCTTATGTCAGCGCAGAATCTGTCTTCATGTCATAGCAGAGAATCAGGCTTCACGTCACCCACCACTGGAACAGGCCACTGTCACATATTTAGGCCCAGGCACCCAGGCAGAGGAGAGAGGTCCCGTAACAGAGAATCTGGCCTTATGTCAGCGCAGAATCTGTCTTCATGTCATAGCAGAGAATCAGGCTTCACGTCACCCACCACTAAAAACAGGCCACTGTCACACATTTAGGCCCAGGCAGAGGAGAGAGGTCCCGTAACAGAGAATCTGGCCTTATGTCAGCGCAGAATCTGTCTTCATGTCATAGCAGAGAATCAGGCTTCACGTCACCTACCACTGGAACAGGCCACTGTCACACATTTAGGCCCAGGCACCCAGGCAGAGAAGAGAGGTCCCGTAACAGAGAATCTGGCCTTATGTCAGCGCAGAATCTGTCTTCATGTCATAGCAGAGAATCAGGCTTCACGTCACTTACCACTGGAACAGGCCACTGTCACACATTTAGGCCCAGGCACCCAGGCAGAGGAGAGAGGTCCCGTAACAGAGAATCTGGCCTTATGTCAGCGCAGAATCTGAGTTCATGTCATAGCAGAGAATCAGGCTTCACGTCACCCACCACTAGAACAGGCCACTGTCACACATTTAGGCCCCGGCACCCAGACAGAGGAGAGCGGTCCGTAACAGAGAATCTGGCCTTATGTCAGCGCAGAATCTGTCTTCATGTCATAGCAGAGAATCAGGCTTCACGTCACCCACCACTGGAACAGGCCACTGTCACACATTTAGGCCCAGGCACCCAGGCAGAGGAGAGAGGTCTCGTAACATTGAATCTGGCCTTATGTCAGCGCAGAATCTGTATTCATGTCATAGCAGAGAATCAGGCTTCACGTCACCCACCACTGGAACAGGCCACTGTCACACATTTAGGCCCCGGCACCCAGACAGAGGAGAGCGGTCCCGTAACAGAGAATATGGCCTTATGTCAGCGCAGAATCTGTCTTCATGTCATAGCAGAGAATCAGGCTTCACGTCACCCACCACTGGAACAGGCCACTGTCACACATTTAGGCCCAGGCACCCAGGCAGAGGAGAGAGGTCCCGTAACAGAGAATCTGGCCTTATGTCAGCGCAGAATCTGTCTTCATGTCATAGCAGAGAATCAGGCTTCACGTCACCCACCACTGGAACAGGCCACTGTCACACATTTAGGCCCAGGCACCCAGGCAGAGGAGAGCGGTCCCGTAACAGAGAATCTGGCCTTATGTCAGCGCAGAATCTGTCTTCATGTCATAGCAGAGAATCAGGCTTCACGTCACCCACCACTGGAACAGGCCACTGTCACACATTTAGGCCCAGGCACCCAGGCAGAGGAGAGAGGTCCCGTAACAGAGAATCTGGCCTTATGTCAGCGCAGAATCTGTCTTCATGTCATAGCAGAGAATCAGGCTTCACGTCACCCACCACTGGAACAGGCCACTGTCACACATTTAGGCCCAGGCAGAGGGGAGAGGTCCCGTAACAGAGAATCTGGCCTTATGTCAGCGCAGAATCTGTCTTCATGTCATAGCAGAGAATCAGGCTTCACGTCACCCACCACTGTAACAGGCCACTGTCACATATTTAGGCCAAGGCACCCAGGCAGAGGAGAGAGGTCCCGTAACAGAGAATCTGGCCTTATGTCAGCGCAGAATCTGTCTTCATGTCATAGCAGAGAATCAGGCTTCACGTCACCCACCACTGGAACAGGCCACTGTCACATATTTAGGCCCAGGCACCCAGGCAGAGGAGAGAGGTCCCGTAACAGAGAATCTGGCCTTATGTCAGCGCAGAATCTGTCTTCATGTCATAGCAGAGAATCAGGCTTCACGTCACCCACCACTGGAACAGGCCACTGTCACATATTTAGGCCCAGGCACCCAGGCAGAGGAGAGAGGTCCCGTAACAGAGAATCTGGCCTTATGTCAGCGCAGAATCTGTCTTCATGTCATAGCAGAGAATCAGGCTTCAAGTCACCCACCACTGGAACAGGCCACTGTCACATATTTAGGCCCAGGCACCAAGGCAGAGGAGAGAGGTCCCGTAACAGAGAATCTGGCCTTATGTCAGCGCAGAATCTGTCTTCATGTCATAGCAGAGAATCAGGCTTCACGTCACCTACCACTGGAACAGGCCACTGTCACACATTTAGGCCCAGGCAGAGGAGAGAGGTCCCGTAACAGAGAATCTGGCCTTATGTCAGCGCAGAATCTGTCTTCATGTCATAGCAGAGAATCAGGCTTCACGTCACCTACCACTGGAACAGGCCACTGTCACACATTTAGGCCCAGGCACCCAGGCAGAGGAGAGAGGTCCCGTAACAGAGAATCTGGCCTTATGTCAGCGCAGAATCTGTATTCATGTCATAGCAGAGAATCAGGCTTCACGTCACCCACCACTGGAACAGGCCACTGTCACACATTTAGGCCCCGGCACCCAGACAGAGGAGAGCGGTCCCGTAACAGAGAATCTGGCCTTATGTCAGCGCAGAATCTGTCTTCATGTCATAGCAGAGAATCAGGCTTCACGTGACCCACCACTGGAACAGGCCACTGTCACACATTTAGGCCCAGGCACCCAGGCAGAGGAGAGCGGTCCCGTAACAGAGAATCTGGCCTTATGTCAGCGCAGAATCTGTCTTCATGTCATAGCAGAGAATCAGGCTTCACGTCACCCACCACTGGAACAGGCCACTGTCACACATTTAGGCCCAGGCACCCAGGCAGAGGAGAGAGGTCCCGTAACAGAGAATCTGGCCTTATGTCAGCGCAGAATCTGTCTTCATGTCATAGCAGAGAATCAGGCTTCACGTCACCCACCACTGGAACAGGCCACTGTCACACATTTAGGCCCAGGCAGAGGGGAGAGGTCCCGTAACAGAGAATCTGGCCTTATGTCAGCGCAGAATCTGTCTTCATGTCATAGCAGAGAATCAGGCTTCACGTCACCCACCACTGTAACAGGCCACTGTCACATATTTAGGCCAAGGCACCCAGGCAGAGGAGAGAGGTCCCGTAACAGAGAATCTGACCTTATGTCAGCGCAGAATCTGTCTTCATGTCATAGCAGAGAATCAGGCTTCACGTCACCCACCACTGGAACAGGCCACTGTCACATATTTAGGCCCAGGCACCCAGGCAGAGGAGAGAGGTCCCGTAACAGAGAATCTGGCCTTATGTCAGCGCAGAATCTGTCTTCATGTCATAGCAGAGAATCAGGCTTCACGTCACCCACCACTGGAACAGGCCACTGTCACATATTTAGGCCCAGGCACCCAGGCAGAGGAGAGAGGTCCCGTAACAGAGAATCTGGCCTTATGTCAGCGCAGAATCTGTCTTCATGTCATAGCAGAGAATCAGGCTTCACGTCACCCACCACTGGAACAGGCCACTGTCACATATTTAGGCCCAGGCACCAAGGCAGAGGAGAGAGGTCCCGTAACAGAGAATCTGGCCTTATGTCAGCGCAGAATCTGTCTTCATGTCATAGCAGAGAATCAGGCTTCACGTCACCTACCACTGGAACAGGCCACTGTCACACATTTAGGCCCAGGCAGAGGAGAGAGGTCCCGTAACAGAGAATCTGGCCTTATGTCAGCGCAGAATCTGTCTTCATGTCATAGCAGAGAATCAGGCTTCACGTCACCTACCACTGGAACAGGCCACTGTCACACATTTAGGCCCAGGCACCCAGGCAGAGGAGAGAGGTCCCGTAACAGAGAATCTGGCCTTATGTCAGCGCAGAATCTGTCTTCATGTCATAGCAGAGAATCAGGCTTCACGTCACCCACCACTGGAAGAGGCCACTGTCACATATTTAGGCCCCGACACCCAGACAGAGAAAAGCGGTCCCGTAACAGAGAATCTGGCCTTATGTCAGCGCAGAATCAGTCTTCATGTCATAGCAGAGAATCAGGCTTCACGTCACCCACCACTGGAACAGGCCACTGTCACACATTTAGGCCCAGGCACCCAGGCAGAGGAGAGAGGTCCCGTAACAGAGAATATGGCCTTATGTCAGCACAGAATATGTCTTCATGTCATAGCAGAGAATCAGGCTTCACGTCACCCACCACTAGAACAGGCCACTGTCACACATTTAGGCCCAGGCAGAGGAGAGAGGTCCCGTAACAGAGAATCTGGCCTTATGTCAGCGCAGAATCTGTCTTCATGTCATAGCAGAGAATCAGGCTTCACGTCACCCACCACTGGAACAGGCCACTGTCACACATTTAGGCCCAGGCACCCAGGCAGAGGAGAGAGGTCCCGTAACAGAGAATCTGGCCTTATGTCAGCGCAGAATCTGTCTTCATGTCATAGCAGAGAATCAGGCTTCACGTCACCCACCACTGGAAGAGGCCACTGTCACATATTTAGGCCCAGGCACCCAGGCAGAGGAGAGAGGTCCCGTAACAGAGAATCTGGCCTTATGTCAGCGCAGAATCTGTCTTCATGTCATAGCAGAGAATCAGGCTTCACGTCACCCACCACTGGAAGAGGCCACTGTCACATATTTAGGCCCCGGCACCCAGACAGAGGAGAGCGGTCCCGTAACAGAGAATCTGGCCTTATGTCAGCGCAGAATCAGTCTTCATGTCATAGCAGAGAATCAGGCTTCACGTCACCCACCACTGGAACAGGCCACTGTCACACATTTAGGCCCAGGCACCCAGGCAGAGGAGAGAGGTCCCGTAACAGAGAATCTGGCCTTATGTCAGCGCAGAATCTGTATTCATGTCATAGCAGAGAATCAGGCTTCACGTCACCCACCACTGGAACAGGCCACTGTCACACATTTAGGCCCCGGCACCCAGACAGAGGAGAGCGGTCCCGTAACAGAGAATATGGCCTTATGTCAGCGCAGAATCTGTCTTCATGTCATAGCAGAGAATCAGGCTTCACGTCACCCACCACTGGAACAGGCCACTGTCACACATTTAGGCCCAGGCACCCAGGCAGAGGAGAGAGGTCCCGTAAGAGAGAATCTGGCCTTATGTCAGCGCAGAATCTGTCTTCATGTCATAGCAGAGAATCAGGCTTCACGTCACCCACCACTGGAACAGGCCACTGTCACACATTTAGGCCCAGGCACCCAGGCAGAGGAGAGAGGTCCCGTAACAGAGAATCTGGCCTTATGTCAGCGCAGAATCTGTATTCATGTCATAGCAGAGAATCAGGCTTCACGTCACCCACCACTGGAACAGGCCACTGTCACACATTTAGGCCCCGGCACCCAGACAGAGGAGAGCGGTCCCGTAACAGAGAATCTGGCCTTATGTCAGCGCAGAATCTGTCTTCATGTCATAGCAGAGAATCAGGCTTCACGTCACCCACCACTGGAACAGGCCACTGTCACACATTTAGGCCCAGGCACCCAGGCAGAGGAGAGCGGTCCCGTAACAGAGAATCTGGCCTTATGTCAGCGCAGAATCTGTCTTCATGTCATAGCAGAGAATCAGGCTTCACGTCACCCACCACTGGAACAGGCCACTGTCACATATTTAGGCCCAGGCACCCAGGCAGAGGAGAGAGGTCCCGTAACAGAGAATCTGGCCTTATGTCAGCGCAGAATCTGTCTTCATGTCATAGCAGAGAATCAGGCTTCACGTCACCTACCACTGGAACAGGCCACTGTCACACATTTAGGCCCAGGCAGAGGAGAGAGGTCCCGTAACAGAGAATCTGGCCTTATGTCAGCGCAGAATCTGTCTTCATGTCATAGCAGAGAATCAGGCTTCACGTCACCCACCACTGGAAGAGGCCACTGTCACATATTTAGGCCCCGGCACCCAGACAGAGGAGAGCGGTCCCGTAACAGAGAATCTGGCCTTATGTCAGCGCAGAATCAGTCTTCATGTCATAGCAGAGAATCAGGCTTCACGTCACCCACCACTGGAACAGGCCACTGTCACACATTTAGGCCCAGGCACCCAGGCAGAGGAGAGAGGTCCCGTAACAGAGAATCTGGCCTTATGTCAGCGCAGAATCTGTCTTCATGTCATAGCAGAGAATCAGGCTTCACGTCACCCACCACTGGAAGAGGCCACTGTCACATATTTAGGCCCAGGCACCCAGGCAGAGGAGAGAGGTCCCGTAACAGAGAATCTGGCCTTATGTCAGCGCAGAATCTGTCTTCATGTCATAGCAGAGAATCAGGCTTCACGTCACCCACCACTGGAACAGGCCACTGTCACATATTTAGGCCCAGGCACCAAGGCAGAGGAGAGAGGTCCCGTAACAGAGAATCTGGCCTTATGTCAGCGCAGAATCTGTCTTCATGTCATAGCAGAGAATCAGGCTTCACGTCACCTACCACTGGAACAGGCCACTGTCACACATTTAGGCCCAGGCAGAGGAGAGAGGTCCCGTAACAGAGAATCTGGCCTTATGTCAGCGCAGAATCTGTCTTCATGTCATAGCAGAGAATCAGGCTTCACGTCACCTACCACTGGAACAGGCCACTGTCACACATTTAGGCCCAGGCACCCAGGCAGAGGAGAGAGGTCCCGTAACAGAGAATCTGGCCTTATGTCAGCGCAGAATCTGTATTCATGTCATAGCAGAGAATCAGGCTTCACGTCACCTACCACTGGAACAGGCCACTGTCACACATTTAGGCCCCGGCACCCAGACAGAGGAGAGCGGTCCCGTAACAGAGAATCTGGCCTTATGTCAGCGCAGAATCTGTCTTCATGTCATAGCAGAGAATCAGGCTTCACGTCACCCACCACTGGAACAGGCCACTGTCACACATTTAGGCCCAGGCACCCAGGCAGAGGAGAGCGGTCCCGTAACAGAGAATCTGGCCTTATGTCAGCGCAGAATCTGTCTTCATGTCATAGCAGAGAATCAGGCTTCACGTCACCCACCACTGGAACAGGCCACTGTCACACATTTAGGCCCAGGCACCCAGGCAGAGGAGAGAGGTCCCGTAACAGAGAATCTGGCCTTATGTCAGCGCAGAATCTGTCTTCATGTCATAGCAGAGAATCAGGCTTCACGTCATCCACCACTGGAACAGGCCACTGTCACACATTTAGGCCCAGGCAGAGGGGAGAGGTCCCGTAACAGAGAATCTGGCCTTATGTCAGCGCAGAATCTGTCTTCATGTCATAGCAGAGAATCAGGCTTCACGTCACCCACCACTGTAACAGGCCACTGTCACATATTTAGGCCAAGGCACCCAGGCAGAGGAGAGAGGTCCCGTAACAGAGAATCTGGCCTTATGTCAGCGCAGAATCTGTCTTCATGTCATAGCAGAGAATCAGGCTTCACGTCACCCACCACTGGAACAGGCCACTGTCACATATTTAGGCCCAGGCACCCAGGCAGAGGAGAGAGGTCCCGTAACAGAGAATCTGGCCTTATGTCAGCGCAGAATCTGTCTTCATGTCATAGCAGAGAATCAGGCTTCACGTCACCCACCACTGGAACAGGCCACTGTCACATATTTAGGCCCAGGCACCCAGGCAGAGGAGAGAGGTCCCGTAACAGAGAATCTGGCCTTATGTCAGCGCAGAATCTGTCTTCATGTCATAGCAGAGAATCAGGCTTCACGTCACCCACCACTGTAACAGGCCACTGTCACATATTTAGGCCCAGGCACCAAGGCAGAGGAGAGAGGTCCCGTAACAGAGAATCTGGCCTTATGTCAGCGCAGAATCTGTCTTCATGTCATAGCAGAGAATCAGGCTTCACGTCACCCACCACTGGAACAGGCCACTGTCACACATTTAGGCCCAGGCAGAGGAGAGAGGTCCCGTAACAGAGAATCTGGCCTTATGTCAGCGCAGAATCTGTCTTCATGTCATAGCAGAGAATCAGGCTTCACGTCACCTACCACTGGAACAGGCCACTGTCACACATTTAGGCCCAGGCACCCAGGCAGAGGAGAGAGGTCCCGTAACAGAGAATCTGGCCTTATGTCAGCGCAGAATCTGTATTCATGTCATAGCAGAGAATCAGGCTTCACGTCACCCACCACTGGAACAGGCCACTGTCACACATTTAGGCCCCGGCACCCAGACAGAGGAGAGCGGTCCCGTAACAGAGAATCTGGCCTTATGTCAGCGCAGAATCTGTCTTCATGTCATAGCAGAGAATCAGGCTTCACGTCACCCACCACTGGAACAGGCCACTGTCACACATTTAGGCCCAGGCACCCAGGCAGAGGAGAGCGGTCCCGTAACAGAGAATCTGGCCATATGTCAGCGCAGAATCTGTCTTCATGTCATAGCAGAGAATCAGGCTTCACGTCACCCACCACTGGAACAGGCCACTGTCACACATTTAGGCCCAGGCACCCAGGCAGAGGAGAGAGGTCCCGTAACAGAGAATCTGGCCTTATGTCAGCGCAGAATCTGTCTTCATGTCATAGCAGAGAATCAGGCTTCACGTCACCCACCACTAGAACAGGCCACTGTCACACATTTAGGCCCAGGCAGAGGAGAGAGGTCCCGTAACAGAGAATCTGGCCTTATGTCAGCGCAGAATCTGTCTTCATGTCATAGCAGAGAATCAGGCTTCACGTCACCCACCACTGTAACAGGCCACTGTCACATATTTAGGCCAAGGCACCCAGGCAGAGGAGAGAGGTCCCGTAACAGAGAATCTGGCCTTATGTCAGCGCAGAATCTGTCTTCATGTCATAGCAGAGAATCAGGCTTCACGTCACCCACCACTGGAACAGGCCACTGTCACATATTTAGGCCCAGGCACCCAGGCAGAGGAGAGAGGTCCCGTAACAGAGAATCTGGCCTTATGTCAGCGCAGAATCTGTCTTCATGTCATAGCAGAGAATCAGGCTTCACGTCACCCACCACTGGAACAGGCCACTGTCACATATTTAGGCCCAGGCACCCAGGCAGAGGAGAGAGGTCCCGTAACAGAGAATCTGGCCTTATGTCAGCGCAGAATCTGTCTTCATGTCATAGCAGAGAATCAGGCTTCACGTCACCCACCACTGGAACAGGCCACTGTCACATATTTAGGCCCAGGCACCAAGGCAGAGGAGAGAGGTCCCGTAACAGAGAATCTGGCCTTATGTCAGCGCAGAATCTGTCTTCATGTCATAGCAGAGAATCAGGCTTCACGTCACCTACCACTGGAACAGGCCACTGTCACACATTTAGGCCCAGGCAGAGGAGAGAGGTCCCGTAACAGAGAATCTGGCCTTATGTCAGCGCAGAATCTGTCTTCATGTCATAGCAGAGAATCAGGCTTCACGTCACCTACCACTGGAACAGGCCACTGTCACACATTTAGGCCCAGGCACCCAGGCAGAGGAGAGAGGTCCCGTAACAGAGAATCTGGCCTTATGTCAGCGCAGAATCTGTCTTCATGTCATAGCAGAGAATCAGGCTTCACGTCACCCACCACTGGAAGGGGCCACTGTCACATATTTAGGCCCCGGCACCCAGACAGAGGAGAGCGGTCCCGTAACAGAGAATCTGGCCTTATGTCAGCGCAGAATCAGTCTTCATGTCATAGCAGAGAATCAGGCTTCACGTCACCCACCACTGGAACAGGCCACTGTCACACATTTAGGCCCAGGCACCCAGGCAGAGGAGAGAGGTCCCGTAACAGAGAATATGGCCTTATGTCATCACAGAATATGTCTTCATGTCATAGCAGAGAATCAGGCTTCACGTCACCCACCACTGGAACAGGCCACTGTCACACATTTAGGCCCAGGCAGAGGAGAGAGGTCCCGTAACAGAGAATCTGGCCTTATGTCAGCGCAGAATCTGTCTTCATGTCATAGCAGAGAATCAGGCTTCACGTCACCCACCACTGGAACAGGCGACTGTCACACATTTAGGCCCAGGCACCCAGGCAGAGGAGAGAGGTCCCGTAACAGAGAATCTGGCCTTATGTCAGCGCAGAATCTGTCTTCATGTCATAGCAGAGAATCAGGCTTCACGTCACCCACCACTGGAAGAGGCCACTGTCACATATTTAGGCCCAGGCACCCAGGCAGAGGAGAGAGGTCCCGTAACAGAGAATCTGGCCTTATGTCAGCGCAGAATCTGTCTTCATGTCATAGCAGAGAATCAGGCTTCATGTCACCCACCACTGGAAGAGGCCACTGTCACATATTTAGGCCCGGCACCCAGACAGAGGAGAGCGGTCCCGTAACAGAGAATCTGGCCTTATGTCAGCGCAGAATCAGTCTTCATGTCATAGCAGAGAATCAGGCTTCACGTCACCCACCACTGGAACAGGCCACTGTCACACATTTAGGCCCAGGCACCCAGGCAGAGGAGAGAGGTCCCGTAACAGAGAATCTGGCCTTATGTCAGCGCAGAATCTGTATTCATGTCATAGCAGAGAATCAGGCTTCACGTCACCCACCACTGGAACAGGCCACTGTCACACATTTAGGCCCCGGCACCCAGACAGAGGAGAGCGGTCCCGTAACAGAGAATATGGCCTTATGTCAGCGCAGAATCTGTCTTCATGTCATAGCAGAGAATCAGGCTTCACGTCACCCACCACTGGAACAGGCCACTGTCACACATTTAGGCCCAGGCACCCAGGCAGAGGAGAGAGGTCCCGTGACAGAGAATCTGGCCTTATGTCAGCGCAGAATCTGTCTTCATGTCATAGCAGAGAATCAGGCTTCACGTCACCCACCACTGGAACAGGCCACTGTCACACATTTAGGCCCAGGCACCCAGGCAGAGGAGAGAGGTCCCGTAACAGAGAATCTGGCCTTATGTCAGCGCAGAATCTGTATTCATGTCATAGCAGAGAATCAGGCTTCACGTCACCCACCACTGGAACAGGCCACTGTCACACATTTAGGCCCCGGCACCCAGACAGAGGAGAGCGGTCCCGTAACAGAGAATCTGGCCTTATGTCAGCGCAGAATCTGTCTTCATGTCATAGCAGAGAATCAGGCTTCACGTCACCCACCACTGGAACAGGCCACTGTCACACATTTAGGCCCAGGCACCCAGGCAGAGGAGAGCGGTCCCGTAACAGAGAATCTGGCCTTATGTCAGCGCAGAATCTGTCTTCATGTCATAGCAGAGAATCAGGCTTCACGTCACCCACCACTGGAACAGGCCACTGTCACACATTTAGGCCCAGGCACCCAGGCAGAGGAGAGAGGTCCCGTAACAGAGAATCTGGCCTTATGTCAGCGCAGAATCTGTCTTCATGTCATAGCAGAGAATCAGGCTTCACGTCACCCACCACTGGAACAGGCCACTGTCACACATTTAGGCCCAGGCAGAGGGGAGAGGTCCCGTAACAGAGAATCTGGCCTTATGTCAGCGCAGAATCTGTCTTCATGTCATAGCAGAGAATCAGGCTTCACGTCACCCACCACTGTAACAGGCCAATGTCACATATTTAGGCCAAGGCACCCAGGCAGAGGAGAGAGGTCCCGTAACAGAGAATCTGGCCTTATGTCAGCGCAGAATCTGTCTTCATGTCATAGCAGAGAATCAGGCTTCACGTCACCCACCACTGGAACAGGCCACTGTCACATATTTAGGCCCAGGCACCCAGGCAGAGGAGAGAGGTCCCGTAACAGAGAATCTGGCCTTATGTCAGCGCAGAATCTGTCTTCATGTCATAGCAGAGAATCAGGCTTCACGTCACCCACCACTGGAACAGGCCACTGTCACATATTTAGGCCCAGGCACCCAGGCAGAGGAGAGAGGTCCCGTAACAGAGAATCTGGCCTTATGTCAGCGCAGAATCTGTCTTCATGTCATAGCAGAGAATCAGGCTTCACGTCACCCACCACTGGAACAGGCCACTGTCACATATTTAGGCCCAGGCACCAAGGCAGAGGAGAGAGGTCCCGTAACAGAGAATCTGGCCTTATGTCAGCGCAGAATCTGTCTTCATGTCATAGCAGAGAATCAGGCTTCACGTCACCTACCACTGGAACAGGCCACTGTCACACATTTAGGCCCAGGCAGAGGAGAGAGGTCCCGTAACAGAGAATCTGGGCTTATGTCAGCGCAGAATCTGTCTTCATGTCATAGCAGAGAATCAGGCTTCACGTCACCTACCACTGGAACAGGCCACTGTCACACATTTAGGCCCAGGCACCCAGGCAGAGGAGAGAGGTCCCGTAACAGAGAATCTGGCCTTATGTCAGCGCAGAATCTGTCTTCATGTCATAGCAGAGAATCAGGCTTCACGTCACCTACCACTGGAACAGGCCACTGTCACACATTTAGGCCCAGGCACCCAGGCAGAGGAGAGAGGTCCCGTAACAG
The DNA here is from genome assembly GCF_905171765.1 of Bufo bufo. Classification (NCBI taxonomy): domain Eukaryota; kingdom Metazoa; phylum Chordata; class Amphibia; order Anura; family Bufonidae; genus Bufo; species Bufo bufo. The sequence continues at coordinate 306,934,942 of NC_053391.1, forward strand.
AGAATCTGGCCTTATGTCAGCGCAGAATCTGTCTTCATGTCATAGCAGAGAATCAGGCTTCACGTCACCCACCACTGGAAGGGGCCACTGTCACATATTTAGGCCCCGGCACCCAGACAGAGGAGAGCGGTCCCGTAACAGAGAATCTGGCCTTATGTCAGCGCAGAATCAGTCTTCATGTCATAGCAGAGAATCAGGCTTCACGTCACCCACCACTGGAACAGGCCACTGTCACACATTTAGGCCCAGGCACCCAGGCAGAGGAGAGAGGTCCCGTAACAGAGAATATGGCCTTATGTCAGCACAGAATATGTCTTCATGTCATAGCAGAGAATCAGGCTTCACGTCACCCACCACTGGAACAGGCCACTGTCACACATTTAGGCCCAGGCAGAGGAGAGAGGTCCCGTAACAGAGAATCTGGCCTTATGTCAGCGCAGAATCTGTCTTCATGTCATAGCAGAGAATCAGGCTTCACGTCACCCACCACTGGAACAGGCCACTGTCACACATTTAGGCCCAGGCACCCAGGCAGAGGAGAGAGGTCCCGTAACAGAGAATCTGGCCTTATGTCAGCGCAGAATCTGTCTTCATGTCATAGCAGAGAATCAGGCTTCACGTCACCCACCACTGGAAGAGGCCACTGTCACATATTTAGGCCCAGGCACCCAGGCAGAGGAGAGAGGTCCCGTAACAGAGAATCTGGCCTTATGTCAGCGCAGAATCTGTCTTCATGTCATAGCAGAGAATCAGGCTTCATGTCACCCACCACTGGAAGAGGCCACTGTCACATATTTAGGCCCGGCACCCAGACAGAGGAGAGCGGTCCCGTAACAGAGAATCTGGCCTTATGTCAGCGCAGAATCAGTCTTCATGTCATAGCAGAGAATCAGGCTTCACGTCACCCACCACTGGAACAGGCCACTGTCACACATTTAGGCCCAGGCACCCAGGCAGAGGAGAGAGGTCCCGTAACAGAGAATCTGGCCTTATTTTAGTGCAGAATCTGTATTCATGTCATAGCAGAGAATCAGGCTTCACGTCACCCACCACTGGAACAGGCCACTGTCACACATTTAGGCCCCGGCACCCAGACAGAGGAGAGCGGTCCCGTAACAGAGAATATGGCCTTATGTCAGCGCAGAATCTGTCTTCATGTCATAGCAGAGAATCAGGCTTCACGTCACCCACCACTGGAACAGGCCACTGTCACACATTTAGGCCCAGGCACCCAGGCAGAGGAGAGAGGTCCCGTGACAGAGAATCTGGCCTTATGTCAGCGCAGAATCTGTCTTCATGTCATAGCAGAGAATCAGGCTTCACGTCACCCACCACTGGAACAGGCCACTGTCACACATTTAGGCCCAGGCACCCAGGCAGAGGAGAGAGGTCCCGTAACAGAGAATCTGGCCTTATGTCAGCGCAGAATCTGTCTTCATGTCATAGCAGAGAATCAGGCTTCACGTCACCCACCACTGGAACAGGCCACTGTCACACATTTAGGCCCAGGCACCCAGGCAGAGGAGAGAGGTCCCGTAACAGAGAATCTGGCCTTATGTCAGCGCAGAATCTGTCTTCATGTCATAGCAGAGAATCAGGCTTCACGTCACCCACCACTGGAACAGGCCACTGTCACACATTTAGGCCCAGGCAGAGGGGAGAGGTCCCGTAACAGAGAATCTGGCCTTATGTCAGCGCAGAATCTGTCTTCATGTCATAGCAGAGAATCAGGCTTCACGTCACCCACCACTGTAACAGGCCAATGTCACATATTTAGGCCAAGGCACCCAGGCAGAGGAGAGAGGTCCCGTAACAGAGAATCTGGCCTTATGTCAGCGCAGAATCTGTCTTCATGTCATAGCAGAGAATCAGGCTTCACGTCACCCACAACTGGAACAGGCCACTGTCACATATTTAGGCCCAGGCACCCAGGCAGAGGAGAGAGGTCCCGTAACAGAGAATCTGGCCTTATGTCAGCGCAGAATCTGTCTTCATGTCATAGCAGAGAATCAGGCTTCACGTCACCCACCACTGGAACAGGCCACTGTCACATATTTAGGCCCAGGCACCCAGGCAGAGGAGAGAGGTCCCGTAACAGAGAATCTGGCCTTATGTCAGCGCAGAATCTGTCTTCATGTCATAGCAGAGAATCAGGCTTCACGTCACCCACCACTGGAACAGGCCACTGTCACATATTTAGGCCCAGGCACCAAGGCAGAGGAGAGAGGTCCCGTAACAGAGAATCTGGCCTTATGTCAGCGCAGAATCTGTCTTCATGTCATAGCAGAGAATCAGGCTTCACGTCACCCACCACTGGAACAGGCCACTGTCACATATTTAGGCCCAGGCACCCAGGCAGAGGAGAGAGGTCCCGTAACAGAGAATCTGGCCTTATGTCAGCGCAGAATCTGTCTTCATGTCATAGCAGAGAATCAGGCTTCACGTCACCCACCACTGGAACAGGCCACTGTCACATATTTAGGCCCAGGCACCCAGGCAGAGGAGAGAGGTCCCGTAACAGAGAATCTGGCCTTATGTCAGCGCAGAATCTGTCTTCATGTCATAGCAGAGAATCAGGCTTCACGTCACCTACCACTGGAACAGGCCACTGTCACACATTTAGGCCCAGGCAGAGGAGAGAGGTCCCGTAACAGAGAATCTGGCCTTATGTCAGCGCAGAATCTGTCTTCATGTCATAGCAGAGAATCAGGCTTCACGTCACCTACCACTGGAACAGGCCACTGTCACACATTTAGGCCCAGGCAGAGGAGAGAGGTCCCGTAACAGAGAATCTGGCCTTATGTCAGCGCAGAATCTGTCTTCATGTCATAGCAGAGAATCAGGCTTCACGTCACCTACCACTGGAACAGGCCACTGTCACACATTTAGGCCCAGGCACCCAGGCAGAGGAGAGAGGTCCCGTAACAGAGAATCTTGCCTTATGTCAGCGCAGAATCTGTCTTCATGTCATAGCAGAGAATCAGGCTTCACGTCACCCACCACTGGAACAGGCCACTGTCACACATTTAGGCCCCGGCACCCAGACAGAGGAGAGCGGTCCCGTAACAGAGAATCTGGCCTTATGTCAGCGCAGAATCTGTCTTCATGTCATAGCAGAGAATCAGGCTTCACGTCACCCACCACTGGAACAGGCCACTGTCACACATTTAGGCCCAGGCACCCAGGCAGAGGAGAGCGGTCCCGTAACAGAGAATCTGGCCTTATGTCAGCGCAGAATCTGTCTTCATGTCATAGCAGAGAATCAGGCTTCACGTCACCCACCACTGGAACAGGCCACTGTCACACATTTAGGCCCAGGCATCCAGGCAGAGGAGAGAGGTCCCGTAACAGAGAATCTGGCCTTATGTCAGCGCAGAATCTGTCTTCATGTCATAGCAGAGAATCAGGCTTCACGTCACCCACCACTGGAACAGGCCACTGTCACACATTTAGGCCCAGGCAGAGGGGAGAGGTCCCGTAACAGAGAATCTGGCCTTATGTCAGCGCAGAATCTGTCTTCATGTCATAGCAGAGAATCAGGCTTCACGTCACCCACCACTGTAACAGGCCACTGTCACATATTTAGGCCAAGGCACCCAGGCAGAGGAGAGAGGTCCCGTAACAGAGAATCTGGCCTTATGTCAGCGCAGAATCTGTCTTCATGTCATAGCAGAGAATCAGGCTTCACGTCACCCACCACTGGAACAGGCCACTGTCACATATTTAGGCCCAGGCACCCAGGCAGAGGAGAGAGGTCCCGTAACAGAGAATCTGGCCTTATGTCAGCGCAGAATCTGTCTTCATGTCATAGCAGAGAATCAGGCTTCACGTCACCCACCACTGGAACAGGCCACTGTCACATATTTAGGCCCAGGCACCCAGGCAGAGGAGAGAGGTCCCGTAACAGAGAATCTGGCCTTATGTCAGCGCAGAATCTGTCTTCATGTCATAGCAGAGAATCAGGCTTCACGTCACCCACCACTGGAACAGGCCACTGTCACACATTTAGGCCCAGGCAGAGGGGAGAGGTCCCGTAACAGAGAATCTGGCCTTATGTCAGCGCAGAATCTGTCTTCATGTCATAGCAGAGAATCAGGCTTCACGTCACCTACCACTGGAACAGGCCACTGTCACACATTTAGGCCCAGGCAGAGGAGAGAGGTCCCGTAACAGAGAATCTGGCCTTATGTCAGCGCAGAATCTGTCTTCATGTCATAGCAGAGAATCAGGCTTCACGTCACCTACCACTGGAACAGGCCACTGTCACACATTTAGGCCCAGGCACCCAGGCAGAGGAGAGAGGTCCCGTAACAGAGAATCTGGCCTTATGTCAGCGCAGAATCTGTCTTCATGTCATAGCAGAGAATCAGGCTTCACGTCACCCACCACTGGAAGAGGCCACTGTCACATATTTAGGCCCAGGCACCCAGGCAGAGGAGAGAGGTCCCGTAACAGAGAATCTGGCCTTATGTCAGCGCAGAATCTGTCTTCATGTCATAGCAGAGAATCAGGCTTCACGTCACCCACCACTGGAAGAGGCCACTGTCACATATTTAGGCCCCGGCACCCAGACAGAGGAGAGCGGTCCCGTAACAGAGAATCTGGCCTTATGTCAGCGCAGAATCAGTCTTCATGTCATAGCAGAGAATCAGGCTTCACGTCACCCACCACTGGAACAGGCCACTGTCACACATTTAGGCCCAGGCACCCAGGCAGAGGAGAGAGGTCCCGTAACAGAGAATCTGGCCTTATGTCAGCGCAGAATCTGTCTTCATGTCATAGCAGAGAATCAGGCTTCACGTCACCCACCACTGGAACAGGCCACTGTCACACATTTAGGCCCAGGCACCCAGGCAGAGGAGAGAGGTCCCGTAACAGAGAATCTGGCCTTATGTCAGCGCAGAATCTGTCTTCATGTCATAGCAGAGAATCAGGCTTCACGTCACCCACCACTGGAACAGGCCACTGTCACACATTTAGGCCCAGGCAGGGGGAGAGGTCCCGTAACAGAGAATCTGGCCTTATGTCAGCGCAGAATCTGTCTTCATGTCATAGCAGAGAATCAGGCTTCACGTCACCCACCACTGGAAGAGGCCACTGTCACATATTTTTAGGCCCCGGCACCCAGACAGAGGAGAGCGGTCCCGTAACAGAGAATATGGCCTTATGTCAGCGCAGAATCTGTCTTCATGTCATAGCAGAGAATCAGGCTTCACGTCACCCACCACTGGAACAGGCCACTGTCACACATTTAGGCCCCGGGCACCCAGACAGAGGAGAGCGGTCCCGTAACAGAGAATCTGGCCTTATGTCAGCGCAGAATCTGTCTTCATGTCATAGCAGAGAATCAGGCTTCACGTCACCCACCACTGGAACAGGCCACTGTCACACATTTAGGCCCAGGCAGAGGGGAGAGGTCCCGTAACAGAGAATCTGGCCTTATGTCAGCGCAGAATCTGTCTTCATGTCATAGCAGAGAATCAGGCTTCACGTCACCCACCACTGGAAGAGGCCACTGTCACATATTTAGGCCCCGGCACCCAGACAGAGGAGAGCGGTCCCGTAACAGAGAATCTGGCCTTATGTCAGCGCAGAATCAGACTTCATGTCATAGCAGAGAATCAGGCTTCACGTCACCCACCACTGGAACAGGCCACTGTCACACATTTAGGCCCAGGCATCCAGGCAGAGGAGAGAGGTCTCGTAACAGAGAATCTGGCCTTATGTCAGCGCAGAATCTGTCTTCATGTCATAGCAGAGAATCAGGCTTCACGTCACCCACCACTGGAACAGGCCACTGTCACACATTTAGGCCCAGGCACCCAGGCAGAGGAGAGAGGTCTCGTAACAGAGAATCTGGCCTTATGTCAGCGCAGAATCTGTATTCATGTCATAGCAGAGAATCAGGCTTCACGTCACCCACCACTGGAACAGGCCACTGTCACACATTTAGACCCAGGCACCCAGGCAGAGGAGAGAGGTCCCGTAACAGAGAATCTGGCCTTATGTCAGCGCAGAATCTGTCTTCATGTCATAGCAGAGAATCAGGCTTCACGTCACCCACCACTGGAACAGACCACTGTCACACATTTAGGCCCAGGCAGAGGGGAGAGGTCCCGTAACAGAGATTCTGGCCTTATGTCAGCGCAGAATCTGTCTTCATATCATAGCAGAGAATCAGGCTTCACGTCACCCACCACTGGAACAGGCCACTGTCACATATTTAGGCCCAGGCACCCAGGCAGAGGAGAGAGGTCCCGTAACAGAGAATCTGGCCTTATGTCAGCGCAGAATCTGTCTTCATGTCATAGCAGAGAATCAGGCTTCACGTCACCCACCACTGGAACAGGCCACTGTCACATATTTAGGCCCAGGCACCCAGGCAGAGGAGAGAGGTCCCGTAACAGAGAATCTGGCCTTATGTCAGCGCAGAATCTGTCTTCATGTCATAGCAGAGAATCAGGCTTCACGTCACCCACCACTGGAACAGGCCACTGTCACATATTTAGGCCCAGGCACCCAGGCAGAGGAGAGATGTCCCGTAACAGAGAATCTGGCCTTATGTCAGCGCAGAATCTGTCTTCATGTCATAGCAGAGAATCAGGCTTCACGTCATCCACCACTGGAACAGGCCACTGTCACATATTTAGGCCCAGGCACCAAGGCAGAGGAGAGAGGTCCCGTAACAGAGAATCTGGCCTTATGTCAGCGCAGAATCTGTCTTCATGTCATAGCAGAGAATCAGGCTTCACGTCACCCACCACTGGAACAGGCCACTGTCACACATTTAGGCCCAGGCAGAGGAGAGAGGTCCCGTAACAGAGAATCTGGCCTTATGTCAGCGCAGAATCTGTCTTCATGTCATAGCAGAGAATCAGGCTTCACGTCACCCACCACTGGAACAGGCCACTGTCACACATTTAGGCCCAGGCACCCAGGCAGAGGAGAGAGGTCCCGTAACAGAGAATCTGGCCTTATGTCAGCGCAAAATCTGTCTTCATGTCATAGCAGAGAATCAGGCTTCACGTCACCCACCACTGGAAGAGGCCACTGTCACATATTTAGGCCCCGGCACCCAGACAGAGGAGAGCGGTCCCGTAACAGAGAATCTGGCCTTATGTCAGCGCAGAATCAGTCTTCATGTCATAGCAGAGAATCAGGCTTCACGTCACCCACCACTGGAACAGGCCACTGTCACACATTTAGGCCTAGGCACCCAGGCAGAGGAGAGAGGTCCCGTAACAGAGAATATGGCCTTATGTCAGCACAGAATCTGTCTTCATGTCATAGCAGAGAATCAGGCTTCACGTCACCCACCACTGGAACAGGCCACTGTCCCACATTTAGGCCCAGGCAGAGGAGAGAGGTCCCGTAACAGAGAATCTGGCCTTATGTCAGCGCAGAATCTGTCTTCATGTCATAGCAGAGAATCAGGCTTCACGTCACCCACCACTGGAACAGGCCACTGTCACACATTTATGCCCAGGCACCCAGGCAGAGGAGAGAGGTCCCGTAACAGAGAATCTGGCCTTATGTCAGCGCAGAATCTGTCTTCATGTCATAGCAGAGAATCAGGCTTCACGTCACCCACCACTGGAACAGGCCACTGTCACACATTTAGGCCCAGGCACCCAGGCAGAGGAGAGAGGTCCCGTAACAGAGAATCTGGCCTTATGTCAGCGCAGAATCTGTCTTCATGTCATAGCAGAGAATCAGGCTTCACGTCACCCACCACTGGAACAGGCCACTGTCACATATTTAGGCCCAGGCACCCAGGCAGAGGAGAGAGGTCCCGTAACAGAGAATCTGGCCTTATGTCAGCGCAGAATCTGTCTTCATGTCATAGCAGAGAATCAGGCTTCACGTCACCCACCACTGGAACAGGCCACTGTCACATATTTAGGCCCAGGCACCAAGGCCGAGGAGAGAGGTCCCGTAACAGAGAATCTGGCCTTATGTCAGCGCAGAATCTGTCTTCATGTCATAGCAGAGAATCAGGCTTCACGTCACCCACCACTGGAACAGGCCACTGTCACACATTTCGGCCCAGGCAGAGGAGAGAGGTCCCGTAACAGAGAATCTGGCCTTATGTCAGCGCAGAATCTGTCTTCATGTCATAGCAGAGAATCAGGCTTCACGTCACCCACCACTGGAACAGGCCACTGTCACATATTTAGGCCCCGGCACCCAGACAGAGGAGAGCGGTCCCGTAACAGAGAATCTGGCCTTATGTCAGCGCAGAATCAGTCTTCATGTCATAGCAGAGAATCAGGCTTCACGTCACCCACCACTGGAACAGGCCACTGTCACACATTTAGGCCCAGGCACCCAGGCAGAGGAGAGAGGTCCCGTAACAGAGAATATGGCCTTATGTCAGCACAGAATCTGTCTTCATGTCATAGCAGAGAATCAGGCTTCACGTCACCCACCACTGGAACAGGCCACTGTCACACATTTAGGCCCAGGCAGAGGAGAGAGGTCCCGTAACAGAGAATCTGGCCTTATGTCAGCGCAGAATCTGTCTTCATGTCATAGCAGAGAATCAGGCTTCACGTCACCCACCACTGGAACAGGCCACTGTCACATATTTAGGCCCAGGCACCCAGGCAGAGGAGAGAGGTCCCGTAACAGAGAATCTGGCCTTATGTCAGCGCAGAATCTGTCTTCATGTCATAGCAGAGAATCAGGCTTCACGTCACCCACCACTGGAACAGGCCACTGTCACATATTTAGGCCCAGGCACCCAGGCAGAGGAGAGAGGTCCCGTAACAGAGAATCTGGCCTTATGTCAGCGCAGAATCTGTCTTCATGTCATAGCAGAGAATCAGGCTTCACGTCACCCACCACTGGAACAGGCCACTGTCACATATTTAGGCCCAGGCACCCAGGCAGAGGAGAGAGGTCCCGTAACAGAGAATCTGGCCTTATGTCAGCGCAGAATCTGTCTTTATGTCATAGCAGAGAATCAGGCTTCACGTCACCCACCACTGGAACAGGCCACTGTCACACATTTAGGCCCAGGCACCCAGGCAGAGGAGAGAGGTCCCGTAACAGAGAATCTGGCCTTATGTCAGTGCAGAATCTGTCTTCATGTCATAGCAGAGAATCAGGCTTCACGTCACCCACCACTGGAACAGGCCACTGTCACACATTTAGGCCCAGGCAGAGGAGAGAGGTCCCGTAACAGAAAATCTGGCCTTATGTCAGCGCAGAATCTGTCTTCATGTCATAGCAGATAATCAGGCTTCACGTCACCCACCACTGGAACAGGCCACTGTCACACATTTAGGCCCCGGCACCCAGACAGAGGAGAGGTTCATTCAACTTTGGGTTGCCCCGCAATATAATGGTAAAATGAAATTAAAAATAGTATTGAATGAGGAAGTGCCCTGGAGTAGAATAATATATTGTTAAGGGGAGGTAGTTAATATCTAATCTGCACAAGGGATGGACAGGTCCTGTGGGATCCATGCCTGGTTCATTTTTATGAACGTCAGCTTGTCCACATTGGCTGTAGACAGGCGGCTGCGTTTGTCTGTAATGACGCCCCCTGCCGTGCTGAATACACGTTCAGACAAAACGCTGGCCGCCGGGCAGGCCAGCACCTCCAAGGCATAAAAGGCTAGCTCTGGCCACGTGGACAATTTGGAGACCCAGAAGTTGAATGGGGCCGAACCATCAGTCAGTACGTGGAGGGGTGTGCACAGGTACTGTTCCACCATGTTAGTGAAATGTTGCCTCCTGCTAACACGTTCCGTATCAGGTGGTGGTGCAGTTAGTTGTGGCGTGGTGACAAAACTTTTCCACATCTCTGCCATGCTAACCCTGCCCTTAGAGGAGCTGGCCGTGACACAGCTGCGTTGGCGACCTCTTGCTCCTCCTCTGCCTTCGCCTTGGGCTTCCACTGGTTCCCCTGTGACATTTGGGAATGCTCTCAGTAGCGCGTCTACCAACGTGCGCTTGTACTCGCGCATCTTCCTATCACGCTCCAGTGTAGGAAGTAAGGTGGGCACATTGTCTTTGTACCGGGGATCCAGCAGGGTGGCAACCCAGTAGTCCGCACACATTAAAATGTGGGCAACTCTGCTGTCGTTGCGCAGGCACTGCAGCATGTAGTCGCTCATGTGTGCCAGGCTGCCCTTAGGTAAGGACAAGCTGTCCTCTCTGGGAGGCGTATCGTCATCGTCCTGTGTTTCCCCCCAGCCACGCACCAGTGATGGGCCCGAGCTGCTTTGGGTGCCACCCCGCTGTGAACATGCTTCATCCTCATCCTCCTCCACCTCCTCCTCGTCCTCGTCCTCCTCGTCCTCCAGTAGTGGGCCCTGTCTGGCCACATTTGTACCTGGCCTCTGGTGTTGCAAAAAACCTCCCTCTGAGTCACTTCGAAGAGACTGGCCTGAAAGTGCTAAAAATGACCCCTCTTCCTCCTCTTCCTCCTGGGCCACCTCCTCTTCCATCATCGCCCTAAATGTTTTCTCAAGGAGACATAGCAGTGGTATTGTAACGCTGATAACGGCGTCATCGCCACTGGCCATGTTGGTGGAGTACTCGAAACAACGCAACAGGGCACACAGGTCTCGCATGGAGGCCCAGTCATTGGTGGTGAAGTGTGTCTGATCCGCAGTGCGACTGACCCGTGCGTGCTGCAGCTGAAACTCCACTATGGCCTGCTGCTGCTCGCACAGTCTGTCCAGCATATGCAGGGTGGAGTTCCACCTGGTGGGTACGTCGCATATGAGGCGGTGAGCGGGAAGGCCGAAGTTACGCTGCACATGCGCCAGGCAAGGGATGTGCGTCAAACCGGCTAGTCCCAGAGCTGCAACGAGATTTCGCCCATTATCGCACACCACCAGGCCGGGCTTGAGGCTCACCGGCAGCAACCACTCGTCGGTCTGTTGTTCTATACCCCGCCACAACTCCTGTGCGGTGTGGGGCCTGTCCCACAAACATATGAGTTTCAGAATGGCCTGCTGACGTTTACCCCGGGCTGTGCTGAAGTTGGTGGTGAAGGTGTGTGGCTGACTGGATAAGCAGGTGGAAGAAGAGGAGGAGGAAGCTGAGTAGGAGGAGACAGGAGGCAAAGAATGTTGCCCTGCGATCCTTGGCGGCGGAAGGACGTGCGCCAAACGGCTCTCCGCCTGGGGCCCAGCCGCCACTACATTTACCCAGTGTGCAGTTAGGGAGATATAGCGTCCCTGGCCATGCTTACTGGTCCACGTATCTGTGGTTAGGTGGACCTTGCCACAGATGGCGTTGCGCAGTGCACACTTGATTTTATCGGACACTTGTTTGTGCAGGGAAGGCACGGCTCTCTTGGAGAAGTAGTGGCGGCTGGGAACAACATACTGTGGGACAGCAAGTGACATGAGCTGTTTGAAGCTGTGTGTGTCCACCAGCCTAAATGACAGCATTTCATAGGCCAGTAGTTTAGAAATGCTGGCATTCAGGGCCAGGGATCGAGGGTGGCTAGGTGGGAATTTACGCTTTCTCTCAAATGTTTGTGAGATGGAGAGCTGAACGCTGCCTTGTGACATGGTTGAGATGCTTGGTGACGCAGGTGGTGGTGTTGGTGGTACATCCCATGTTTGCTGGGCGGCAGGTGCCAACGTTCCTCCAGAGGCGGAGGAAGAGGCCGAGGCGGCAGCAGCAGAAGAGGCCGAGGCGGCAGCAGCAGAAGAGGCCGAGGCGGCAGCAGCAGAAGAGGTAGCAGGGGGAGCCTGAGTGACTTCCTTGTTTTTAAGGTGTTTACTCCACTGCAGTTCATGCTTTGCATGCAGGTGCCTGGTCATGCAGGTTGTGCTAAGGTTCAGAATGTTAATGCCTCGCTTCAGGCTCTGATGGCACAGCGTGCAAACCACTCGGGTCTTGTCGTCAGCACATTGTTTGAAGAAGTGCCATGCCAGGGAACTCCTTGAAGCTGCCTTTGGGGTGCTCGGTCCCAGATGGCGGCGGTCAGTAGCAGGCGGAGTCTCTTGGCGGCGGGTGTTCTGATTTTGCCCACTGCTCCCTCTTTTGCTACGCTGTTGGCTCGGTCTCACCACTGCCTCTTCCTCCGAACTGTGAAAGTCAGTGGCACGACCTTCATTCCATGTGGGGTCTAGGACCTCATCGTCCCCTGCATCGTCTTCCACCCAGTCTTGATCCCTGACCTCCTGTTCAGTCTGCACACTGCAGAAAGACGCAGCAATTGGCACCTGTGTTTCGTCATCATCAGAGACGTGCTGAGGTGGTATTCCCATGTCCTCATCATCAGGAAAAATAAGTGGTTGTGCGTTAGTGCATTCTATCTCTTCCACCCCTGGAGAAGGGCTAGGTGGATGCCCTTGGGAAACCCTGGCAGCAGAGTCTTCAAACAGCATAAGAGACTGCTGCATAACTTGAGGCTCAGACAGTTTCCCTGATATGCATGGGGGTGATGTGACAGACTGATGGGCTTGGTTTGCATGCGCCATCTGTGCGCTTTCTGCAGAAGACTGGGTGGGAGATAATGTGAATGTGCTGGATCCACTGTCGGCCACCCAATTGACTAATGCCTGTACCTGCTTAGGCCTTACCATCCTTAGAACGGCATTGGGCCCCACCAAATATCGCTGTTAATTCTGCTGGCTACTGGGACCTGAGGTAGTTGGTTCACTAGGACGTGTGGCTGTGGCAGAACGGCCACGTCCTCTCCCAGCACCAGAAGGTCCACTAACACCACCACGACCATGTCCACGTCCGCGTCCGCGTCCCTTATTAGATGTTTTCCTCATTGTTCCCGTTCACCACAATTTTGAGAATGGCAAATTTGGGAATGCTTTTTCAACCCAGAACAAAAAGTCTGCTTTTACGGTCACTACAAATAACTTGACCAGCTAAAACAGTGCAGATTTGGTTGAATAGAGATGTGAGACCTGTTTTTTTTTGCGCTGTGTGACAGGTATAGGTTTAATCACAGATTCACACTTCTATCAGCACGCTAGCGTGTGTCTTAGGTTTTTCTGAATGACACTATCAATACCTTCAATGTAAGATTTTCTTTTTGGGATAGATTTCAAGTAGGCCTCAAATACCAGAAACTAGTTATTTTGAGAATGGCAAATTTGGGAATGCTTTTTCAACCCAGAACAAAAAGTCTGCTTTTACGGTCACTACAAATAACTTGACCAGCTAAAACACTGCAGATTTGGTTGAATAGAGATGTGAGACCTGTTTTTTTTTGCGCTGTGTGACAGGTATAGGTTTAATCACAGAATCACACTTCTATCAGCACGCTAGCGTGTGTCTTAGGTTTTTCTGAATGACACTATCAATACCTTTAATGTAAGATTTTCTTTTTGGGATAGATTTCAAGTAGGCCTCAAATACCAGAAACTAGTTATTTTGAGAATGGCAAATTTGGGAATGCTTTTTCAACCCAGAACAAAAAGTCTGCTTTTACGGTCACTACAAATAACTTGAGCAGATAAAACACTGCAGATTTGGTTGAATAGAGATGTGAGACCTGGTTTTTTTTGCGCTGTGTGACAGGTATAGGTTTAATCACAGAATCACACTTCTATCAGCACGCTAGCGTGTGTCTTAGGTTTTTCTGAATGACACTATCAATACCTTCTGTACGGAAATTATGTCTGTATCCACACACATTCACATATATATATTAATTCAGCTTTATATGGTTGTATTAAATATGCAGAGTTCTTCTTTAAAGGGAAAAATTTTATACTCTTATGACAGCAAGGTCTAGTAACACAAGCTAAACAGGAAATGAGGTCTAGCAACACAAGCTAAAAGGAAATGGCTGTCTGAAGCTTAAAACCGCATGGCTAGAAAGAGATATGCATGCTTTAGCAAAAAAGACCACATTTATGATAGAGGTACATGAAGAGAGAATTGCCGAATGCATGGCATCATAGCTGCAGAAACATATATATACACATATATACCTTTTAAACATATATCTAACATATGCATTAAACATAGATTTTACATTAATACGGGTTATATATATAAACGTCTTGTATATTGACGTTCACCTGTGGTTTAGATAAAAAATCGTTTGCTCAGATAAATGTTGATACAAGATGGTACAAGATGGTACAAGATAACCAAAGATAATTCTGAGAAATATTTGAACAAAGCTGAAATCAGCAAAGATTGTGGTTAGATATCTGAATACTAAGAATTATAAATACGTCACATATGTACCTTGTTTTTACGAAATTATCATGACTTTTTCGTTACCTGATTGGATTAAGCTTAGGGGAGGTATATGATAATCTTGTGGTTTGTATGGTAATCTTGTGGTTTGTATCTATAAATTGTCTACGATGTCAGAATAAAGGGACAACCATTTTAAACCTATCAACGTGTATTGGTCTTCAGTGGTTGCCCGGCCGGAGGTTCACCCACAGACAAACCAGGCGCGCTTTCACCTTTAATGTAAGATTTTCTTTTTGGGATAGATTTCAAGTAGGCCTCAAATACCAGAAACTAGTTATTTTGAGAATGGCAAATTTGGGAATGCTTTTTTTTAACCCAGAACAAAAAGTCTGCTTTTACGGTCACTACAAATAACTTGACCAGATAAAACACTGCAGATTTGGTTGAATAGAGATGTGAGACCTGTTTTTTTTTGCGCTGTGTGACAGGTAAAGGTTTAATCACAGAATCACACTTCTATCAGCACGCTAGCGTGTGTCTTAGGTTTTTCTGAATGACACTATCAATACCTTCAATGTAAGATTTTCTTTTTGGGATAGATTTCAAGTAGGCCTCAAATACCAGAAACTAGTTATTTTGAGAATGGCAAATTTGGGAATGCTTTTTCAACCCAGAACAAAAAGTCTGCTTTTACGGTCACTACAAATAACTTGACCAGCTAAAACACTGCAGATTTGGTTGAATAGAGATTTGAGACCTGTTTTTTTTTTTGCGCTGTGTGACAGGTATAGGTTTAATCACAGAATCACACTTCTATCAGCACGCTAGCGTGTGTCTTAGGTTTTTCTGAATGACACTATCAATACCTTCAATGTAAGATTTTCTTTTTGGGATAGATTTCAAGTAGGCCTCAAATACCAGAAACTAGTTATTTTGAGAATGGCAAATTTGGGAATGCTTTTTCAACCCAGAACAAAAAGTCTGCTTTTACGGTCACTACAAATAACTTGACCAGATAAAACACTGCAGATTTGGTTGAATAGAGATGTGAGACCTGTTTTTTTTTGCGCTGTGTGACAGGTATAGGTTTAATCACAGAATCACACTTCTATCAGCACGCTAGCGTGTGTCTTAGGTTTTTCTGAATGACACTATCAATACCTTCAATGTAAGATTTTCTTTTTGGGAGAGATTTCAAGTAGGCCTCAAATACCAGAAACTAGTTATTTTGAGAATGGCAAATTTGGGAATGCTTTTTCAACCCAGAACAAAAAGTCTGCTTTTACGGTCACTACAAATAACTTGACCAGCTAAAACACTGCAGATTTGGTTGAATAGAGATTTGAGACCTGTTTTTTTTTTTGCGCTGTGTGACAGGTATAGGTTTAATCACAGAATCACACTTCTATCAGCACGCTAGCGTGTGTCTTAGGTTTTTCTGAATGACACTATCAATACCTTCAATGTAAGATTTTCTTTTTGGGATAGATTTCAAGTAGGCCTCAAATACCAGAAACTAGTTATTTTGAGAATGGCAAATTTGGGAATGCTTTTTCAACCCAGAACAAAAAGTCTGCTTTTACGGTCACTACAAATAACTTGACCAGATAAAACACTGCAGATTTGGTTGAATAGAGATGTGAGACCTGTTTTTTTTTGCGCTGTGTGACAGGTATAGGTTTAATCACAGAATCACACTTCTATCAGCACGCTAGCGTGTGTCTTAGGTTTTTCTGAATGACACTATCAATACCTTCAATGTAAGATTTTCTTTTTGGGATAGATTTCAAGTAGGCCTCAAATACCAGAAACTAGTTATTTTGAGAATGGCAAATTTGGGAATGCTTTTTCAACCCAGAACAAAAAGTCTGCTTTTGCGGTCACTACAAATAACTTGACCAGCTAAAACACTGCAGATTTGGTTGAATAGAGATGTGAGACCTGTTTTTTTTTGCGCTGTGTGACAGGTATAGGTTAATCACAGAATCACACTTCTATCAGCACGCTAGCGTGTGTCTTAGGTTTTTCTGAATGACACTATCAATACCTTCAATGTAAGATTTTCTTTTTGGGATAGATTTCAAATAGGCCTCAAATACCAGAAACTAGTTATTTTGAGAATGGCAAATTTGGGAATGCTTTTTCAGCCCAGAACAAAAAGTCTGCTTTTACGGTCACTACAAATAACTTGACCAGATAAAACACTGCAGATTTGGTTGAATAGAGATGTGAGACCTGTTTTTTTTTGCGCTGTGTGACAGGTATAGGTTTAATCACAGAATCACACTTCTATCAGCACGCTAGCGTGTGTCTTAGGTTTTTCTGAATGACACTATCAATACCTTCAATGTAAGATTTTCTTTTTGGGAGAGATTTCAAGTAGGCCTCAAATACCAGAAACTAGTTATTTTGAGAATGGCAAATTTGGGAATGCTTTTTCAACCCAGAACAAAAAGTCTGCTTTTACGGTCACTACAAATAACTTGACCAGCTAAAACACTGCAGATTTGGTTGAATAGAGATTTGAGACCTGTTTTTTTTTTTGCGCTGTGTGACAGGTATAGGTTTAATCACAGAATCACACTTCTATCAGCACGCTAGCGTGTGTCTTAGGTTTTTCTGAATGACACTATCAATACCTTCAATGTAAGATTTTCTTTTTGGGATAGATTTCAAGTAGGCCTCAAATACCAGAAACTAGTTATTTTGAGAATGGCAAATTTGGGAATGCTTTTTCAACCCAGAACAAAAAGTCTGCTTTTACGGTCACTACAAATAACTTGACCAGATAAAACACTGCAGATTTGGTTGAATAGAGATGTGAGACCTGTTTTTTTTTGCGCTGTGTGACAGGTATAGGTTTAATCACAGAATCACACTTCTATCAGCACGCTAGCGTGTGTCTTAGGTTTTTCTGAATGACACTATCAATACCTTCAATGTAAGATTTTCTTTTTGGGATAGATTTCAAGTAGGCCTCAAATACCAGAAACTAGTTATTTTGAGAATGGCAAATTTGGGAATGCTTTTTCAACCCAGAACAAAAAGTCTGCTTTTGCGGTCACTACAAATAACTTGACCAGCTAAAACACTGCAGATTTGGTTGAATAGAGATGTGAGACCTGTTTTTTTTTGCGCTGTGTGACAGGTATAGGTTAATCACAGAATCACACTTCTATCAGCACGCTAGCGTGTGTCTTAGGTTTTTCTGAATGACACTATCAATACCTTCAATGTAAGATTTTCTTTTTGGGATAGATTTCAAGTAGGCCTCAAATACCAGAAACTAGTTATTTTGAGAATGGCAAATTTGGGAATGCTTTTTCAGCCCAGAACAAAAAGTCTGCTTTTACGGTCACTACAAATAACTTGACCAGATAAAACACTGCAGATTTGGTTGAATAGAGATGTGAGACCTGTTTTTTTTTGCGCTGTGTGACAGGTATAGGTTTAATCACAGAATCACACTTCTATCAGCACGCTAGCGTGTGTCTTAGGTTTTTCTGAATGACACTATCAATACCTTCAATGTAAGATTTTCTTTTTGGGATAGATTTCAAGTAGGCCTCAAATACCAGAAACTAGTTATTTTGAGAATGGCAAATTTGGGAATGCTTTTTCTACCCAGAACAAAAAGTCTGCTTTTACGGTCACTACAAATAACTTGACCAGATAAAACACTGCAGATTTGGTTGAATAGAGATGTGAGACCTGTTTTTTTTTGCGCTGTGTGACAGGTATAGGTTTAATCACAGAATCACACTTCTATCAGCACGCTAGCGTGTGTCTTAGGTTTTTCTGAATGACACTATCAATACCTTCAATGTAAGATTTTCTTTTTGGGATAGATTTCAAGTAGGCCTCAAATACCAGAAACTAGTTATTTTGAGAATGGCAAATTTGGGAATGCTTTTTCAACCCAGAACAAAAAGTCTGCTTTTATGGTCACTACAAATAACTTGACCAGCTAAAACAGTACAGATTTGGTTGAATAGAAATGTCAGGTCTATTTTTTAGGCGCTGGGTGACAGGCTCAACTTGCCCCTGATGTAATATATGGCCAAAAAATAACCACACTGTTGATGGTTAAATGCACTTGGGTGACACAGGCTCAGCCTGCACCAGATGTAGTATATGGCCAAAAAATAATCAGACTGTCGATGGTTAAATGCACTTTGGTGACACAGGCTCAGCCTGCAGCTGATGTAGTATATGGCCAAAAAATAACCAGACTGTTGATGGTTAAATGCACTTCGGTGACACAGGCTCAGCCTGCAGCTGATGTAGGATATAGCACAAAATAACCACACTATCGATGGTTAAATACACTTGGTGATAGCTTGTGCTGGCGTACCACAAGTCACAAAATGGCCGCCGATCACCCCAGAAAAAAAGTGATCTAAAAACGCTCTGGGCAGCCTCAAAAAAGTGAGCAAGTCAATAATAGCACTTCAATGATCCACAGCTGCAGATCGATCACAGAATGAAGTCTTTTGGAGGAGTTAATCTGCCTAATCTCGCCCTAACGTCGCAGCTGCAACCTCTCCCTATACTGATCATAGCAGAGTGACGTGCGGCGCTACGTGACTTCAGCTTAAATAGAGGCTGGGTCACATGCTGCACTGGCCAATCACAGCCATGCCAATAGTAGGCATGGCTGTGATGGCCTCTTGGGGCAAGTAGTATGACGCTTGTTGATTGGCTGCTTTGCAGCCTTTCAAAAAGCGCCAAGAAAGGGCCGAACACCGAACCCGAACCCGGACTTTTACGAAAATGTTCGGGTTCGGGTCCGTGTCACGGACACCCCAAAATTCGGTACGAACCCAAACTATACAGTTCGGGTTCGCTCATCCCTATAGACAAGGTCATCGCCAGGGTGTATACCTAGCGGTGAAACATAGAAACATAGAAACATAGAATGTGTCGGCAGATAAGAACCATTTGGCCCATCAAGGACTATGGGATTCTGGGGCCACTTTGACCTTGGTCCGGAACCACCTCATCCCCAGTGAGGGCCGCAACGGAGAGTGTGTAGCCGTGCGAGTGGCAGGGGGAGCCATCTACAAAATACCTACTGCCAAGGTGCATTTGAATTGGGGAGTAGGATCAGGAGATGTGGAAGTGGCGCTCATGCAAGACTTGCCGGCAGATGTTATTTTGGGCAATGACTTGGGGGAGCTCATGTCAGCTTTTGTTCCCCAACCCACAGTACAAGAGGCCTACCCAGTCGTCACCAGACAGCAGGCCCGCACCACGGTACCATCCACACAATCTGAGGCTCAGGTAAGCGAACCACTCCCTTCTCCCGACACCCTCCCCTGGGGTGCCCCGTTAGAATTTGGCAGTGAGGTAGCCGTAGATCCCTCCTTACAGGTGTATAAAGACAGGATTGCCAACAGCCAGGCCGGGTTAGACGGAGAGAGATATGCCTGGGAAAAGGGCCTATTATATCGATTCTCTTAAAACATGGTATCTGGGTCTATCCCGATGCACACGAAACAGCTGATAGTCATAGGCAGGATTTACTGCGCATTGCCCACGACATACCCCTGTCAGGACATCTAAGGGTCAGCCGAACTAAACATCGGCTGACCCAGAATTTTTTCTGGCCAGGTATCTCAAAGGATATCAGGCAATTTTGCCAAACTTGCAATACCTGCCAGAGAGTAGGGAAGTGAGGAGATCGCTATGAAGCGAAGCTCCAACCCCTTCAAATCATTGAGGAACCATTTAGTTGAGTGGCCGTAGACCTCATAGGCCCCCTAGCTAAACCCAGTCCCTCCGGCAATAAGTACATCTTGACCGTAGTGGACTATGCCACCAGGTATCCAGAGGCGGTGGCGCTGACCAATGTTCAGGCAGAGACCATAGCGGATGCCCTGATGCAAATCTTCTCCCACATGGGATTTCCCCGGGAAATTATTTCGGATAGGGGCACCCAATTCACTGCAGAAAATACCCACCAACTCTGGAAGGTATGCGGTATTAAACCCATCTTAAATTCGGCTTATCACCCCCAGTCCAACGATCTCTGCGAACGTTTCAACTGAACTCTGAAGCAGATGATCCGTATGTTTGTAGACACCAGAAAGGACTGGGAAAGGTTCTTACCTCATTTGCTCTTTGCATATAGGGAGGTTCCCCAAGAGTCCACCGGGTTCTCCCCCTTTGAACTACTGTCTGTGAAGGTTCTCATTTATCCAGGTCATGGTATATCTGTAAAGAATAAATCAAGGCAACTGGACTTACTGTAGATTTCTTGAAAACGTTTCACTCGTTCTTCCAACAAGCTTTCTCAATTCTGAGTGACTGTACAAGAATTCTCTGGGGATAAATATGTAACTGAATCATATTTATCACCAGAGGTTGATTCAGTTACATATTTATTCCCAGAGAATTCTTGTACAGTCACTCAGAATTGAGAAAGCTCTTTGGAAGAACGAGTGAAACGTTTTCAAGAAATCTACAGTAAGTCCAGTTGCCTTGATTTATTCTTTACAGATATACCTTTGAACTACTGTTCGGGAGAAGGGTGAGGGGTCCCTTAGATCTCATCCGAGAACATTGGGAAGGGGAGGTGAACACTATGGGTACCCCTATCGTTCCATACGTGCTAGAGTTTCATGAGCGCCGACGGGCTATCCAGACAAACTGAACTTGAAAAGTGATCTGTGGGTACTCCTCCGGACATCCCCAAGCCGATCAGTTTGGATCAGACTGTGTAAGCCAGCTTGTGGTTCTGGGGGAGCATTGTGGCAAACCTAGCCATCTCAGTATATCAAAGACTGGATTCATTTGTCAATTTTACACTGTACAAGAATGAGGGCATTCCTATGCTAGTTTCACAAACAGATGTGTTTTACGAACAGATGCCACACATCCCCCCATCCCCCCTTGGATGTGGAAACTCCTGGAATGCCATTATGGAAACCGCGTGCATGGGGACTTGTATATAAACGTTTACATCCCCCCCCCTCCCCCCTTGCATGTGGAAACTCCTGGAATGCCATTTTGGAAACCCCATGCATGGGGACTTGTATATAAACATTTACATTACAATAAAAGGTTGTTGTTGACTCCCAGACTGTGTGTTGGCCAGTTCTTGGGACAAAGGGATTATACTTATGCTACCCATATCTTATGCTGGATAGGACTACCGTGGATTATACTATTACTCTGCTACACAACCCATCAGTTCTCTGAAAGGCAGGGACTGTAGTACCAACAACTTGGCCAGGAGCACGTTCAGCTTCTGCGCCTCTGGATGAATGCACGCGTACTGTTGTCTTTTTGCAGTTGCCTCCCTGATCGATTACTGGCATAATGAGTGACAAGGAGTAGGAGTAGGAGGAGCATCAGGACCAGTAGATGATGGGAAGGAAACACAGCTCCCTTCTGCTGAGGTGGTGGTGCCTTGACTGCTGGAGAAGGGTTGCAGGCTGCTAGGAGATGCCTCAAGCTGTACTTTAGCGCCACGTTTTTCCCAGGTCACTTTATGGTGATGCTCCATATGTTGACACAGGACCATGGTCCCAACATTGGCACCCTGGCCTTCTTCACCTTCTGCCCACCGATTCTACATACGGCCACACTGACGTCCACCTGCAACTTGATGAAAAATTCCCACACCAGTGAAAATGGCATTTTACCCCCACCACTGTCTGCTGCTGTCTCTATGAATCAGTGCACCGCTAGTTGTTTTCAGACAGGTAGGTTCCTGAGCAGTAGACGGTCTACACTGGGCACATTTGGCTCCACATCTCACACTGCTGCCGTCCTGCTGATTGCCACTCTTGCACCCTGCAGGCTCAGCCGCTGTCTCACACTCAAGCTTCCACCCTTAGCCCCTAATGATGATGATAAAGCACCCTATTCATCTGGCTCCCACATGCGATCGGCTACATCATAATTCACTGCTGTCTGCACGTTACTGATATCACCCTCACCAGTCTTATGGCCACGTGCCTGACTGCTCGCATCACCTGCTCCCACACGACTCTCATCATCGCTACTTGCCTGCCTACAGGAGGAAGCAGTGGATCTCTCCTCCAAATCTTATCCGGGCAGTAGCTGCTGACTGTCCTCAATAAGCTTGTCTCGCTGAAAAGCGGAGCAGAACCTGCAACATACAGCACTTCCCAAGTAGCAGGAGCAGAAAAAGAAAGAGGCAGGTTCAGGACAGATGGCAGAATAGAGTTTGTTACTGGGTAATGCTAACTAAGTGTGGTGTCAGCGGAATCCACTGACTCCTGGCTGTGGGTGTCTGATATCAGTTGATATGATGTTGAAGATCGAATCAACCATTAAAGGACAGCTGGGTTGCTGGTCAAAACATGACTGCTGGATGACACTGGCAGCTCTGGCCTGTTGCTGGTTCTTCTGATGCTACTTCTTCCAGCTCCAGAAACACTGCCCATTCCCTTGGAAGGCACTGGCACCTGCCTGTTGGACATACTGTTAAGTAACAGTAACTAACTGTAAAATAGCAGTAGTATCTAACAAAAACAAGGTGGGAAACCAAATAAATGTAAAAATAGAGCACTATTTCACCCCAATTACAGAATCATGACCTAATGGAATTACTTATGTATAAAACAATGCAGACAGCCCAGTAGCAGTATTATAAGGCTACTTTTACACTCGCGTTTTGTGCGGATCCGTCATGGATTCCACCTTCTGCATTTTGTATTATCTTTAACATAGCCAAGACGGATCCGTCTTGAACACCATTGAAAGTCAATGGAGGATGGATCCGTTTTCTATTGTGCCAGATTGTGTCAGTGAAAACGGTCTGTCCCCATTGACTTACATTGCCAGGATGGATCTGTTTGGCTCAGTTTTATCAGAAGGACACCAAAATGCTGCAAGCAGCGTTTTAGTGTCCGTCTCCAAAGCGAAATGGAGACTGAACTGATGCATTCTGAGCGGATCCTTTTCCATTCAGAATGCATTAGAATGCAAACTAATCCGTTTTGGATCACTTGTGAGAGCCCTGAACGGTTCTCGCAAACGGAAAGCCAAAATGCGAGTGTGAAATTAGACTAAGGCCTCTGCAAATTGTGGGACCGCCCAAAAAAACGGATGCAGCATCCGTTTTTTTGGGAGGATCTGTTTTTTTCCACAGATCCCTTGTAATAAATGCCTATCCTTGTCGGCAAATGTGAAAAAAGTAAGACATGCACAGTTGCGCTATTTTTTTTGCTGAAGGGAAACACGGACAATGGATGCGGAACACAAACGGAAGAACTATTAGCATTTTTTTGCTGACACATTGAAATGAATGGATCCCCATCCTATCCGCAAAGAAAACGGAACGGAGGCCGAGAAAAACAACTGTCGTGTGCATGAGGTCTTAGACTGCTATTTCACCCCAATTACAGAATTCAAGGCCTACTTTAATTACTTATCTATAACACAAGATGTAAAACCAAATAAGTAAAAAAATAGACCACTATTTCTCCCCAATCACAGAATCAAGGCCTAATGGAATTACTTATGTATAAAACAATGCAGACACCCCAATAGCAGTAGTATTAGGCTACTTTCACACTGGCGTTTCTGGGTCCGCTTGTGAGATCCGTTTCAGGGCTCTCACAAGCGGCCCAAAACGGATCAATTCAGCCCCAATGCATTCTGAATAGATAAGGATCAGTTCAGAATGCATTAATTTGTCTGTGTTTGGTCTCCGTTGCATTTTTTAGACGGTCACTAAAACGCAGCTTGCAGCATTTTGGTGACCGTCAGACTATGCGGAGCCAAACGGATCCGTCCTGACTTACAATGTAAGTCAATGGGGACGGATCCGTTTTTCACTGACACAATATGGTGCAATTGAAAATGGATCCGTCCCCCATTGACTTTCAATGTAAGTCAAGACAGATCCGTTTTGACTTAGACTTTTATTTTTTTTATGAATAATGCAAACGGATCCGTTATTAATGGATAGAAGCGTTTGCATTATTGGTGCGGATCTGTCTGTGCAGATACAAGACGGATCCGCACCAAATGCGAGTGTGAAACTATCTTAGACTGCTATTTCACCCCAATTAGAGATTCAAGGTCTAATAGAATTAATTATGTATAAAACAATGTGGACACCCCAATAGCAGTAGTATTAGTGTCATGGTGGGGAGTGGGGGAAACTCTGCACCGTCCAAAGTCTGAAATTAAGGAAAGCCACTTGGCCAGGAAGCCAGGATAAGGGAGAAGGTCACCTCCTATCACCACCCTCATCCTATCCCTGCCCTAGTGACAATGAGGAGACAGCAAGCAACAACAGAACGGCAGGTAAGTGCCCTGTGGCCAGGTGACCACAGACAACAGAACGACAAGATCACTTACAGGAAGCTTGCTGTCTTGCAGTTCCCCCTCCGTGGGGAACCCCAGGGACCCCCTTCCGGAAATACAACAAACAGGACATGTCTAGCAACCATGCGGGATCATCCACACCATAGACAAACCACACATGGAACAAACAACTAGACAAACATCAACCCATAAGTGCAGCACCACACATAACAACAATGGGAAAGGGTAGACATAGGCAAGGACCTCGATGTCCCACAAGGTGGCCCTCAAGGACAGGGCAGCTGGAAATGCCCAGAAAGGAGCATTGCATCCAGCCCCAGTAAAGGCTGAAGTGAATCTGACCTCAGGCTCTCAACACCAAGACTATAAGGCTACGTCTACACGACGATATTTGTCGCGCGACAGATAGGGCACAACTACACTGCAACATTTGTAGCGCAACATTTTGTTGCACCAATGTTGTGCGACAATTTTTAGGCTACTTCTACACTACGACATTTGTCGCGTGACATTTTGTTGCACTAATGTCGCGTGACAATTTTTATAATGGCAATCTATGGTGTCGCACTGCAACATGCAACATGGATTTTTCTGCGACTTTTCTGTTGCATGTTGCAGTGCAACACCATAGACTGCCATTATAAAAATTGTCGCGCGACATTAGTGCAACAAAATGTTGCGCTACAAATGTTGCAGTGTAGTTGTGCCCTATCTGTCGCGGGACAAATGTCGTCGTGTAGACGTAGCCTTATAATGGCAGTCTATAGTGTCGCATTGCAACATGCAACATGCTGCGACTGCGACGCAACAGTTGCAGAAAAATCCATCTCGAATGTATTTTCTGCGACTGTTGCATCGCAGTCGCAGCATGTTGCAGTGCAACACCATAGACTGCCATTATAAAAATTGTCGCGCGACAAATGTCGTAGTGTAGACGTAGCCTTAGAGCCAAAAGGCCACACCCAACTACACCTAGCACACACCTTAACCACCGGCAGTCAGCAAGCACGGCGAAAGTGTTACGGCAAACAACCTCCAAGCCGTGACAATTAGACTGCTATTTCACCCCAATCACAGAATCAAGCCCTAATGGAATTACCTATCTATAAAACAAGGTGGAAAAGTAAAACTGTAAAAATAGAACGCTATTTTACCCCAATTACAGAATCAAGGCCTAATGGAATTACTTATGCATAAAACAAGGTGAAAAACAAAATAACTGAAAAAATAGACCACTTTTTTGCCCCAATTACAAAATCAAGGCCTAATGGAATTCCTTATATATAAAGCAAGGTGGAAAACCAAATAACTTAAAAACTATGGCGATATTTCACCTCAATTACAGAATCAAAGCTTAATGGAATTATATAACACAAGGTGTAAAACAAAATAACTGAAAAATTACAGCACTTTTTAATCCAATTACAGAATCAAAGTGTTATAGAATTTCTTATCTATAACACAATGTGGACACCCCTATAGCAGGAGTATTAGACTGCTTTGTAACCTCAATTAGAGAATCAAGGCGTTATAGAATTAAGTACACTGATAAGTAGTGTTGTAGTGTTGAGCACGAATATTCGAATAAGGAATATTTTTAGGGAATATCGCAACTTCGACAATTCGCGAATATTTCAAATATAGTGCTATATATTCGCTATATCGAATATTCGTGATATTTAAACATCTGAAAACATGATTCCTCACTGCTTTTTGCTTGTGGGCCAATAAGTCATTGGCCCACAAGCAAATTAAGCTGGAAGAAATCATTTTTTCATATTGATTTTTTTTTTACGAATATTCTAAATAACTAATATATTCGCTATATTGCTATATATTCGTTTTTTAGAATATATAGCGAATATTTGTAAAATACAAACATAGAGCAATTCAGCTAATATAGAGCTATTTTTTTTTTTTTTTTTAAGAGTCATAATTTTTTTTAAATCAGAAGTTCAGAAGAGAAAAAAGTTACAACTATTAGACAAAGAAGATTATACCACTATATTAGCTAAATTGATCGATTCTACATTAGTTTTTTTGAATATTCGCTATATTGCAAGAAGCAGGGTGGAATCAATCTTGTTATTCGAATTCACGATTTTTAGCCGAAAATCGGGAACGTTATGAATGATCGCGTGAGGACGCTATATTATGAGTGACGTAATCGTGTCACGTGTAAGGTGCCCTGGTTTTGGCTTTGCTTTTGCTTCCAGTTTAGCAGTCTGCCTGAAGAAAAATCGGCTATCGAAAATGGGGTGAATTCGATTTCTAAAAGAAGAAGAAGTTATTCTCACTGTAAGTAATATTGTATTACAGCACTGTATTTTATTTCCTATTGCATGCATGGCTGAACAATTTTTAGCAACACTCCATCTACGTATAAATTATTTATATGTAGATTGAGTGTTGATAAATATTCGTGTATGCGAATAAGAACTACATTGATACAAATTTAATTTTTTTTTTCCTCCGCCCCCCCAATGGGTGCACTGAGTATTCTTCTTACTTCGCAGCACTATGTCAGTAGCATGTATGTATGGACAACAGATAAATATCTATCACATGCACATAGCACGTCCATTTTCCTGCCATGCAATATATACCACACACTATATACCATACACACAATATACACTGCGTGCAGAATTATTAGGCAAATGAGTATTTTGACCACATCATCCTCTTTATGCATGTTGTCTTACTCCAAGCTGTATAGGCTCGAAAGCCTACTACCAATTAAGCATATTAGGTGATGTGCATCTCTGTAATGAGAAGGGGTGTGGTCTAATGACATCAACACCCTATATTAGGTGTGCATAATTATTAGGCAACTTCCTTTCCTTTGGCAAAATGGGTCAAAAGAAGGACTTGACAAGCTCAGAAAAGTCAGAAATAGTGAGATATCTTGCAGAGGGATGCAGCACTCTTAAAATTGCAAAGCTTCTGAAGCGTGATCATCGAACAATCAAGCGTTTCATTCAAAATAGTCAACAGGGTCGCAAGAAGCGTGTGGAAAAACCAAGGCGCAAAATAACTGCCCATGAACTGAGAAAAGTCAAGCGTGCAGCTGCCAAGATGCCACTTGCCACCAGTTTGGCCATATTTCAGAGCTGCAACATCACTGGAGTGCCCAAAAGCACATGGTGTGCAATACTCAGAGACATGGCCAAGGTAAGAAAGGCTGAAAGACGACCACCACTGAACAAGACACACAAGCTGAAACGTCAAGACTGGGCCAAGAAATATCTCAAGACTGATTTTTCTAAGGTTTTATGGACTGATGAAATGAGAGTGAGTCTTGATGGGCCAGATGGATGGGCCCGTGGCTGGATTGGTAAAGGACAGAGAGCTCCAGTCCGACTCAGACGCCAGCAAGGTGGAGGTGGAGTACTGGTTTGGGCTGGTATAATCAAAGATGAGCTTGTGGGGCCTTTTCGGGTTGAGGATGGAGTCAAGCTCAACTCCCAGTCCTACTGCCAGTTTCTGGAAGACACCTTCTTCAAGCAGTGGTACAGGAAGAAGTCTGCATCCTTCAAGAAAAACATGATTTTCATGCAGGACAATGCTCCATCACACGCGTCCAAGTACTCCACAGCGTGGCTGGCAAGAAAGGGTATAAAAGAAGAAAATCTAATGACATGGCCTCCTTGTTCACCTGATCTGAACCCCATTGAGAACCTGTGGTCCATCATCAAATGTGAGATTTACAAGGAGGGAAAACAGTACACCTCTCTGAACAGTGTCTGGGAGGCTGTGGTTTCTGCTGCACGCAATGTTGATGGTGAACAGATCAAAACACTGACAGAATCCATGGATGGCAGGCTTTTGAGTGTCCTTGCAAAGAAAGGTGGCTATATTGGTCACTGATTTGTTTTTGTTTTGTTTTTGAATGTCAGAAATGTATATTTGTGAATGTTGAGATGTTATATTGGTTTCACTGGTAAAAATAAATAATTGAAATGGGTATATATTTGTTTTTTGTTAAGTTGCCTAATAATTATGCACAGTAATAGTCACCTGCACACACAGATATCCCCCTAAAATAGCTAAAACTAAAAACAAACTAAGAACTACTTCCAAAAATATTCAGCTTTGATATTAATGAGTTTTTTGGGTTCATTGAGAACATGGTTGTTGTTCAATAATATAATTAATCCTCAAAAATACAACTTGCCTAATAATTCCGTAATACCGTCACTTTACTAGACAGGTACATCGCAGCTGGCCAATATCTGATTGCTCAGACTTACATACATATAATCGCAATACAATCCGATCTTATAACTGTAACATTAAATGTAATATTTCACCTTTAGAGACGTAACTACTTTTTGCTTTTTTGTAGTGGATATTTTTTTGAATATTTGTATAATAATAATGTTTTGATTATATTCTTTCATCTTTATCCTTCAGCGCTTTCTGGAGCATGGCTATCCATGGACCCGGAAAAGGGTTGAGAAAGAGGCCATCGTACGGTCTGTCACGGCCGAATTAAAATTAAAAAGTGGCATCTGGCACAATTACAAGGCAATCCAAAAAAAGTTTTGCGACCTGAAGCGCCTACACCCATATCGGGTCAAAGATTATAGTAAAAGATTATGCCCAGGTACAATGTTTACATTAATTTTGTATCTCTACAACACTCAGTAATGTATATATTCAGTTATGCTGCTAATCCGTACAGATGTAGTATGGTTAACACACAACCTCTTAATTCAAATTTCTCAACTCATCACGTAATCTTGAAACAAAAGCCATTTTATAAAATAGCTTAACGCATTTAATTGCATTAAGTTTACATAACACGTGTCATAAAGCATGTGTGTTAACTCTACTACATCCGTATTTCATCCCTTTTCAAATGATTACTTAATACCTGGTGTGACATGTACAAAATCTTCCGGTTACATCATACATCTCTACCTCGCTGAGATTGTATATATTGTAAGGGATCGTCTCTTTTCAGGGGTGGTCACACTCACAGATATCTACCTAGACAACGGATTTTCATGTCCAAACTGTGCATTTATTGTGGCACACGGCATAAAGAAAAACATACAAATAAACTCCTGCCCGTCTAGGCTCTAACTAAACACATAAGTGTATCCCTGACTCACCTGGGGAGCCCTGTTCACACATGGAACACAAATGCGGCTTTCCTCAGCCATTCAGTCCAGCAACCTCCAGGCTGTGACACTTCAATATCTTTTGGGTCCTCCCGACTCTGGCCTCGTGATCCTTGTTTCACAGGCGTCACCGCGTCACCCAAAGTTCAGGCTATCGCCTAGCCTCGTGGCCCCTCAGCCCACCTGGCTGAGACCACTCACACAGAGCTTCACCAGGACTCTGCTTCACCAAACACTCCAGAGGGAGACACACCCAAGATCCAGTAGCAGGATTAAATAGGATCCCTGGACATGAGCATGCCTCAAGTCCCGGACTGGAACCTAGGGAACAGGCACCCACCCAACACATTGCCTGTTCTCAGTAGAAGCCTGCCCTGAACTAGCTGAACCAGCTACACTATCTACATGGTGTCCCTACACTATTTTAGTGGACACCTGAACTAGGGCTTTTACTCCACCAAGGCCGGGCCCCTTGGTGACACGCTCCCGGTGCACACAACCCCCCTTTTATCCTGCTTCCCCGTGACTTTACTGCACACCTCAATGTTCACATTGCCACATATCCCCCCCTCTGTTCAAACCTGTGGGGGTGAACACATGTACCCACCAGATGCTCGTGATAGGGCATCCGCATTATACTGCCATCTTCTGGCTCAACGTTCCCCCTGGAAGAGATGGCCAGCGTCGCAGGCTTCCCTTTATTTTGCCAGACCCAGGCCATCAGAGCTTGGTTTGTCAAACACTGCCTTCCTACCTAGACTACAGAGTCTAAGGGCCTCCTCCGACTCCTCTGCACTGGAGAACTTAGCTTTCTGGCTTGCTTCTTTTCCAGATTTCTTCTTAGGCCCACAACCTTTAACTTCCGCAACCTTTACAGCCACGTTTTCCACGGGGAGCTCCCACCTCCTCCTTTTCTTGGAGATCCGGCTGGTCAGTTTTAAACCACCCTTCAGCCGCTCTAATGTCACCTGGTGTTCACACTCACTTTGTTTCTTTATTCTATCACCAGATAGCACTTCTCTTTTTTCTTTAGTCCCCACAGGGGTTACCTCAGGTTTGGCTTCAGTTTCAGAGTCTTCTACTTCTTCAGTGGCTCTCCCTACTTCGGCAGACCCCTCTTCAGCCTTATCCTTGGTCTCTGGAATATCTGAGGATTTTTCCAACTCATCGGCCTTAGCTTCTTCAGCCTTTGAGTCTCCTTTGGAGTCTTCCTTCACTTTGTTACCTTTCTCATCCTTCTCAGACATGGCATCATATACTTCCAATCTGAACCCCTCCTCCTCTTTTTCATCAAGGTTCGAGGTACTGGGGACACTGGGGTCTTCACTAGACTCGTCGTCTTCTGGTATTTTCTCCAAAGGCTCACCCAGAATATTTTTCTCCTTTCGGGCAGGATTTAGGAGGGCCAGTCCATCGTAGTAGACAGGATCCTCATACTGGTCATCCGTCTCCCCGTATTTCTTCCCCAGCAGACTGCTGGCTTTCTGGAGGGCATTGACCGCAGAGGAAGTGTCTTTTATGACCAGGTCCTGACCACACACTGCCATGAATCTCTTGTATCTGCTGAACCAGTTGAAGGGGCTGATGTGGATGCAGAAGACATCTTCCATCTTCTTCTCTGCCTCGGCCGGCACCACGGCGCCACTATCTCCAGTCCCATTCTTAACAGGCTCTGGCTTAGACTTCTTGACGTTTTTCAGAGGACTCTCCACTTCAGGTTTCTCACCTTCCACCTGCTGATCGAGAGCACACTTAGATTTCTTTAATTTATAGACGTTCTTCCCGACATCATCTTTTAAGCTCATGAGATTTTCCATCTCTGCTCTGAGTTGCCTGTTCAGCCTCTTAAATTTATCTCGCTCCTCAAGCTCTTCTTTAAGGGCTCTAGCCAAGGAGAGGGCCCTGGTCTCCTTCTCCAAAGCATCAGCCTCCGCTTGGTCATGTTCCTCGGCATATCGAGCCGATATGCACCTCTCTTCAACCAGGAGCTGGTCAAACTTCTGTTTCTTCTCCAATCTAGACACAGTTTGTCTCTGGTGGTCCAGGTCCACCATCCAATCATGCAACTCTTGATCAAGTTGAGCCACCCTGGCTTCCAAATGTCTTTTCTCCTCCAAGAGAGCAGATTTTTCTTAGGCACTGTTTAAGACCAGGGATGAGCGAACCCGAACTGTATAGTTTGGGTTCGTACCGAATTTTGGGGTGTTCGTGACACGAACCCGAACCCAAACATTTACGTAAAAGTCCGGGTTCGGTGTTTGGCGCTTTCTTGGCGCTTTTTTTTTTTTTTTTTTAGTGTTTTAAAATTATTTTTATTGTTTTTACAACAAATAAACTGTACATTCTTTATAAGCCCTGCAAGGGCGGCAATAGAAGAATACATCTGATATAGTACAATCAAAAGTGAACAGACAATTCACTTAGTGACAAACAAATGAAAAATAAGAGAGGGGGGGGAGGAAAGTTTAAGGGAAAAAGGGTGGGGGAGGGGGTAGGAAGCAACCGTGATGTTGCTGTATGGTAGGATTTGTTACGTATGAATAATGCAATAAAGCGATTATGCAATAATATTTTTTTGCTATTTACTAGTCGTATTGTTATATAATCAGTTTGAGAAACCTCTAAAATTTTTCCAGGGCTTCCAAATTGATTCAAATCTATGAGGTGTTCGAGAATCCCAGTGAGCTATCTGTTCAAGGCGGTACAATTGATCGCATCTACTAATCCACTGTTTTATTATGGTTAATTCAGTCTTTTTCCAATAGACTGCTATGAGAATTTTGGCAGCTGCCAGTAGAATCTGAATCAGCCTTATCGAGTCTTTATGGCATCTGAGACCCCCGAACACCCCAAAGAGACATATTTTCGGGGACGCCGGAAACGGTGTCTTGCAGATTTCAGACAGGATCTTACATATCTCATGCCAATAGGAGGCAATTTTGGTGCAACTCCACCATATATGGCTGTGGGTACCTACGTCCCGTTCACATCTCCAACAATTTGGGCTGCACTCAGGGAACATACGGTTAATTTTTTGTGGCGTATAGTACCATTGAGTAAGTACCTTATAGCTATTTGCGAAGCAGCCAATCAACAAGCGTCATACAACTTGCCCCAAGAGGCCATCACAGCCATGCCTAGTATTGGCATGGCTGTGATTGGCCAGTGCAGCATGTGACCCAGCCTCTATTTAAGCTGGAGTCACGTAGCGCCGCACGTCACTCTGCTCTGATAAGTGTAGGGAGAGGATGCAGTTGCTGCTGTTAGGGCCAGATTAGGCAGGGATTTACTCATCAAAAACACTTACTGAAGTGATCGATCTACAGCTGTGTATCATTCAACTTCTGCTAGTTAATTGCTCACTGTTTTTAGGCTGCCCAGAGCGTTTTTCTGTCACTTTTTTCTGGGGTGATCAGCGGCCATTTTGTGTCTTGTGGTGCGCCAGCCAGGCTGCCACCAAGTCCATTTAACCATCAATAGTGTTTTTTTGGTTTTTTTTCTACATCCTACAGGGGTTTGGCTGTGCTTGCTATTTTATTGAGGGGTGAAATACAATTGCCAAAGTAGCAGTACCCTAAATATGGTGTTTCAGCTGTGGCTAGCCAATTGTAATACTGTCTGCTGTCTGGCAAAGGATATATTTTTTTCTGGTTGAAATACAATTCCCAAATTAGCAATTCCATAAATCAGTGGTTTCTGCTGTAGCAGGCCAAGTTTAAATCTATCCATAAAAGGGTATATTACATTGAAGGTGCTAATAGGGTCATTCTCAATAACTTCACACGCTACCGTGCATCTCCAAGTGTAATTCTGTCCGTAAAGGGATACCTGTCATCCATCCAGATCCCCTAAGATTGCTCAACCCTCTGCTACGATCCCTCTGCTACAGCCAGATTCCATTACATTCATTATATTACCACCACCTTCATTACATTACCCCCACAGCCATATTCCAATACAATATATTCAATATACTTCCACTGCACTATATTTGTCTTGTTCCCCCCCCCCCCCAACCTGCCATATTCCTCCGCCCCCCCCCCCCTCAGTTCTATCACCACACACACAGACATTATCATGCCCCTTTGCTCAGTGTCCGTCTTCTCATTTGTTGTATTTTTATTCCCACAGCCATCTGGCCAGTCTCTCTGCTGACGCCCGATTAAGGTAACCCTCCCCCCCCACCACTACATTCCACCAAATACCGTCATAACACACACACCACCTTCCCAATACCGCACTAGGGACACCAGCTTTCACACGCTATATACATTCACTCATCCCATAACCACAGTCCTCCTGAAACACACTTGAGCACACAATCCTTTATGCCAGCAGAAATAGTAGACACACCTGGGCCCAAAAGTGACCCTATACGTGGACCACTGAATACTTACGACTTCCTTCGTTTTTAATCAACTGCTGTTGTTACTGACATTTGCATATTTATTTCTCTCTGCAAACTACAGATCCTATTATTGTTTTTATCATCATTATTATATATATTTTTTTTTGTATATAATTATGCACATTTTTAACGCTTAAAGGCACGCGCACAAACTCTCTAAATATTCTACTGTTTAATGCATGTCCACACCCATCTAACCAGGTGGGGATATACCTTTTGCCTCCGGCATTTTTTTCTTTTTTACCCTTGTTTTAGACTTGATAAAGGAGTTATAAACTCCGAAACGCGTTGTCTACTGAACAATAAAAACAGCTATTTCACCAAAGTCCGCTGACTGAGGTTGTCCTTTTGTGCGCCAAGCAAATACCCTACTGTGTGCATTCGCACACAAACCAGCAACTTCCTCTGCTACGATTGATATGGGAAGTTTTCCTTCCCCTACACCCATCGCAACCTTGGGGTGTTTCAGCGAGGAAGTGCTTTCCAACTGCGCTCCCCTAAATTTACCTCCCACTTCTTTCATCAAAAGTCCCTTACACAAATCGTTGCCCAGGCAATCCACCACTCCGGTATCCCCATCTACATCGGTAGAACTGGACTCACTCCTCACAGTACACACCGAGTCCCCTACCCAATCCTGCACTATTCCCGCAGGAACTATCACTCCACCATCAGGTCAGACCTGTTCAACTACAGAACTGGATTTCGGAACCACTGCCCTCTCAGACCTCTCATTGCAGATGACCAAAGGCCAGCTTTCTTTTTTATTTTTTTATTCAACATTTTATTGAATGATTATTTTTCAAATGAAACTGACTTACAATAGAATATTGACATATTCAGTAATCCGCAATGTACATCTGTTGAAAAGGCATCTATTTGACACAATAGAAAATATTCCCTCGAAACACCCTTCCCCCCCCCCCAACTTCCTTCATCTGGATATTACCCATAAATCTAAGACAGTTATATCAGTGCTAATGCTGTTGTACCTTTATGTCTCTATCTCACTTTCAACTTTCCCAAAGTACCTTTAAGATCTCTCAACAAGTACCACTCTGAATGTTGAAAATTTGCCATAAGAGACTTAATGTCATCTGCCTGTAAATGCCTGGACATAAAGACATTCCATTTATCTAGGAATCTAGTGGACTTAATATTCTTGTATGCCTCTGCCTCTAACTGGTCCATAAGCAGAAAGTGTTTCATTTGACTCAGGAATTCTTTTTCAGACGGTGTACGCGATTCAAGCCAATTTCGTAATAATATTCTCACAGCTACAAGCAATGCCCCGTCCACTAGCCCAGGGATCTTGATATTGTCTGGGAAAATTTGAAGTAACAACGCTCCA
The DNA here is from genome assembly GCF_905171765.1 of Bufo bufo. Lineage (NCBI taxonomy): Eukaryota > Metazoa > Chordata > Amphibia > Anura > Bufonidae > Bufo > Bufo bufo. The sequence continues at coordinate 306,970,280 of NC_053391.1, forward strand.
GGCTCAAGAGGCAGTTCTAATTGCCATGTGCCTCTGATCCAGGACAAAACCCACTCCCAATATAATTGGACCTTTGGGCAGAGCCATATACAATGGTCTAGATCCGCTTTAGGTGCATCACATTTAGGACAATTGGTCAATCTAATCATAGCATTAGTTGATGGTGGAATATTGAAGGCATAAATTGCCCTATATACCAACTTAAATTGGGACTCTCTCCATCCCTCGCAGGCAATTGCTTTCCTTGTTCTCAACCAACCATGCATGATCTTATCTCTCCAATCCCCTTCTCCTAGCAATTGTCTCCATCCTTTGTATAATTGAGCATAAAAGTTTTATCAATTTCTCTGTCCCTCAAGTGTTTGTAGATTTCTGATAACGTAAGTCTAGTCCCCATCTGCTTAAGTGATACATCAAAGCTGTTTGCAGCATGTTCTCTGCTTACCTCTTGCAACCTATTTTTACAGAAATGTATGAGTTGAATATACTGCAATTCTTGACCTTTTGATATCCCGAATTTTTCCTGTAATTCAGGGAGAGTCAAATATCTTGGATCTTTATCATGTAGGATTTGACTAAATACCCTAAGTCCCTTATCCTTCCAATAACCGAATAACTTGTTTTGTTTACCCATTTCAAAATCAGGATGATTCCAAAGCGGCATGTATTTAGATGCTGCAAAGGACAGGTTATATAACTTCCTAACCTCCTTCCAGGTCACAATGGTATCTCTCATTGTCACCGAAGACTTAATACCTATGGGTAAAGATGCAAGTTTGGCATGTAAAAGCGCTCCCAGATCATATCCCTGCGCTAACTGCTCCTCTAATGGAAAGTTAGAGTAGTATGAGGACCTAGCCAACCAATCTTTACAATGGCGAAAGAGGCTCGCCAAGTTGTATCGTCTTATATCTGGAAAATTCGCTCCTCCCTTTTCCACTGGCATGTATAAACTTTTTAAGGCCACTCTCGCTTTCTTATTTGACCATATAGATTTTGTGAAGGCCCCATTCAAAATTTTGACATCTTTATGTCGTATTAATATAGGTAATGTCTGCATGGGGTACAATAGTTTAGAAAAGCTGACCATTTTTATCAAATTACATCTACCTAAAAGGGAAATGGGTAAGCTTTGCCATCGGTTCAAATCCTGAGTAATCCGTTTTATTAGAGGCGCATAGTTCAAATTATATAGGGAATGTGACGAATGTCCGATTTTGATTCCTAAATAGGTGATGTAATGCTTTGCAATTGGATAGCCTTGTAGGCCTTTTGGTCATCTCGGGTCTGGGGAACCTATGTATAGTAGTTCACACTTGCTGGTATTGACCTTGAATCCTGATGATTTTCCAAAGTCCTCTATTACCTTAAATATTTTGCCTATGTCCTTGTGTGGATCTGCCAAAAACAGAATGATATCATCAGCAAAAAGAGATATTTTCACCTCCTGGGACCCGATTCTATACGTATACGTCGGTTTGTTCTAAGTACCTTGCAAGTGGCTCTATTGCTATATTAAACAGCAACGGGGATAAGGGACAACCTTGCCGTGTCCCCTTAAGCAAGGGGAAGGATTTTGATAAAAATCCAGGTAATGCTATCTGTGCTTTTGGTTCCGCATATAATGCCGACAGGAACGTTCGAAACGCTCCTCTAATATTCATGGCGTCAAGAACTTTCGCTAACCACTCCCAGCTCACGTTGTCAAACGCTTTCTCAGCGTCAATTGTTAACAATGCTGGAGAGCTGAGACTGGTTTGCTGTCTATTAACATAATCTAAGACTGCCATTACCCTCCGTACGTTAAAAACCGCTGACCTACCCTTAACAAATCCCACCTGCGCTGGACCTATTAACTCTGGTAGCACATCTGCTAACCTATTGGCCATAATTTTAGAAAAAAAAATTTGGTCAACATTTATTAGGGAAATTGGTCGGTATGAAGACGGCAGAAGGGGATCCTTACCAGGCTTCGGTAAAAGCCGAATGTGGGCTGAATTATTGGTTATTTTATGAACTTGGCCTCCTAGTATTTTGTTGAAGCCCTCTGTCAGGTTTTGGGCTATCTCCTCCCTTAGCACCTTAAAAAACTCCCCCGAATACCCATCTGGTCCAGGCGATTTTCCTGACTTAAGCGATTTTATAGCTTCATTAACTTCCTCCACCGATATAATCTTATTTAGTGCTTCCAATTGGTCATCATGGAGCCTTTGAATATTAGGGCAATCCAATAAAATTGTTGTAGGAGATTGAGGCGGAGGATCTGCTTCATATAGATTCTGTTTTACACCCTGTTTGTCTAATATAGTGGGAACAAACACCGGACCTCTTCGCGCCTTAGATAGCCTAGCTAGCAATCTGCCCGACTTGTTCCCATAAGTAAATAGTTTAGACTCTTTTTTCGACCTATACATACTTTCCCATCTATTGTACCAGAGTTCGTAGTCCATCTATTGTACCAGAGTTCGTAGTCCCTTTTGGCCACTACCCAATCATCTTTATGCTGATCAGTAGGTGAGAGAAGAAATATTGAATATTTCCTCCTCAATGATTCCGTTACTTCGTCTAGCTTTTTGACTGTTTTTGCTTTAAGTGAGTGTACATATGATATAATTCTTCCTCTCAGCACCACCTTTTCTGTATCCCATAAAAGAATAGGGTCATCAACATGCTGGGCATTATCCGCTAAGAATTCCATGTGCCACCCTCTTAATAAGTCAATGAAGAAGTTCTCATTTTCCCCCAAGAAAGCAGGGAAGCGCCATATGTAATCATAACCCTTGCGCATTTTATCCCTTAAATCTAGTTGTATCGGTGAATGGTCCAGAATAACCATATCTAATATTTTGGAGCTACTTATCTTACGTTGTATGCTGGCAGATGTTAAGAAGTAATCAATTTGAGACCATGACTCATTCGGCGCCGAAAAAAATGTGAACTCTCGCCCTTCCGGATTATGAATCCTCCAGGGATCAATGAGGTCATTGTCTCGAATTAGGTCCTCCAGAACTCTCTCCCTTCCTGAGACTCCTTTTCCCGGGTTTCTTACGGGTTTTCTATCCTCATTTCTATTCAAGACTGTATTCATGTCTCCCCCTACTATAACATTACTCCCTTTAATTACCCCTAGACGCGCATTTAGTGATTCAAAGAACCTAGCATTTTCTCCATTCGGACCATAGACATTCACTATACAGAATTCCTCACCTGAGGACAATATTGAAACCACTTGCCACCTCCCCTCAGCATCTGATTCGTGTTGCAGGATTTCAACATTCAATGACCTATGAAACAGTATTAACGTTCCTGCTTTCTTATTCACAGCGGCTGATCCTAACACTTTACCCACCCACATCTTTTCCATGCGACCAAAATCTGGTTCCTCAAGATGGGTCTCTTGGAGTATTGCAATGTCTGCTTTGCAGCGGCGCAAATGTTTCAGGACCATGTTGCGTTTTTCAGGGGAGCGAAGCCCCTTTACATTCCAGGATATTAATCTCATTATCGATCTATCGCATGGAAAAGATGTAGCCCAGATCTATGTGCAAATATCCAGATGATAACAACATCCCCCTCTCCTCCCCCCCCCAACATCCCTCCCCTATACAGATTCCAAACTATCAACTAATCTTAATTTAACTACCCCTCCTCTGTCTATTATACACCTCTCTAGCTGTATATTGAACTCCTCTTTTTTCTGACATGGTCGGTATAAACTTACAATGCTGTATAAGACAAATATTTATCACAGTGCATATTCAGCTTAACTTACTAACTTATAGACAACTATCCTGCTGGTGATGATGTTCAAAACCAGGGTTGGACTTAGACTCTGAACAATGCTAATATAATATATATACTATTATTTCTCCTATAAACTAGAAGTAGAGTAATATGTTATATCATTAGAACAGTCACCAATCTTCAAGGTTCCACAAGGATGAACGTCTCTCGATCGCTTGGCGGCTGCTGCATATGAAACACCTTCCTCAGTGTCGTAAGCTCCTCTGTTCCCCTTCTTTTCGTGGTGTGGGTTGCGACCCAATGGCCTTTGATCTGGTAAGTCCAGGTCCAGTTGTCGTCGTGCTTCTTCCGACGATGTGTACGTAGTTGCTGAGCCGTCAGCATGAAAGACTTTCAGTATCGCCGGGTATAATAGCGCAAAACGGGTACGTTTTTCATATAGTTCTGAGCAAACATTGGAGAACTCCCGTCTCTTCTTCTGCACCTCCGCCGAATAATCTCCAAAGATTAGTATCTTCTGGTTTCTTATCTCAAGTGACGATTTTTGCCGCTTGTATAAGCGCATGATCGCTGTCTTGTCTGTAAAGTCCAAGTATTTCACTATTACTGGACATGGTCTCATCCTGAGCGCATTCTGTTCTTTTTGATTGCGATCCATACCATTTCGCAATGCGATGCGCTCTTTCCACTTTGCACGCACCTTCCAGCCCCAAAGCATTTGGGATTTCACTCTCACAAATATGTATTAGTTCATGAGCCGGAATAGATTCTGGCAGCCCCAGGATGCGCAGGTTATTCCTGCATGAGCGATTTTCTAGATCGTCCACTTTCCCTTTAAGGGCCTTAGCTTCACTCACTGTTTTTTCCAGCAGCACCTGGAGGTCAGAGTAGGACTCCTAAAGCGCCTGAATTCTGGTCTCAGCATTCTCCAGCCTGGTGCCATGTTCGGCTGTCGTCGCCTGCAGGGATTTCAGCGTCTGCCCGACCGTGTTTGCCAACGATTCCTGCAGGTCTGGTAAGATCCGGTTAGCAACCTCGATTGCCAGCCGAACGTAATCTACCTGCAGATCTTCTCCCTGTGTTTTAGGCTCTCTTTGAGTAGATTGCTCGCACTGTTCACTCAGCTGCGGGGGGCGGGAAAAGTTCCTCCTCGGCTGCCTCATGTTCCCGCGCTGCCAGCTTTCCCAATTTCTGGGATTTCGTCTTATTTCTCGTCCCCACGTTCATGATATAGCGATCCATAAGCACTTGCTTGGTCAGCAAGTAAGGCTTTCCCGGTATATGCCCGGTTTGTATGGGGGATTTAGCTTGTTTCCACCGACTAGCACGGAGCCGAGATTAGCTGAGTCCCTCCATGTCAGCGCCGGAACCGGAAGTCAGCTTTCTTTTTTATCCTTACCCCCCCTACTCACACCGGTCTCAGCGTACCTAATATTAAAAAGTCCAACCACGGTCACGATAACCAATTATTTCCGCCCGCTGGGAACCAGATCTTTAAAAAGAAAAAATGTAGGAGAGGAAGTAGGGGGGGCCAAGCCCAAAAGAAGAATTTAAAGTCAGCATGCAACCAGAGGAAAGAGATAAAGATCTTTAACCTTTTCAGTTATCTATTAAACCAAGAAGAAACAAAGGTTTTATCCAAAGGTCTCTCATTCTGTCCAACTTTATCAGAAATCTTACTTTGAGGAGGCATTTCAACATCATAGCGAATCATAAAAAAGAGGCGGACCCACCGGAAGTACTGGCAGATTCCATACCGAAGGAACAGTTCATCAATACTGATCTGAGACCACGCTCCAACTTTTACCCCCTACACCATAGGGGGAACTTTATAGAAACCTTTTATGATCTGGTTTTAGATGATTTTAGATCGATCGACAAAATACCAATCGAAAAACATAATCTCAGCGCTAAAGAGAAGTTGGCTATCAAACAATTACAGGATAACCCGGATCTAATAATCCGCGACGCGGACAAAGGAGGTGGCATTGTTCTACAGAATAGGAACGACTACATTAAGGAGGCGATACGTATACTGTCTGACACTGAATACTACCAACAGCTGGCCGAAAACCCTCTCAAGGGACACCAGCAGTCATTCAAGGCCCTCATCAACTCAGCATCCCATATCCTGAGCAAAAAGGAATATAATTACATCCATGTCACAGATCCAGTCATTGCCACCTTTTATCACTTACCAAAAATCCACAAAAGTATTTCCAACCCTCCTGGTCGCCCAATAATTTCAGGCATTTCATCAATCACATGTAACTTATGCCATTACGTTGATATTTTATTACAGAAATATGTAGTACAATTACCATCTTATCTTAAAGATTCCACCACTCTAATACAGCTTTTACAGAACGTTGAATGGAAAGAAACATACCACTGGTTGACCTTGGATCTCACATTGCTTTACTCAAATATCCAGCACGATTTGGGCATCAACTGTGTAAAAAGTTTTTTAGATACTGATGACCAATTACCATCAGAACACATTCATTTTATTCTCACTCACAATGTTTTTAAGTTTGAGGACACTCTGTATCTACAGACAAAAGGGACCGCGATGGGCACGCGTTTCGCGCCCAGTTTCGCTAATATTTTTATGGGGGTTTTTGAGGATACTTTTATTTACAAATCAAAATATTGGGCACGAAACATAATTTTTTACCGTCGTTATATTGACGATCTGATCCTGATCTGGGAGAGGGATCTTTTATCAATTAATAGTTTTATTGAACACCTCAATTCTACCAAATGGGGCCTAACTTTTTCAGGCATAAGTGATAAGTCTACAGCTGAATATCTTGAATTAAGAGCAAACAATGGAACAGTCAACACACGAACATTTTTCAAAAAAGTTGACTGCAACAGCTACCTGGAATATTCGAGCGAAAATGACTTTATCACACAAAGTAGGGTCATCCGATCTAGGTTCCTACAAAAGGGCTATCCATCAGATATTATAGATGCAGCCTTCAATAAAGCTAAAACATTCACACAATCAGAATGTCTGGTAGGAACCAAAAAACAAAATGACACGAAACGCAGTAACACTAATTTTTTAACCACCTATAATAGCAACCATACGGATATCCGGAGAGTCCTGTCCAGACACTGGTATATACTGAAAAAAGACCCATTTCTGAATTAACAAAACAACCGTCTTTAGTTTTTAGAAGAGCGAGATCACTGAAAAATATGTTAGCCCCCAGTAAATTGAAAAATAGACGGGAACAAGTAGCCAGACCAGTCAGCTCCAAGACACCGGGGAGCTATAGGTGTAACCAATCGAGATGCCTTTGCTGCAGATCCCTAAATATCACCACATCTTTTTTGGGCCGAAATTATGAATCTTTTATAATTAAGGATGAATTGAACTGCGGATCATCAAATATCATTTATCTCATCACATGCCCATGTAACCTCCGCTATGTGGGGCGCACTATACAAACCTTGCACAATCGGCTCAATAAGCATAGATCTAATGTTAAGAAGAAGTTCCTCCAACACAGCATCTCTAGACATGCCACTGTCCACCATCAAGGCTCTTTTTTCGGGTTCACGGTCACTCCGATCGAACAAGTTTGATCAAACGGATGTAATGTTATCCAGACTCTGAGAAAACGCGAGATGTTCTGGATATACAAATTGAATTGTCTTAATCCATATGGCCTAAATGAAGCCTTTGAAATTAATTTATGAAATCCCCCCATGTTTCACCCCCGCCCCAATATTTATTTCCTCCCTTCCTGCATGCCCTCATTTTATTCCCCCTTTTTTATGCTACTACTAGTATACATGAAATCCCATATACCTTCCTTCTTATCTGCCCGAGCCTAAACACTTATACAAGGATCTATTAATTATCCAGTAAGCTATTCCACATATAGTTTACCTCTATCCGGCATTAAGTGGACCACTGAAATATAGTGATTTCTCAACCACATCCCACATATCCTCTTTATTCCATTTATCCTTTTAACATTCCTACTATACCCTTTTAGTGTCTCCTACTGATATTGATCCAGTTTTATCACACAAACTTGTGTACTTCAGCACACTATATATATTTTACCCACGTTTTATAGTCATAACGCACTATACCTACTTATTTATAGCCTCCATTTTATATAAGGATGATTTTATATAAGGATCACTATATTATTCATAACAGTTATATGCAAATATTATATTCTGCTTTCAAGTATTACATCTGACTTACCTGTACCCATAACATTTTAACAAGGATTAACAATTACTGTATTTCTTAAAGTAGTGTAACACAAATATCGTTTGTATTTCACTTTACTTTTATTTGCAGTATAAAATGAGTTTATTTGAGCCAGCTCTCTCTTCAACTGCATGCTAGGAACGGACGTAACTCCCTCCTCCCAGCCAATCTCACACTCCCCCTCTCTGACGTGGCATCAGCTTCTGGTTGCCGAGAGGAGGGGTGTGACGTCCCGACCATGTGACCGGCCGCTGGACCATGTGACCGGCCGTCTCCTGATGCAGCCACACTTCCCTAGCTGCTGCCTCCAGCTGACGGAGGTCACGTGCTGCGCGACAGGTCACGTGATCTCATCACATGACTCTCCAAGATCCTGCGACAACATAGGCTTACCGGAATTATCACCAAGGTCCTGCGCCCACCTAGGCTTCCCAGAATTATTACCCTCACGTCTAACCTAGAAATAGAGATCGCACCACTGTGATGGTCGATCCTATGAGTAAGGACTCAGAGTGAACTGAATAAAAGTTATTATTTTTTAAGTCTGTACACAACTTTCCCCCTTAGCTTTGCTGAGCTTTGAGAGCTCTCCCAGCACTGCCTACTGACCCGCCCCCCTCCCGCCCCCTTTGCTTTTGGCGGTTTTTTACAATGTATTTAAATGTATGCAATTTTGCTTTTATGTATGCAAGTCAATTGTACCTGAAGAAGGGGTATATCCCCGAAACGCGCTGTACCGCTTGCTCAATAAAAAGAACCCTCATTCTATTCCAACCACTGGGTGTTTTGCACCGTGGGATATTCCTTTTCTCTATTTGTCATCCATCCAGGGCCTAAATACTAGGCCTACAATTTATATTCAGCTAAATCCGAGGTTACTGCTGTGGCTGGTCAAGTTATTTAGTGTCCGTCAAAGCACAGTTTTTGTTCTGGGTTGAATTTCAATTCCCAAATTAGCAATTCCATAAATCAGTGGTTTCTGCTGTAGCAGGCCAAGTTTAAATCTATCCATAAAAGGGTATATTACATTGAAGGTGCTGATAGGGTCATCCTCAATAACTTCACACGCTACCATGCGTTTCCAAGTCTAATTCTGTCCGTAAAAGGGATACCTGTCATCCAGGGCCTAAATACTAGGCCTACAATTATATTCAGCTAAATCTGTCGTTACTGCTGTGCCTGTATTAGTGTAATACGGTACCTAAATAGATAGCTAGATAGTGTTAGGTGCCTGTAAAAAAAGGCCTGAATTTGAATTCAATACATTGGGCCAAATAATTTTTTTCTTATTGTGGTGAACGGTAACAATGAGGAAAACATCTAGTAAGAAACGCGGACATGGTCGTGGTGGTGTTAGTGGACCCTCTGGTGCTGGGAGAGGACGTGGCCGTTCTGCCACAGCCACACGTCCTAGTGAACCAACTACCTCAGGTCCCAGTAGCCGCCAGAATTTACAGTGATATTTGGTGGGGCAAATGCCGTTCTAAGGATGGTAAGGCCTGAGCAGGTACAGGCATTAGTCAATTGGGTGGCCGACAGTGGATCCAGCACGTTCACATTATCTCCCACCCAGTCTTCTGCAGAAAGCGCACAGATGGCGCCTGAAAACCAAGCCCATCAGTGTGTCACATCACCCCCATGCATATCAGGGAAACTGTCTGAGCCTCAAGTTATGCAGCAGTCTCTTATGCTGTTTAAAGACTTTGCTGGCAGGGTTTCCCAAGGGCATCCACCTAGCCCTTCCCCAGCGGTGGAAGACATAGAATGCACTGACGCACAACCACTTATGTTTCCTGCAACTGCTGCATCTTTCTGCAGTGTGCAGACTGAACAGGAGGTCAGGGAGGAAGACTGGGTGGAAGACGATGCAGGGGACGATGAGGTCATAGACCCCACATGGAATGAAGGTCGTGCCACTGACTTTCAGAGTTCAGAGGAAGAGGCAGTGGTGAGACCGAGCCAACAGCGTAGCAAAAGAGGGAGCAGGGGGCAAAAGCAAAACACCCGCCACCAAGAGAGTTCGCCTGCTACTGGCCACCGCCACCTGGGACCGAGCACCCCAAAGGCAGCTTCAAGGAGTTCCTTGGTGTGGCAGTTCTTCAAACAATGTGCTGACGACAAGACCGAGTGGTTTGCATGCTGTGCCATCAGAGCCTGAAGCGAGGCATTAACGTTCTGAATCTTAGCACAACCTGCATGACCAGGTATCTGCATGCAAAGCATGAACTGCAGTGGAGTAAACACCTTAAAAACAAGGAACTCACTCAGGCTCCCCCTGCTCCCTCTTCTGCTGCCGCCTCGGCCTCTTCCTCCGCCTCGGGAGGAACGTTGGCACCAGGTTGATGGACACAGACAGCTTCAAACAGCTCATGTCGCTTGCTATCCCACAGTATGCCTTCCCTGCACAACCAAGTATCCGATAAAATCAAGTGTGCACTGCGCAACGCCATCTGTGGCAAGGTCCACCTAACCACAGATATGTGGACCAGTAAGCACGGCCAGGGACGCTATATCTCCCTAACTGCACACTGGCTAAATGTAGTGGCGGCTGGGCCCCAGGCGGAGAGCTCTTTGGCGCAAGTGCTTCCGCCGCCAAGGATCACAGGGCAACATTCTTTGCCTCCTGTAGCCTCCTCCTCCTACTCGGCTTCCTCCTCCTCTTCTTCCACCTGCTCATCCAGTCAGCCACACACCTTTACCACCAACTTCAGCACAGCCCGGGGTAAACGTCAGCAGGCCATTCTGAAACTCATATGTTTAGGGGACAGGCCCCACACCACGCAGGAGTTGTGGCGGCATATTGAACAACAGACCGACGAGTGGTTGCTGCCGGTGAGCCTCAAGCCCGGCCTGGTGGTGTGCGATAATGGGCGAAATCTCATCGCAGCTCTGGGACTAGCCGGTTTGACGCACATCCCTTGCCTGGCGCATGTGCTAAATTTGGTGGTGCAGAAGTTCATTCACAACTACCCCGACATGTCAGAGCTGTGGCATAAAGTGCGGGCCGTCCGTGTGCGCTTCCGGCGTTCACATCCTGCCGCTGCTCGCCTGTCTGCGCTACAGCGTAACGTCGGCCTTCCCGCTCACCGCCTCATATGCGATGTGCCTACCAGGTGGAACTCCACCTTGCACATGCTGGATAGACTGTGCGAGCAGCAGCAGGCCATAGTGGAGTTTCTGCTGCAGCACGCACGGGTCAGTCGCACTGCGGAACAGCACCACTTCACCACCAATGACTGGGCCTCCATGCGAGACCTGTGTGCCCTGTTGCGCTTTTTCGAGTACTCCACCAACATGGCCAGTGGCGATGACGCCGTTATCAGCGTTACAATACCACTTCTATGTCTCCTTGAGAAAACACTTAGGGCGATGATGGAAGAGGAGGTGGCCCAGGAGGAGGAGGAGGAGGAAGAGGGGTCATTTTTAGCACTTTCAGGCCAGTCTCTTAGAAGTGACTCAGAGGGAGGTTTTTTGCAACAGCAGAGGCCAGGTACAAATGTGGCCAGACAGGGCCCACTACTGGAGGACGAGAAGGACGAGGATGAGGAGGAGGTGGAGGAGGAGGAGGATGAAGCATGTTCACAGCGGGCTGGCACCCAACGCAGCTCGGGCCCATCACTGGTGCGTGGCTGGGGGGAAACGCAGGACGATGACGATACGCCTCCCACAGAGGACAGCTTGTCCTTACCTCTGGGCAGCCTGGCCCACATGAGCGACTACATGCTGCAGTGCCTGCGCAACGACAGCAGATTTGCCTACATTTTAACGTGTGCGGACTACTGGGTTGCCATCCTGCTGGATCCCCGGTACAAAGACAATGTGCCCACCTTACTTCCTGCACTGGAGCGTGATAGGAAGATGCGCGAGTACAAGCGCACGTTGGTAGACGCGCTACTGAGAGCATTCCCAGATGTCACAGGGGAACAAGTGAAAGCCCAAGGCGAAGGCAGAGGAGGAGCAAGAGGTCGCCAACGCAGTTGTGTCACGGCCAACTCCTCTGAGGGCAGGGTTAGCATGGCAGAGATGTGGAAAAGTTTTGTCACCACGCCACAGCTTGACGGGGTATTGGTTATTACCCGCTCGCCCCTCATGATCAGTCACTTACTAACCCTTGACTCACCTACCACCAGCCCTATCCCTCTAAACTGGCCCTGTCAGAACCACAATAAGACACGGACACCAAGTTGGATTATATAGGCCACAGCAGCCGTTTATTGAAAACACATACATGAATAAATAACCTTTTATTTTCCACAAAACATCCCCATAAGATATAACCAACTTATTCATATCCCTGAGTAACACGGGGGAGGTCCTGGAAGCCCCAAACCTCAGAATTTTTGCCAGTATCTCTTCTGAGCCGACTTGCCCCCAGCCATTAAGTACCAGTTCGGAGGCACCACTGACTGCTCGCCCAAATTCCGCCACAACCGACCACCAGCCATAGGAGTCCAGCCCCAACCGTGGAGCCCTCCCATCCTCGTCACCTCAATCTCTCCAACTTCAAGGACCTCCCACCGCCACGAACGCACATGCTTGACACCTTAAGCCTGTGCGTCCCTCCACATTTGCAAAGCTGTCTCAATGCCTTCCTGTATCGCCAGACACCACATGTCAATCCCCACTGCGTTCAAGTGAACACCGTCAGACTGCCAAAAAGCACCGACTCCCTTTCTCCAGTTCGGTATGCCGTACTACCACTGCACCATTCCTTGCCATAAACCGCCCTATGGCCCGGTTAGCTTTTATCCTAGCCTTATTTATCCCGTCCACCGACCGCGCTCCCCTCCACACTTTGCGGGGAACAATGTCCGACCAAACGGAAATAAGACCCGGGAACAGCGCCCACAACCGGAGTAGGTCGAATTTAACATCCTTTACCAATTCCCGCAACGGCCGCGCCCCCAAATCGTTGCCCCCCACGTGCAACACCAACACATCCGGCGCCCTATCCAACCTAACAAACTTGTGGACCTCAGGTAACACGCCCCCCCACACCATTCCCCTACGCCCCCAACCATCTTACCACCGCTACTGACCGGTCAATCCCCAACTGTTGTCCATCCGGCCGAACCGCTGCCCGGATGGCTCCCCAGAAAACATACGAGTGACCCATTATCCAGATTAGCGCTGGGACCGAATCTGTAACGAAATAATAAGAACAAAAGCATACCGTACGGGATGAGACAATACAATGCAATATCACAACCGATCTAGGCGTATATATGATCTAAAACGAATCGATTCCCACCTTCCTATCCGCATGATCACGTCCTGCCCCAGCCCACGTCTGGCCGCCTCTGTCGCTGCCCCGATTCTGAAAGAGTGGCTAGAGTAACCCTCAAGCGCTATGCCCAACTGCCCTAGACACCGCCTAAAGACCGCCGTGAATTGGAAACGGGAAAGGAAAGACCCATCTGCATGCACTAAGAGAGGGGAATTTGTCCCCACCACCGCAACCCCGTACTCCCTCAAGCAGCATACCGGACACATTGCGCAACCCGGGACCGCGAACAGAACAACCTTCCGACCTCTCCCTTCCCCATCCGTTTTCGATCGTCTAATTCGAAACTCCACCCTGTCTTGAAAAAGGTCCACGTCGTCCCTGAACAAGCCACCCTGTCTCTTAACCGACGGAGAAACCAACTCGCCCAAACGCAATGCCCCGAAAAATGCCAGCGAAAAAGCCAACCGAAACAAACGCAACTCCCATGACGAGGCACAAACGTCGACTAGTTGATCCCCCAACCTCAACAGCAAAGCAAAAGACACCAGCCTACGGTCATCCTGCCCTGACTGAGAACGCCGCCAACCCTTTAAAGCCCTCACCACCAGAAAATACTTGGTGACGTCCGGCAGGTTCCTAAAACGAAAACCGAAAGCCAATCCCGAAACACAACTATTAATCCTAGAGACAGACCACCCCTCCTCTCTACAATGCCCAATGAACAATAGCAAGGGAATTTCAAAGTCATCTGTCACAACAGCCAACCTGGTCTTCCAATCCTCCCAGCATTGCCATGCCCTATTGTATGTCTCCCACGTACCGGGTGCGAGTGAAGCCCGTATGAGACCCGCTACGGTGTCTCCAGGAGTTCCCACAGGCAACTCGGGCAGTCCAGCCCGCATTCCTCTGCCCCCGGGGCCAGCTGGCGGAAACGCTCCCACTGTGAACGAGAGAGAGCATCAGCAATACAGTTATCAACCCCTGGTACATGCACTGCTACCACCCAAGCATTGAGTGACAAACACTCCAACACTAGCCTCTGCAATAGACGCGCCACTAACGGTGAAGAAGCCGACAACCCGTCAATCGCTTGCACCACCCCCAAGTTGTCACAGTGGAAACGAACCTTCTTGTTCCTAAACTCCTCCCCCCATAACATAACTGCCACTACAATGGGGAACAACTCCAGCAGCGCTAAATTCTTGACCCAGCCTCTCTCCACCCAGGTATCAGGCCAACCCCCCCGCACACCACTGCCCCACACAATAGACCCCGAAACCGCCTCCCCCCGCAGCGTCAGAGAAAAGGTCAAAATCAAAGGAGTCTACCGCCTCACCCATAAACAGACCTCTGCCATTATAACGCTCCAGAAACGATGCCCAAACTTGCAAATCCGCCCTAAGCTCTTTCCCCAGTCTAATAAAATGGTGTGGCGCCGCCACCCCTGCCGTTGCCGCCGCCAAACGCCTACTAAATACTCTACCCATGGGGATAATCCTACAGGCGAAATTCAGCTTCCCCAGGAGTGACTGTAGGCTCCGCAATTGAATTTTCTGCAGTCGCCTCGCCCTGTCGACCTCCATTTTTAGATCCTCAACCTTGTCTAAGGGCAGCCTACATTCCATCTTCACTGAGTCAATCACTAAGCCTAGGAAGCTCAATTCCGTGGTCGGCCCCACCGTTTTCCCTGCCGCCAAGGGAACCCCGAAGGAATCAAACAACGCCTCCATCGTGTGCAACAGTAAAGAGCACACCCTGGATCCCGGGGAGCCAATACATAAGAAATCGTCCAGATAGTGAATAAGTGATTTACATCCGGAGAAATCCACTACCGCCCATTCTAGAAAAGAGCTGAACTTCTCAAAATACGCGCAGGACAACGAACACCCCATTGGCAAACAACGATCAACAAAAAACTTACCCTCCCAAAAACATCCCAACAAATGCAGGCTCTCTGGGTGCATCGGCAACAGTCTAAATGCTGACTCAATATCCGTTTTCGCCATCAATGCACCCCTCCCAAAACTTCCTAACCCATTTCACTGCCGCATCAAACGAGGTATAGACTACCGAGCACAGTTTCGGGTCAATACCATCGTTGACCAACGATCCCTTAGGAAAGGATAGATGTTGAATCAGGCGAAACGTATTCGCCTCCTTCTTTGGGACTACCCCCAGAGGCGACACACGCAAGTTCTGCAAAGGTGGTTACAAAAACGGGCCAGCCATCCTTCCCAGTCTAACTTCCTCGCCGACTGCAAATTCTTCTTAAGCAACACGGGCCCCGATGGAACAAACGGAATTTTAAACCCCCCCGAAAAACCTTCCCACAACAATTGCGCAGCCCCCCTACCTGGATATCTAGCGAGAAACCGGTCCATCTCTTCCAGACGCACCGGTGTCTCCCCCTTTTCCAGAACTCTCGCCCCCCTTCTGTTTGGCCCCTCTAAAACAGCGCGCAGCTCCGTTAGACCCGCCACAGGTGGAACATTCTTGCTTCAATTTGCACTTGGCTCCAAATTTAAACCCCCCTTCATTGAATAAAAAACACAACCCCTTCGCAGATGCTGCCGCGAATCCGGATTGTCCCCCCGCACCTGATTCGCTCTGAAAGGGCTGGCCTGACCGAACTGGCGCCGTCACTTTTAGCCACAAAGTGATATCCTTGTGGTCCCATTTTATGCTAGGGCGTACCGCCTTCTGCTGCCTAAACTGCTCGTCGTAACGCAGCCAGGCCATACCCCCATACACACGGTAAGCTTCCCCAATAGCATCCAGGTAACAAAAAAGCGCTGAGCAGCACTCCGGCGCCTTCTCCCCTATCACACTGGCCAATATCGCGAACGCCTGCAACCAGTTAGGGAACGTCCGCGGTATCAGTCGGTGCCTACGCTTCTCCTCGTCCTCCCTCTTACCCTCATCCTTTCGCGCCCTATCCAAATTGAACCTGTCCAAAGGGAGTAAGGAAAATATATCCACATACTCCCCTTTCCAAATGCGCTCCCTAACCTCTTGATTCAAATGTGCTCCCAACGGGCCCTCAAAACAAACATAAACTTCACCCTTCGCCCTATCGTCTAACCTCATCACATCCTCCTGATCATACCCGCCTACCTGCGTCTGTACGGACGCCGAAGTACCACATGAAACCACCGTGGGTGTACCCGAAGCTAGCGGCCCCCCCGCGGCCGTCACCATGCCCCACGCCGGCAATGGCCCTGACGCTACTGACCCGCCGATGCCACCCCCCAGGCCCCCCAACGGTAACGCGGGATTCCCTGCCGCCCCCAAATTCGCTAGCAACCCCACCAAACCCCCCAAGAGCTGGCCCAGCCCCTTACTCAAATTCAGCCAATGTGGACAAGCTGACGTTCATAAAAATGAACCAGGCATGGATCCCACAGGACCTGTCCATCCCTTGTGCAGATTAGACATTTATAACTACCTCCCCTTAACCATATATTCTTGTACTCCAGGGCACTTCCTCATTCAAGCCTCTTTTTTTTATTTTACCATTATATTGTGGGGCAACCAAAGTTGAATGAACCTCTCCTCTGTCTGGGTGCCGGGGCCTAAACATATCTGACAATGGCCTGTTCAAGTGGTGGGTGACGTGAAGCCTGATTCTCTGCTATGACATGAAGCCTGATTCTCTGCTATGGGACCTCACTTCTCTGTCTGGGTGCCGGGGCCTAAAAATTTCTGACAGTGGCCTGTTCCAGTGGTGGGTGACATGAAGCCTGATTCTCTGCTATGGGACCTCTCTCTTCTGTCTGGGTGCCGGGGCCTAAAAATATCTGACAGTGGCCTGTTCCAGTGTTGGGTGACATGAAGCCTGATTCTCTGCTATGACATAAAGCCTGAATCTCTGCTATGGGAACTTTTTTTATTAGAAAAATACAAAACTTTACAGACGAGAAAACAAACAAAACAGCATCTCAGCTGGCCCAGCCTCACATTCATACCAATACCCTATAAAACTATATACAAACTATATACAAATGCTTAAAAAAAAAAAAAAAAAAAAAAAAAAAAGAGAAATGAAACTTACTTAGCCGGTTCAGCTGTAAAACCCAAAAAGAAAAACTTGACTACTCGTCAATAAAACGAAAACGCAAATAAGACTAGTGGAAGGCTGAAAAGTCAGCCTGAATTTGTGGGAGGGGCGTCTTACCTTCTTAAGCTCCAGCCCCCAGCTCCTCAGGGCGCTTCTGTTCATACGCTGGATAAGGAGTCGCTTGCTCTAGTACTGCATCCGTGCACGTCGTGAGTTGCTTTAATCTGCTTCGTTTCGTTTCATACACTGCCGTTCACATCTTCTGGAGAGGTAAATTCTGTGCCATACTTCGGCTCCCTGAGTCGGCGTGCGTTCCCATGCCTATACACACTCCTGCCCCAAGTTGTTTTTTTTTTGTATTTGCTTGTCTCCTTTTCCCCATCCAACTCCCTCCCGAGGCAGCAGGGGGGGGCAAGGTCCGGCCCGCGGGTCCCCCCCTCCACACCGCCTCCCCCGTCCCGTCCTTACTTAGGGCTCCGCTGCAGCCCGGCGTGCTTTCCAGCGTGGAGCGCACGCCGGAAATCCGACACCAGACATGAGCTCCGGGTCACGTGCTCGGCGTGCGTTCCAGCTTGGAGCGCACGCCGGAGTCCCTCCGCCGGGCCTGGGCCTGGTCACGTGTATCTGATGTGACACCCGGATCATCTGCATTATAATCTGTAGATATCAATTGTCCCTCCGAGCTCCCAGTACAGTCATCTGGGCTATTATCTGTAGGAATGTCCTCTTCACACTGGTCATCACCCCTCACATCTGTCTCTGTAGGAATGTCCTCCTTGTATTCCTCATCGCCCCTCACATCTGTCTCTGTAGGAATGTCCTCCTTGTATTCCTCATCACCCCTCACATCTGTCTCTGTAGGAATCTCCTCCTTGTATTCCTCATCGCCCCTCACATCTGTCTCTGTAGGAATCTCCTCCTTGTATTCCTCATCGCCCCTCACATCTGTCTCTGTAATAATCTCCTTCTTGTATTCCTCATCGCCCCTCATATCTGTCTCTGTAGCATTAATATTGCGCAGATCTTCATCCTGATATAAAATCTGACCATCGTGTGGAAGGAGAGGACGCGGACATCTCTCTGGTGTTGTCCTCTGACTGGATCTCTCTGGAGATGTGAGGGGCTGGTCCTCCTCCATCTTGACCTCCTTGTACAGACACTTGTGTCCTTCTAAATACTCCCACTCCTCCATGGAGAAATAGACAGCGACATCCTGACACCTTAGAGGAACCTCTCCAGTCAGCAGCTCCATCATCTTGTGGACGACTTCTAGGATCTTCTCATTGTTCTTCTCATGTATCAGATTACTAGACGTCTTCTTCACCGTGGAGTAATCCTCTCCAGTAAGCAGGAAGAGTATCTCTAAGGTAAGATTTAATATCCTCTCCGCCATCTTGTCCCTGTCTCCATCCAGTATCTGGTACTGATGATGTCATCGGACAATCCTATATCACAGGAACCTGCTCCTCCTCATGCCGGGGCTCTCCCTCCCGCTGTCCGGACATCAGAGCCTCTTTACAGGACGTTTCCAGCAGAACTTCCTCTTTCCCTCAGAGTGGAAAGCACACCGTAATCTTCATTCAGGCCCGTTAGATTCATGCGACGTGGCGGCCCCAGTGCGGTGGCTCCAGCCTGAGTTAATCCTGTCCCCACAAATCAAAGGCATGTACAGCCATGTGCATGAGGCCTTAGAGGTTCGGCTTTCAGAAGGATGAATAAAGAAATTCAAAAAGTTCAAACCAATTTAGATTCTTGAATTACAATCACCAGTGGTCGTGCAGCTGCCTTCTCATAAAGGATACAGTAGGCTCCACCAGCGTCCAGAGCTCCATTGGTTGATATTCCACAGACTGACAGCACAGTCATACCGATGATAAAATAGGAGAGGATTAGCATGCCCACCGTCTCATACAGACCAGACTGTCCTTGATTCTGGCCTCACAACAAGGTCTCCCGCCCTACGTACTACTTAGGACGGGTGGTCCCCGTCCCCCAGGCTGCTGGTCCGTATGGTCACCCCCCCTGCACATTTGCCCAGGCAAGCCTGGCACCCTCGTCAAAACAGGCCATACGTACTAGGGGTATCTAGCCCCTGGGCAACAACGGCCACGTCCACAAACAGCCGCAAAAAAAATAAAAATAAAAATTAAATAAAATATAGTAATAAAAATCCCTCAGTAGGGCCCAACCACAAGCTCACAAGGTCATCCCCGATTCCTCATTTAGGGAGGGGCCCCGGGGCCCCCGCTGGGCTGTAAGGGCGCTAGTTCCAGTTCAGTGTTCAAAGAAACTGGGGGTCCCAATACGAGTGGGCCAGGTCATCATCACACACCATACTCATTCAGCGGTCACAATGCTCACTACAGTCATCTATTCCATGGGGCGTCAGTGCCATGTGTTATATGTATGTATTTTCACGTTATATGCTGTTGTCTCCTCTACTGGTTCGCCAGGCTCACACCTACCTCTGTCTCCTGGCTCGTCCAGGCTCATACCTACCTCTGCCTCCTGGATCGCCCAGGCACGCACCTACCTCTGTCTCCTGGCTCATCCAGGCTCATACCTACCTCTGCCTCCTGGATCGCCCAGGCACGCACCTACCTCTGTCTCCTGGCTCGTCCAGGCTCATACCTACCTCTGCCTCCTGGATCGCCCAGGCACGCACCTATGTCTGTCTCCTGGTTCGCCAGGCTCATACCTACCTCTACCTCTGCCTCCTGGATCGCCCAGGCACACACCTACCTCTGTCTCCTGGTTCGCCCAGGCTCATACCTACCTCTGCCTCCTGGATCGCCCAGGCACGCACCTATCTCTGTCTCCTGGTTCGCCAGGCTCATACCTACCTCTACCTCTGCCTCCTGGATCGCACAGGCACGCACCTACCTCTGTCTCCTGGTTCGCCAGGCTCATACCTACTTCTGCCTCCTGGATCGCCCAGGCACGCACCTACCTCTGTCTCCTGGTTCGCCAGGCTCACACCTACCTCTGCCTCCTGGATCGCCCAGGCACGCAACTACCTCTGTCTCCTGGTTCGCCCAGGCTCACACCTACCTCTGCCTCCTGGATCACCCAGGCACGCAACTACCTCTGTCTCCTGGTTCGCCCAGGCTCATACCTACCTCTGCCTCCTGGATTGCCCAGGCACGCAACTACCTCTGTCTCCTGGTTCGCCCAGGCTCACACCTACCTCTGCCTCCTGGATCACCCAGGCACGCAACTACCTCTGTCTCCTGGTTCGCCCAGGCTCATACCTACCTCTGCCTCCTGGATCGCCCAGGCACGCAACTACCTCTGTCTCCTGGTTCGCCCAGGCTCACACCTACCTCTGCCTCCTGGATCACCCAGGCACGCAACTACCTCTGTCTCCTGGTTCGCCCAGGCTCATACCTACCTCTGCCTCCTGGATTGCCCAGGCACGCAACTACCTCTGTCTCCTGGTTCGCCCAGGCTCACACCTACCTCTGCCTCCTGGATCACCCAGGCACGCAACTACCTCTGTCTCCTGGTTCGCCCAGGCTCATACCTACCTCTGCCTCCTGGATTGCCCAGGCACGCAACTACCTCTGTCTCCTGGTTCGCCCAGGCTCACACCTACCTCTGCCTCCTGGATCGCCCAGGCACGCAACTACCTCTGTCTCCTGGTTCGCCCAGGCTCACACCTACTTCTGTCTCCTGGTTCGCCCAGGCCTCTCATCCTCCCCAGTTATGTTCTCTTTTCCTTCCGAACTTTATGGAGTTGCCCTCTCAGGAACGTGTCCTGACCGTTCACTGGTACGACATTTTGGACCAAGGTCATGTGACCCAAGACATCAGTACAGGTAATAGTCTCTAAGCCCAGGTACGTACCCAGACCGACACAAGCCTTCTCGTAGGCACCGGTCGTACTACGTTCTGGTCACATATAGTTATTGCATATTTTTCCTGGAACAGTCTGGTTATGTTCCCCTGAATCACTCAGGTTTAAGTATTGGCCTGAATCGCTCAGGCTTCTGTATTTTTCCCTGGTGTCTCAGTGGGTAGGTAGTGGCCAGGTCCACCCAGGTCCAAGGTAATGCCCAGACGCACCCAGGGTCCGTCATCTTCACGAAAGGCATATGTAATCGCCTGATTCGCTCAGGACTCCATGTTGCCTGAACCGCTCAGGATCCAATGTATTTGCCTGAATCGCTCAGGTTCCATGCATCTGCCTGGAACACTCAGGGGTTTTTAGCAGGGTCCGGCTGGTTCCCGGTTACCCGGTTCGTGTCCTGCATGTCTGAATTCCTGTTTCCCACAGGTCTCGTTGCATGCAGCACGACTTCGGGCCCTGATTCTGGCAGTTCAGGGTCACCCAGCAGTTGGCCATGGCGCCCAGGCTGCATCCTGGTTCTCCGTCGCTTCATTCCAGTGCCACCAGATCGCACCTCTCTCCGGGTCTCGTAGCAACGCAAGCTTATTGTCATGTAAGCAGGGCCTCAGGCCACCGGAATTTCGATCCATCCTCAATTGTGTCGCAGGGCTCCTCCGTGTCCGGTCACTCCACGGTTCAGGTCTTCAGTATCGCCGGAGAGTTGGCAGCGCTGTCCGTCGATTCGGGTAGGTTGCGATCCTTTCTATACCATGGTCATTCCTGTTTCCTTTCCACTCTCGCCCGGTCACTCGGCCACTTTAAAAAAAAAAAAACAAGAGAAGGAAATTTTTCGGGGGGGGGGGAGTCTTTTCTGATGCACTCAGGTTGTGTTTTCTCCTGAATATCTCAGGGTGTATTTTCCTGAATCTCGGGTTTCATATATTTCCCTGATTAGCTCAAATTTTCACGTATTTCCACGATTCGCTCGGGTTATGTATTTCCCTGAGTCGCTCGGGTTTATGTATTTCCCTGAATCGCTCAGGTCATATATTTTCCTGGATCGCTCAGGGTTATGTATTTCCTCGAATCGCTCAGGTTTGTATTTTTCTGTCTCTTTCAGGTTGATTGTATTTCCAGGTTGTATGTATTTTCCTGATTCACTCAGGTCACGTATTTCCCTGAATCGCTCAGGTCTCATTTCCCACAGGTTGTACGCATTTGCCTGAATCACTCAGGTCTTATTTCCCACAGGGTGTACGCAGTTGCCTGAATCGCTCAGGATCCAATATATTTGCCTGAAAACGCTCAGGGGTTTCCCATACCATCAGGAAACTATCAAGCCGGTGTCAAGGTTTACGAAGTTTTTCCAGGTCCCACTCGCAAGGTGGCTTGGACGATGTCTCCTACACCCTGGCGTTCATAGTCCACTGTTACCACAATCTCAGGCTGTCATTTAACACCATCGGGCTGTACCTAGCGGGGACACAGCACTGCGCCATGCTTCATAATCCAAATGGAGGTTCCTTTTCTTCAGTGTAGACAGTCAAGGCGGCCCTTAGGGGGATCCAGAAGTGCGGGGATGCCCCTACCGGACGTAAACAGCCTGTCTCCGGCGAGATGTTTAGGAGACTGTCGTCCGCGCTAAATGGACATTCTTTTGGGCACTCCCCTAGTTTGGTTATTTAGGCAGCCTTGTACCTCGGGTTTATGGGTTCGTTAGGCCAGGTGAGTTCACCAGCACCTCCCCTAAACGTCAGGGATTGCAGGTGCGGCAATTGTCCTGGGTCCATGACCCCTTTTGCCCTCTGGCTCCCTTCCACGAAATCCAATCGGCTTGGGCCTCCCTCGGAGGTCAGGTTCTTCAAAACTTCGAACGATTGGTGCCCGGTCATGGTCCTCCGGTGATTGGTAGCCCTGTTGCCAGATGCCCCCCTAGATGGCCCGCTGCTTCCTTGGCGTGGGAGTTTCAGGAATTCGATCCAGTTCGTGTCCCACATCAGAACGCTGGCTTCAGGTCTCGGTTACAAACCGCTGGCCATCACAGGACACTCGCTCCGGGGCCGCGTCCTCAGCATGAAAAATGGGGTCCCGGCGCACGTGATCAAATGCATGGGTCGCTGGCGTTCTTCTTGCTTCACGAGGTACATCCCGAACCCAAACGTAGAGATTTCCCAGGCTTTCTGTAACCTTTGCTCTCTGAGAGGAATTAAATGTTTTGGACACTACTCTGCTCTCCTCGTCTATTTTTGCCCACTGCTAGGCTTACCCTCGCCCCTGGCTCCCGGCACTACACAGCCAGTTTAGGTCAGGGGAAGCGCTTCCCCCTCATCATAGCCCTAAGCCTCTCCCATAAGTGGAAGGCTGAAAAGTCAGCCTGAATTTGTGGGAGGGGCGTCTTACCTTCTTAAGCTCCAGCCCCCAGCTCCTCAGGGCGCTTCTGTTCATACCCACCCACCCCCCCTGTTCTCAAACACTCCCTTTAGGGTACGCCCACTGCTAGGCTTACCCTCGCCCCTGGCTCCCGGCACAACACAGCCAGTTTAGGTCAGGGGAAGCGCTTCGCCCTCATCATAGCCCTAAGCCTCTCCCATAAATAAAATAAGACTAATAAAATAATAACAATAATAATAATAATAATACAAAACAAACACATTTTTTTTATTTTTATATATTACCTTTTTACTAAGATAACACATAAAGCAAAACAAACATTTCTACCTCCCTAATCTAGCCCTAACCCCTACTACCTACTCCATCACCCTTCACCCATCACCCAAGGCTGACCTCCGCCTCACGTCTCTTTCGTGTCCTCATAGTCCGAGGCCAGCCCTACCTCCACCACCCACATCTAGCCCCCCCCCCTATGTCCTCCCATGTCCGCATAGTCCAGGGCTAGATGCAGGCCTCCCCACTTCAAAACACACATAAAACACATAAAAGCACAAATAAAAGACCCCTTCCCTCACCCACCCAACCTAGCTAGCCCCAACTCATTCTATCCTAATAAACAACATAAATAACATAACTATTTAACACACACTGCAAAATATTCTAATATACAGAACTACCCGAAGGCCCAAGCTCTGTGTCTGTAAGCCTTTCTTCAAAGCTCAACATCCCACAAAACAAAAATCTATGGTGAAAGCATCAACCCACCACCAGGAAATGTATGACTAGGCTAGGGTACGCTAAAAGCAAAGCCTCTCCAGAGGAGAGAGGCCCTACTGGTACCCAGTCTCTCATCCTCCAAAAAAACGCACACTTCACCAGGTCACCCAGAATGTTCCTACATACCACGTCCACTGGGAGGACTTTCTGCTGTGTTGAAACTAAGCACCGTGCATTCCACGTGTAGAACCTAACCACTATACTGACTAAAAAACATGTGCACAAGTCTCTTCTACCAATGTCTCTGAGCACTCCATAAGCCCACTCCGTGTAGGAGAGGCTGGCTAGCCTAGGCCAGCCAATGGAAGCTCCCACCCGTTGGTATACCTCTGTATTAAAAGGACACTGAAGCAGGAAGTGATCCATACTTTCCAGTATGGAGCCACACTCCTCCCGGGGGCAACCCCTTTCATCAGAGTTCCTGTACTTCAAGTTGTCCCTCACATACAGCCTCCCGTGAAAGCAGCGCCAAGCCAAGTCCCAAAACTTCAAGGGGATCCTTGCAGAATTTAGCAACTGTAACCCCTTGTCTAGATCCCGGCTTGGGCAATCCCTGAGGGCCAGGGGCTTCTGGAAGTGGGACAACAAGACCCTCTCGTCAAGGGACCTCCTTGACAGAGTCCTGATCTCCCTCACCCCCAAACCCCACCGGTGGATCACCTTCAGAATCGGGGTGACGTAAGTCGGAAGATATCCGTGAGGCGTAAGGAAGTCCTTCACTTGCCCTCCTGTCTCCCATTCCTGGAAGAAAGGCCGAAACCACCCCCGGCAGGAGACTACCCACGGAGAAGCCCTCTCCATCCAGAGGTTTGCCAGATTCGCTTTAAGAAAGGTGTTTACAAGAAACACCACGGGGTTGACCATAGATAACCCCCCTAGTCTCCTCGTGCGGTAAGTCACTTCTCTCTTGATCAGGTTCAGTCTATTCCTCCATAAGAGCTGGAAGAACAGACTATAAATCCGAGTCCAGAGAGGCTCTGGCAAGATACACACGCTACCCAAATAGATAAGCAAAGGGAGTAAGTAGGCCTTGATCAGGTTTACCCTTTCCCTGAGGGTCAAAGACTAACCCTTCCACTGGTCGACCTTCTGAGCGGCGATCTTAAGCCTGTCGTCCCAATTTTGAGTGGGATAATCCCCATGGCCAAAATGGATGCCTAGGGCTTTGGCTGACGATTTGGGCCCTGGGAGGGTGTCCGGGAGATCAAAAACTGGATCACCCCCTCCCAGCCAGAGACTCTCACACTTATCCCGATTGCTCATGGACCCGGATGCCTCCGAGTACCGATCCACTTCAGACATCACGTACTCCGCCTCCCCTCTCGAGGATACGAAAATGGTGACATCGTCAGCGTACGCTACTACCCTCAGAGTGGCTTCCGGCGCCGCCAGATCCATCCCGACTCCCGCCAACGGTCCACGATCGATCCGCTTAAGAAAGGGATCAATCGCGAACACGTATAAAAGCGGGCTCAAAGGACAACCCTGGCGGACTCCAGACCCAACCTCAAAAGAGCAGCCAGACCAACCGTTCACAAGCGGGAAACTCTCTGCCCCTGCATACAAGATCTTTAACCAATCGACAAACCCCCCCGGCAGGCCATACTTCAGAAGGACCGACCAGAGGTACTCATGGTTCACCCGATCAAACGCCTTTGCTTGATCTAAGGACAGCATGTACCCCCTCCAGTAGCCTGCTCTACTCTGCATCACTGCTTCTCGGACACCGAGTACAGCACTAAAAGTGCTGCGACCAGGAACCGAGCAATGCTGAGCCACCGAAAGGAGTTGGGGAGCAAATTTTACCAGCCTATTAAAAAGTATCTTGGCCAGAATCTTTCTGTCCGTATTAAGAAGTGCTATGGGACGCCAGTTCTGAATACGGCTCGGATCTTTACACTTTGATGATAGAAGGATCAGAGCTGACCTCCTCATTAACCGAGGCAGAGTGCCCGAGGATAAACACTCATTGAATACCTCAGTCAAGAGGGGACATAAAGAGTCCTTAAAGGCCTTATAAAACTCGGATGTTAAGCCATCCGGGCCTGGCCTGGCGACCGTCAAAAGAGAGGTGAGCTCCTGACTCAGGGGTGACCCCAGCCAGGAAAACCGACATCCTGTCCCTATCCAGATCCCTCCTCCCCAAGAGGCACGAGTAAAAGGATCTGACGACTTCCAGGATCCCTGATCTGGACCTGCTCAGAGATCCCGTACTATCGACCAGTCCTGTTATTAACTTACTCTTCACTGACATCTAACAATTTCTGTAGGGGTCGGGCGAGCGGTACCTCCCGAAGTCCCTCTCAAAAACTAAAGATGTGTGCCTATAATACTGGCACTTCTTGAGCAAAGATTTCACCCTGGAGATATCCTCGCGGCTACCTCCAGTCGAGACCAGATCTTCGAGTTTCCTCCTTAGACCCTGATACAGGCGGTACCTGTCCAGGGACCTGAGGCTCGAGAGCCGGCGGAAGAACTTTGCAGCCCGATCTTTGAATATCTCCCACCACTCTGACTTAGTATCACAGAGATCCAGTAAAGGTACCTGACTCTGAAGGAAGTCCTCAAAGGATTGTCTCACCTCTGCTTCCTCCAAGACACCCGAATTCAGCTTCCAATAACCTCTTCCCATTTTCGGGGATTCTGAAATATTCAGAGAAAACATAATCAAACAGTGATCAGAGAATTCCACCTCCACAACCCGAAAAGGTAGCCTCCTCCTTCAAATAAAACCTATCTATTCTAGACCTGGTCTGACTACCTCTATAAAAAATGAAACCCCCGTGGCCTGGGGTATGCCTAATGTGGACATCCTCCAGACGAGCCACACTAGCTACTCTATTCAGAAAAATACTATCATAAGTCAGCCGGTTTCTGGTGCCTCCCCTGTCTTGGGGCCTTGTGACAGTATTAAAGTCCCCACCAAAAACCACCTTGCCGGCTTGTAAAAAGGAAAGGCTTAATCCTCATAAAGAGACATTTCCTGTCCCTTCCTGGACTGGGGCCCGTAGATATTAATCAGGCGCAGTTCCTGTCCCTTCGTGAGGACATCCAAGATCAAACACCTCCCATTTCTAATTCAATTACTCGTCGGCATTCTACCGGTGCGGTAAAAAGGACCGCCACTCCGCTGTACGGCTAAGCTGCAAGAGACCAGTAGGAGGGCCCTGGTCTCCACTCCCTCTTGGCTTTATAAATCGCTGCCAAATCTGGCAGCCTGGTCTCTTGCAAAAACAAAATGTCAGCTTCAACACGGCTGAGAAAATCGAAGGCTGTGAAACGAGCCGCATCCGACTTAATGCTGGCGACATTAATGGTCGACAGAGTCAGCAGAGAGGGTACCGCCATAAAGAGTAGTTAAATTAGACGGCCTTCTTCCCATCCTTCTCCCCCCTCCCGGGGCTGCCTTCTAGAGCAGCACGACCTCTCTTAAGGGAGATAGTGGTATCCATCTCTGCCACCACCACCTCCCTTTGCGCACCACTCCTGGCTTTCTCAGTCTCAGGGCCCGGTTTTGCCACCCCTCCTGAGGACTTTGCATCCCCACCAGAGGGGGGCGCGGGGCCCCCTGAAGACCCTCCCTCCTTCGCCCCCGGCCCCTCACCTTCAACCTCCTCCTCAGCAGAGGAGGCAGAGGT
This sequence comes from Bufo bufo, assembly GCF_905171765.1. Lineage (NCBI taxonomy): Eukaryota > Metazoa > Chordata > Amphibia > Anura > Bufonidae > Bufo > Bufo bufo. The sequence goes on from NC_053391.1 coordinate 306,998,183, forward strand.
CTCATCCAAGATGAGGTACCGGTTGAAGAGCTCCAGAGGGGAGCCGGTTACACCTTCCCTGGCAACTTTGGTCGGGCTAGATCTTTTTTTAGTACGCCGTTTCCGTCTACTTTGGGACTCTGCCCCACTACCCTCTGCAGAACTTTCGTAGTGCGAGGACAGAGTCTCTTCGGACCGATCCAGTTTCTCAATCTCCTCCTCCAGCTCGCTGCCCCCTAGGGTCTCGGATTCAGGAGGGGCAGTCGTTTGGGAAGGAGCGGGCATCACCCCAGGACAGGGTTCCTCCCCCTCCCTCTCTCCGCCTGACGCCTCTCTTTCCGCCTCTGCCGGGACGGGTTGTTCCGGTTCCTCACTGACCCCTTAACTCCACTGCCTTTGCCAGTACCCGCCTCAGCCGAAGGGACCTCCCGGCCCGCTCCTGCATGAGCTCGGGCCGCATTGGCCTCAGAGAAAGGACAGCGACTGAAGGGGTGCCCAAGCTCCCCACATAGGTTGCATCTAATCTCCTCACAAGATGCAGCAAGATGACCTGTCCCCCCACACAACGCGCACTTCTGCACTTGGCAGCTGGCGCTGAAGGGTGTGGGGCTGCCGCACTTGTGACAGAGCTTAGGCTGCCCCCTGTAGAAAACCAAGATCCTGTCTCGGCAGATAAAGGCAGATGATGGAATGTGGGAAACTGTACTACCCAGACGCTTAAGCTTGATTTTAAACGTCCAGGCACCCGACCAAATGCCAGACTCGTCCCGGTTTTTAGCTGGTATTCCCTGGAACTCTCCGTACCTTCCCAGCCAGGTCATGATGTCAATACAAGAGAGCGACTCGTTATGGGTCAGCACGGTCACTCTCTTGACCTCACTCTGGCGGGTTATCGCTTTTGCAACGAAACCACGCCAGTCCGGCATGTTCTTCACCAGCTCATACCCGGACCAGAAGAGCTCAAGCCCCTCCGGCCGGACAAAGCTGATGTCAAACTCCTTGGAGCCAAAAGGATGGTTCAAGGCAAAGATGTCAGTTGCCCTGAAACCCATCCCAAGCAGGAGCTCCACTACCCTCTTTCTAGTAGGGCAAGCTTCATCGCTACTCCACTTGAGACAGACCACATTCCGTCTGGCTCCAGGGCCGGTTGTGGGTGAAGACCAGGTGATCTCGCCCCCGTTCTGTTCTCGGAAGGTCCGAACGCCATGTCTGTTGAACCAGAATGAACATTCCACCTTCTTCCCCTCTACGGAAAAGGAGCTCTCCCCCTTTTTGAGGGCCTCCAGCTACGCCGCTGAAAGTCACCATTACCAGACCCTGAGAGCGAGGAAGCCAAAGACGTCAGCCCCTCCCCCCTACAGCCGCAGCAACACTGGCATAACTTCTGCCAGGCGCCACGGACGCAGGAGGGGCAGCAGAACCGGCTCCCCCCCCCTACCTGTCACAAGTGTCGCACCGGATCCTCCTGAGGGGGGCACGCAGGGGGGCCCGCCACTTTTCCAGCAGCAAGACCAACCCCCGCATCCACCCCCCCACCAGGACCCCGAACGACCCCCGACTCCTCGCCTGCCCCTAAACACACAACTGGGCCAGCTGGGGTAATAACATTAACATTTTTCCTTTTATACACCTCCGCCTCAGCCTCAGTGGTCCCTACCACCACATCCTCGGCTTCATAGGCGTTTTCACAGTGGACTGCGACCTTTGCCACTATCCTCCCCATCCCTTCCTCTTCTGAGGAGGACAGAGAGGATGCGGCGGCTTCCACCCCCCTGTATAACCTATGTACAGTCTTTGCAACTTTATTTGTTTTATTCGTTTTAATGTCCTCACAACGTCCTTCATTCTTGACTTCTTTCTTGCCTTTATCCATAACACTGGGGCTCCCTTTCCCCAGGGGACCCGGCTGGAGCAGGCGCTCTGCGGGACCACTGCTCCCAGCCACGTCAGCCCAGCACAAAGCCACTGCCGCAGGAGCCCCGCCCCTCCCATCCCCGCCCATGGACACGCCCTCAGGCATTCCCAGGGGCATGCACGCAGACTCCCCCACCGCCCAGGCCCCGCCCCCTCCCACCGCCGGTACAATGACACCAGCAGGGGAAGGAGCAATGAGCACATGAGCAGCAGAAGAGGCAGGGGCAAAGAAGGAAGCCACAGGACCCCCCGGCACCCGCCACCTCACATATGGCGACGGACGTATGGAGCCCGCCCCCCCACCCACAGACAGGCGGAAGGGGCGACGGGAGACACAGATGCACGGGGCCCAACGGGGGCAGAGGAAACAAGGACCACACCACCATCCAAGGCAGGAGGGGTGGCAACAAAATAGTCACACCGCCGCACCCCCACCAGACACTTATCCAGCATTCCGGTGGAGGCAGCAGCGGTGGGCGGGGCCACACCCAATGCAGCCACGCCCCCCCTCCTCTCGCTTTCGGCACCAGCTTGTGCGGCATTTCAGCCGCTCCCACCTTGCCGCCCCTGCTACTGCAAACAGGGTCGGCGTCCGACGCCATCTTTTTCGCACAGATTAAATTACTTTTAACTATATTCTCTATATTCTCCCCACTCCCACGCTCTGGTTCCCCTGTAGAAACCAGGCTAGGGGGGATAGCGGGGTTAGCCCCCTAAGCCGACTTTGCAGCCGGTCCAGAGGGCAGTGGATAAGACACATACACATACAGTAGTTCACTTCTTTGTTTTTCTTTGCCTCTTTTTGTTTTTGTTTCTGTCTCTTTTTTTTTCTCGCAGGTTCGTCCTCCAATAATTCCTCTCCAAAAACAAGTACGTCAACATGAGCCGGGGGGGACTCTAGGTAACGTATTTGCTCCATTAACTGTCCCCCTACCCCACTGCTCTCACTGACCTCTTCCTCACCTGAGCTAGTGGGGGGGAGACGGACCTGTTCGGGCCGGATCCCAGAATCTGCCGGCCCTGCAGGCTGTCCCCCCAGGCTCACTATGGTATCCTCCTTATCTGAGGAAACTTTTTTCAAGTTCATTTCTGCAAATCTCTTTTCATTCCTCAGCTTTTCTTCAAAAGGGCCACTATTTTTCAATATGTCGGCCCTCCTATCCTCCATCTCCCTTATCACGACCTTCAGGGTCCTGATTTTTGCCGCTATTTCAGGCCTTTTCATCTTAGAGGCTTTGTCAGCTTTTTGTCTTTCACTTTTAATATCACTCTGGAGTTTTTTTAAGGTCTTACCAGCCTCTTCATACTCCCGGAGGTGGGCTGCGATGCGGGAACTGTACTGGACCACCGACTCCCTGGGCCTCATAGTACCCCAGTCGCCTCCACTAAACCTGACCCACCTCCAGGAGCAGCCTCACTCACACTCACACCCACACCCACACTCTATAAAAAAAAACTATAAAAACTATATACAAATTATATACAAACGCTAAAAAGAAATGAAACTTACTTAGCCGTTTCAGCTGTAAAACCCAAACCAAAGAAAAACTTGACTACTCGTCAATAAAACGAAAACGCAAAAAATACTATTCTTGCCTATAAAACAATAATAATAATAATAAAAATAAAACAAACAAACACAAAAACCATTTTTTTTTATTTATTTTTTTCCATCACCCAATCATTTTTTTTTTTTTTCTCTTCTTTCCACACAAAACAAGACAACCTTTTAACTTCCCTAATCTAGCCCTAACCCCCACTACCTACTCCATCACCCCTCACCCAAGTCTGACCTCCGCCTCACATCTCTTTCGTGTCCGCATAGTCCGAGGCCAGCCCTACCTCCACCACCAACATCTAGCCCCTCGCCCCATGTCCTCCCATGTCCGCATAGTCCAGGGCTAGATGCAGGCCTCCCCACTTCAAAACACACATAAAACACATAAAGGCACAAATAAAAGACCCCTTCCCTCACCCACCCAACCTACCTAGCCCCAACTCATCCTATCTTAATAAACAACATAACTACTTAACACACACTGCAAAATATACAAGACTACCCGAAGGCCCAAGTTCGGTCTCTGTAAGCCTTTCTTCAAGGCTCAACATCCCACAAAACAAAAATCTATGGTGAAAGCATCAGCCCACCACCAGGAAACGTATGACTAGGCTAGGGTACGCTAAAAGCAAAGCCTCTCCAGAGGAGAGAGTCCCTACTGGTACCCAGTCTCTCATACTCCAAAGAACGCACCTTCACCAGGTCACCCAGAATGTTCCTACATACCACATCCACTGGGAGGACTTTCTGCTGCGTTGAAACTAAGCACCGTGCATTCCACGTGTAGAACCTAACCACTATACTAACTAAAAAACATGTGCACAGGTCCCTTCTACCAATGTCTCTGAGCACTCCATAGGCCCACTCCGCGTAGGAGAGGCTGGCTAGCCTAGGCCAGCCAATAGAGGCTCCCACCCGGTGGTATACCTCTGTATTAAAGGGACACTGAAGCAGGAAGTGGTCCATACTTTCCAGTATGGAGCCACACTCCTCCCGGGGACAACCCCTTTCATCAGAGTTCCTGTACTTCAAGTTGTCCCTCATATACAGCCTCCCGTGAAAGCAGCGCCAAGCCAAGTCCCAAAACTTCAAGGGGATCCTTGCAGAATTTAGCAACTGTAACCCATTGTCTAGATCCCGGCTTGGGCAATCCCTGAGGGCCAGGGGCTTCTGGAAGTGGGACAACAAGACCCTCTCGTCAAGCGACCTCCTTGACAGAGTCCTGATCTCCCTAACCTCCAAACCCCACCGGCGGATCACCTTCAGAACTGGGGTGACGGAAGTCGGAAGATATCCGTGAGGCGTACGTAAGTCCTTCACTTGCCCTCCTGTCTCCCATTCCTGGAAGAAAGGCCGAAACCACCCCCGGCAGGAGACTACCCACGGAGAAGCCCTCTCCATCCAGAGGTTCGCCAGATTCGCTTTAACAAAGGTGTTTACAAGAAAAACCACGGGGTTGACCATAGATAACCCCCCTAGTCTCCTCGTGCGGTAAGTCACTTCTCTCTTGATGAGGTTCAGCCTATTCCCCCATAAGAGCTGGAAGAACAGACTATAAACCCGAGTCCAGAGAGGCTCTGGCAAGATACACACGCTACCCAAATAGATAAGCAAAGGGAGTAAGTAAGCCTTGGTCAGGTTTACCCTTTCCCTGAGCGTCAAAGACCAACCCTTCCACTGGTCGACCTTCTGAGCGGCGATCTTAAGCCTGTCGTCCCAATTTTGAGTGAGATAATCCCCATGGCCAAAATGGATGCCTAGGACTTTGGCTGACGACTTGGGCCCTGGGAGGGTGTCCGGGAGATCAAAAACTGGATCACCCCCTCCCAGCCAGAGACTCTCACACTTATCCCGATTGATCATGGACCCGGATGCCTCCGAGTAGCGATCCACTTCAGACATCACGTATTCCGCCTCCCCTCTTGAGGATACGAAAATGGTGACATCGTCAGCGTACTCCACTACCCTCAGAGTGGCTTCCGGCACCGCCCGATCCATCCCGACTCCCGCCAACGGTCCATGATCGATCCGCTTAAGAAAGGGTTCAATCGCGAACACGTATAAAAGCGGGCTCAAAGGACAACCCTGGCGGACTCCAGACCCAACCTCAAAAGAGCAGCCAGACCAACCGTTCACAAGCGGGAAACTCTCTGCCCCTGCATACAAGATCTTTAACCAATCGACAAACCCCCCCGGCAGGCCATACTTCAGAAGGACCGACCAGAGGTACTCATGGTTCACCCGATCAAACGCCTTTGCTTGATCTAAGGACAGCATGTACCCCCTCCAGTAGCCTGCTCTACTCTGCTCCACTGCCTCTCGGACACCGAGTACAGCACTCAAAGTGCTGCGGCCTGGAACCGAGCAATGCTGAGCCACCGAAAGAAGTTGGGGTGCAAATTTCACCAGCCTATTAAAAAGTATCTTGGCCAGAATCTTTCTGTCCGTATTAAGAAGTGCTATGGGACGCCAGTTCTTAATACGGCTCGGATCCTTACCCTTTGATAGAAGGATCAGAGCTGACCTCCTCATTGACCGAGGCAGAGTGCCCGAGGATAAACACTCATTGAATACCTCAGTCAAGAGGGGACATAAAGAGTCCTTAAAGGTCTTATAAAACTCGGATGTTAAGCCATCCGGGCCTGGCGACTTCTTCAGAGCTAACCCTTCCACCGCCAGGATAACTTCCTCTTTCCTGATCTCTTCTACCAAACCGTCAAAAGAGAGGTAAGCTCCTGACTCAGGGGTGATTTCAGCCAGGAAAGCCGACATCATGTCCCGATCCATATCCCTCCTCCCCAAGAGGCACGAGTAAAAGGATCTGACGACTTCCAGGATCCCTGATCTGGACCTGTTCAGAGACCCCGTACTATCGACCAGTCCCGTCACTAACTTACTCTTCACTGACATCTTATAATTTCTGTAGGGGTCGGGCGAGCGGTACCTCCCGAAGTCCCTCTCAAAAACTAAAGATGTGTGTCTATCATACTGGCACCTCTTGAGCAAAGATTTCACCCTGGAGATATCCTCGCGGCTACCACCAGTCGAGACCAGATGCTCGAGTTTCCTCCTCAGACCCTGATACAGGCGGTACCTGTCCAGGGACCTGAGGCTCGAGAGCCGGCGGAAGAACTTTGCAGCCCGATCTTTGAATATCTCCCACCACTCTGACTTAGTATCACAGAGATCCAGTAAAGGTACCTGACTCTGAAGGAAGTCCTCAAAGGATTGTCTCACCTCTGCTTCCTCCAAGATACCCGAATTCAGCTTCCAATAACCTCTTCCCATTTGGGGGGATTCTGAAATATTCAGAGAAAACATAATCAAACAGTGATCAGAGAATTCCACCTCCACAACCCTTAAGGGCGAAAAGGTAGCCTCCTCCTTCAAATAAAACCTATCTATTCTAGACCTGGTCTGACTACCTCTATAGAAAGTGAAACCCCCGTGGCCTGGGGTATGCCTAATGTGGACATCCTCCAGACGAGCCTCACTAGCTACTCTGTTCAGAAAAATACTATCATAAGTCAGCCGGTTTCTGGTGCCTCCCCTGTCTTGGGGCCTTGTGACAGTATTAAAGTCCCCACCAAAAACAACCTGCCTACTTGTAAAAAGGAAAGGCTTAATCCTCATAAAGAGACATTTCCTGTCATGAGGATATCCAAGATCAAACACCTCCCCATTTCTAATTTAATTACTCGTCGGCATTCTACCGGTGCGGTAAAAAGGACCGCCACTCCGCTGTACGGCTCAGCCGCAAGAGACCAGTAGGAGGGCCCTGGTCTCCACTCCCTCTTGGCTTTATAAATCGCTGCCAAATCTGGCAGCCTGGTCTCTTGCAAAAACAAAATGTCAGCTTCAACACGGCTGAGAAAATCGAAGGCTGTGAAACGAGCCGCATCCGATTTAATGCTGGCGACATTAATGGTCGCCAGAGTCAGCAGAGCGGGTACCGCCATAAAGAGTAGTTAAATAAGATGGCCTTCTTCCCATCCTTCTCCCCCCTCCCTGGGCTGTCTTCTAGAGCAGCGCGACTTCTCTTGAGGGAGATAGTGGTATCCATCTCTGCCACCACCACCTCCCTCTGCGCACCACTCCTGGCTTTCTCAGTCTCAGGGCCCGGTTTTACCACCCCTCCTGAGGACCTTCCATCCCCACCAGAGGGGGGCGCAGGGCCCCCTGAAGGTCCTCCCTCCTTCGACCCCGGCTCCTCACCTTCAACCCCCTCCTCAGCAGAGGAGGCAGAGGTCTCATCCAAAGTGAGGCACCGGTTGGAGAGCTCCAGAGGGGAGCCGGTTACACCTTCCCTGGCAACCTTGGTCGGGCTAGATCTTTTCTTAGTACGCCGTTTCCGTCTACTTTGGGACTCTGCCCCTCTACCCTCTGCAGCACTTTCGTAGTGCGAGGACAGAGTCTCTTCGGTCCGATCCAGTCTCTCAATCTCCTCCTCCAGCTCCCTGCCCCCTACAGTCTCGGATTCAGGAGGGGCAGTCGTTTGGGAGGGAGCGAGCATCACCCCAGGACGGGGTTCCTCCCCCTCCCTCTCCGCCTGACGCCTCTCTCTCCACCTCTGCCGGGACGGGTTGTTCCGGTTCCTCATTGACCCCTTAACTCCACTGCCTTTGCCAGTACCTGCCTCAGCCGAAGGGACCTCCCGGCCCGCTCCTGCATGAGCTCGGGCCGCATTGGCCTCAGAGAGAGGGCAGCGACTGAAGGGGTCACCACACAGATTGCATCTAATCTCCTCACAAGATGCGGCTAGATGACCTGTCCCCCCACACAACGCGCACTTCTGCACTTGGCAGCTGGCGCTGAAGTGTGTGGGGCTGCCACACTTGTGACAGAGCTTAGGCTGCCCTCTGTAAAAGACTAAGATCCTGTCTCGGCCGATAAAGGCAGATGATGGAATGTGGAAAACTGTACTCCCCAGACGTTTGAGTTTGATATCAAACGTCCAGGCACCCGACCAAATGCCAAACTCGTCCAAGTTTTTAGCTGATACTCCCTGGACCTCTCCGTACCTACCCAGCCAGGTCATGATGTCAACACAAGAGAGCGACTCGTTACGGGTCAAAACGGTCACTCTCTTGTCCTCACTCTGGCGGGTTATTGCTTTTGCAGCGAAACCACACCAGTCCGGCATGTTCTTCACCAGCTCATATCCGGACCAGAAGAGCTCAAGCCCCTCCGGCCAGACAAAGCTGATGTCAAACTCCTTGGAGCCAAATGGATGGATCAAGGCAAAGATGTTGGTTGCCTTGAAACCCATCCCAAGCAGGAGCTCCACTACCCTCTTTCTAGTAGGGCAAGCTTCATCGCTACTCCACCTGAGACAGACCACATTCCGTCTGGCTCCAGGGCCGGTTGTGGGTGAAGACCAGGTGGTCTCGCCCCCGTTATGTTCTCGGAAGGTCCGGACGCCATGTCTGTTGAACCAGAAAGACAGGTCCACCTTCTTCCCCTCTACGGTAATGAAGCTCTCCCCCTTTTTGAGGGCCTCCAGCAGTCGCCGCTGCAAGTCACCATTACCAGACCCTGAGAGCGAGGAAGCCAACGAAGCCAGCCCCTCCCCCCCCCACGGCCGCGGCCACACTGGCATAACTCCTGCCAGGCGCCACGGATGCAGGAGGGGCAACCGAACCGGCTCCCCCCCTTTTACCTGCCTCAACTGTCGCACCGGATCCCTCTGAGGGGGCCACACGGTGGGACCCCGCCACTTTTCCAGCAGCAGGGCAACCCCCCGCATTCACCCCCCCATCGGGACCCGGAGCGACCCCTAAACTAACACCCCCTCCACAACCCTTTTGGGTGACCACTTTTTCAGTAGTCACCTTTACAGGGACTACCTTAATCACATCGGACCCCATACAAACTGCTGGGCCAGCTGACACTTTATTTACATAATTTACATTGCTTTTATTTACATTGCTTTTATTTATATCGTCACTTTTATCCTTTTTATCCTTCCCTCCGCTACCACCTGCCCCACTCAGGACCTGGGCACTGGTGGTCACTACCCCCACCTCCCCTGCGCTTGATTCAGCGCTGGGGGCAGAGGCAGAAGCGGAGGGAATGACACCGGTGGCCACATAGGCGGCCATGGAGGAGGGGGAGACACATCCCTTCCTCCTAACAGTTCTTCTTCTTGAGAAGCGCCGTGCCGTGGCACCACTGCGCTCAGCAAGCCGATGCTTTCCACTCCTAAATTGTCCTTTAGGAGCGCTCTCAGCCTCATCCAGGGACACACCGACAGACACGCCACCCGGCCCGCCCACCACTCCCGCAGCACCGCTCCCCGTCACCAACACTGTGGCGCAGGAGGGTGGAGCAACGGGCACTACCGGAGCAGCGGGACCGGAGGAGAACCCAGGGAAACTTGGAGCCATCTTTATGGGAGAGAGGGGAGGAGCGCCGGCCACGGCAGCCGCCCCCACCACGTCACTCCGCCGCAGGTCCACCACACACTCATTCAGCGTGTTTAGGACCGCGGCGGGGACGGACGGGGTTAGCCGCGTCACCGGAAAGCCCCCCCCCACCCTCCGAACTCGCCGCCCTCAATGCCTGCGTGTTGGACTTTTCAGTCCCTCCTTCCCTCGGGCCGCCCCCACTACTGCAAGTGAGGACGGCGTCCTCCGCCTTCTTGGACACCTCGTGCTTTTTCTCCCCACTCCCTTCGCCCGGTCCCACAGCAGAGACCGGGGCTGGGAGGATGGTGGGGGTTGCAATCCAAGCAGACTTTTCAGCCTGCCCGGATTGCTGGGGGTGAGAAACATACACATATCTCACCTCCACTCTGCTTTTTTCTTTCTTCTTTTTTTCCTTCCTTTTTTTCTTTTCAATATCTTCATCTTCATCTGGAAGCTCTTCTCCAAACAAAAAACTGCCTTCATGGAGCCGGGGTGACTCCAGGCGTTTAATCTCAGCCATGAGCCCTCCCCCGACTCCACTACTTCCACTTTCAAATTTCATCTTCTGAACTTGTGAGGGGCAGGCACACCTGTTCAGCGGTGATCCCAGTGTCCATGGCCTGCTCCTCTTTCTCTGTCTTTTTCTCTGCCTCTGGTTCTTCCTCATCGTCTGAGGGGTCGGCCATTTGCAGACTTCCCTGGGCCATGATGAAAAATTTCTCCTCGTTTTTAAGTTTTTCTTGGAAGGGGCCACTACTTTTCAGTATAATTGCCCTCCTTGCTTCCATTTCTTTTATCTTTTCTTTTAGGACCTTTATCCTCTCTGATATCTCAGGTCTTTTATTTCTTGAAGCCTTGTCCGCCTTTACTCTTTCCAGCTTTATCTCGCTTCTGAGCTTTTTTAAGGCTTTGCCGGCGTATTCATATTCCCTGAGGTAGGCCGCAATACGGGAGCTGTACATGGAGACCGATTCCTGGGGTCTTTTGATGCCCCAGTCAGTCTCCATCCTCCCTGACCCACCCCAAGGAACACTCCGCTCACCTGCAGGGTTACCGTCCACCCTCCCGGACTTGCTGGTGGTCTTCACAGCCCCGCTCCCAGGGGCTGCAGGGGACGCCACAGCATGACCCCTGCTCGATCTTCTGACCCCTGGGACGGATGATGGTGCAGAGGCCGGTAATTCGCCTCCCCTACCTCCCGCCGGCCTACCCCTCCAAACCCCACAGGCGGATTACCTTCAGAATCGGGGTGACGTAAGCCGGAAGATATCCGTGAGGCGTACGCAAGTCCTTCACTTGCCCTCCTGTCTCCCATTCCTGGAAGAAAGGCCGAAACCGACCCCGGCAGGAGACTACCCACGGAGAAGCCCTCTCCATCCAGAGGTTCGCCAGATTTACTTTAACAAATGTGTTTACAAGAAACACCACGGGGTTGACCATAGATAACCCCCCTAATCTCCTCGTGCGGTAAGTCACCTCCCTCTTGATCAGGTTCAGTCTATTCCCCCATAAGAGCTGGAAGAACAGACTGTAAACCTGAGTCCAGAGAGGCTCTGGCAAGATACACACACTGCCCAAATAGATAAGCAGAGGGAGCAGGAAAGCCTTGATCAGGTGCACCCTTTCCCTGAGGGTCAAAGACCAGCCCTTCCACTGGTCGACCTTCTGAGCTGCGATCTTAAGCCTGTCGTCCCAATTTTGAGTGGGATAATCCCCATGACCGAAATGGATGCCTAGGACTTTGGCTGACGACTGGGGCCCTGGGAGGGTGTCTGGGAGATCAAAAGCTGGATCACCCCCTCCCAGCCAGAGACTCTCACACTTATCCCGGTTGATCATGGACCCGGATGCTTCCGAGTAGCGATCCACCTCAGACATCACATATTCCGCCTCCCCTTTCGAGGACACGAAAATGGTGACATCGTCGGCGTACGCTACTGACCTCAGAGTGGCTTCCGGCGCCACCGGATCCATCCCGACTCCCGCCAACGGTCCACGATTGACCCTCTTAAGAAAGGGATCAATCGCGAACACGTATAAAAGCGGGCTCAATGGACAACCCTGGCGAACGCCAGACCCAACCTCAAAAGGGCAGCCAGACCAACCGTTCACAAGCGGGAAACTCTCCGCCCCCGCATACAAGATCTTTAACCAATCGACAAACCCCCCCGGCAGGCCATACTTCAGAAGGACCGACCAGAGGTACTCATGGTTCACCCGATCAAATGCCTTTGCTTAATCTAAGGACAGCATGTACCCCCTCCAGTGGCCTGCTCTACTCTGTTCCACTGCCTCTCGGACACCGAGCACAGCACTAAAAGTGCTGCGGCCTGGAACCGAGCAATGCTGAGCCACCGAAAGGAGATGAGGCGCAAATTTCACCAGCCTGTTAAACAGTATCTTGGCCAGAATCTTTCTGTCCGTATTGAGAAGTGCTATGGGACGCCAGTTCTCAATACGGCTCGGATCTTTACACTTTGATAGAAGGATCAGAGCTGACCTCCTCATTGACCGAGGCAGAGTGCCCGAGGATAGACACTCATTAAATACCTCAGTCAAGAGGGGACATAAAGAGTCCTTAAAGGTCTTATAAAACTCGGATGTTAAGCCATCCGGGCCTGGCGACTTCTTCAGAGCTAACCCTTCCACCGCCAGGATAACTTCCTCCTTCCTGATCTCTTCTACCAAATTGCCAAAAGAGAGGTGAGCTTCTGACTCAGGGGTGGTTTCAGCCAGGAAAGCCAACATCTTGTCCCGATCCAGATCCCTCTTTCCCAAGAGGCACGAGTAAAAGGATCTGACGACTTCCAGGATCCCTGATCTGGACCTGTTCAGGGAAGCCGTACTGTCAACCAGTCCTTTCACTAACTTACTCTTCACTGACATCTTACAGTTTCTGTAGGGGTCGGGAGAGCGGTACCTCCCGAAGTCCCTCTCAAAAACTAAAGATGTGTGCCTATCATACTGGCACCTCTTGAGCAAAGATTTCACCCTGGAGATATCCTCGCGGCTACCTCCAGTCGAGACCAGATCTTCGAGTTTCCTCCTCAGACCCTGATACAGGCGGTACCTGTCCAGGGACCTGAGGCTCGAGAGCTGACGGAAGAATTTTGCGGCCCGGTCTTTGAATATCTCCCACCACTCTGACTTAGTGTCACAGAGATCCAGCAAAGCTACCTGACTCTGAAGAAAGTCCTCAAAGGATTGTCTTACCTCTGCTTCTTCCAGGACTCCCGCATTCAGCTTCCAGTAACCTCTTCCCATTTGGGGGGATTCTGAAATATTCAGAGAGAACATAATCAGACAGTGGTCGGAGAATTCTACCTCCACAACCCTCAAGGGTGAGAAAGTAGCCTCCTCCTTCAAAAAAAACCTGTCTATTCTAGACCTAATCCTAACTCCTCTATAGAAAGTGAAACCCCCGTGGTCTGGGGTGTGCCTAATGTGGACATCCACCAGACGAGCCTCACTAGCTATGCTATTTAAAGCTATACTATCATAAGCCAGCGGGTTTCTGGTGCCTCCCCTATCTTGGGACCTTATGATGGTGTTAAAGTCCCCACCAAAGACCACTTGCCGGCTTGTAAAAAGGAAAGGCTTGATCCTCATAAAGAGACATTTCCTGTCCCACCTGGACTGGGGCCCATAGATATTGATCAGGCGCAGTTCCTGTCGCCAGTGTCAGCTGAGTGGGTTCCGTCATACTTGGTGTTTAGGACGAATGTCCTCCTTCCTTCCCGACCCTCTTACCTCTCCCGGGGCTATCCTCTAAGGCGGCGCATCCTCTTTTGAGAGAGACAGTGGTGTCCATTCCATCTGTCACCACCGCTCCCTCTTGCGTACCGCCCCTGTCTTTCTCAGTTCCAGGAATCAGATTTGCCTCCTCTTCTGGGGACCTTACATCCACACCAGAGAGGGGCACGGGGCCTCCTGGAAGCCCTCCCACCTTCGCCCCCGGTACCCCACTTCTTACCTCCTCCCCGGATGAAGAGGAGGCAGAGGTCTCATCCAAAGTGAGATACCGGTTGGAGAGCTCAAGAGGGGAGCCAGTTACGCCTTCCCTGGCTACTTTGGTCGGGCTCTTTTTTTTTGAGAACCGTTTCCGTCTATTGATATTAGACCCAGTCTCACTACCCTCTGCACTTTCGTAGTTTGAAGACTGGGTCTCATCGGCCCAGTCTAGTCTCCTGATCTCCGCACTTAGCTCCCTGTCCCCTAGGGTCTCCGAACTACGGGAGCCCGCCACTTGGGGAGGGGCAGACATCACCCCATTTTGGTGGGGTTCCTTCTGTTCCCTCTCCGTCTGGTGCCTCTCCCTCCGCCTCTGCCGGGACGGACCGCTCTTGGTCTTCGCTGACCCCTTAACTCGACTGTCTCCACCAGCACCCGCCTCAGCCGAAGAGACCTCCCGGCCCACTCCTGCGTGAGCTCGGGCCGCATTGACCTCTGAGAGGGGACAGCGACTAAATGGGTGTCCGAGCACACCACACAAGTTGCACCTAATTTCCACACAAGATGCGGCAAGGTGACCTGTCCCTCCACACAACGCGCACTTCTGCACTTGGCAGCTGACGCTGAAGTGTGAAGGGCTGCCGCACTTGTGACAGAGCTTAGGCTGCCCCCTGTAGAAAACGAGAATCCTATCCCGGCCGATGAAGGCAGAGGATGGAATGTGGGAAACCGTGCTTCCTAGACATTTCAACTTCACATTGAAAGTCCAGGCTCCCGACCAAATGCCAAATTCGTCCAGGTTTTTGGATGGTACACCCTGGACGTCCCCATACCTACTTAGCCACGTCAGAATATCAACGCAAGAAAGCGATTCATTACGGGTCAAAACGGTCACTTTCTTGACGTTGTTCTGCCGGGTTATCACCTGAGCGAAAAAACCCTTCCAATCCGGTAAGTTCTTCACCAGCTCATACCCGGACCAGAAAAGCTCTAGGCCCTCCGGCCGGGCAAAGCTGATGTCAAACTCCCTGGAACCATAGAGATGTATCAGAGCGAAGATGTCAGCCACCCTGAAACCCATCTCAAGCAGGAGCTCCACCACCCTCTTTCTCGTAGGGCAGGCATCATTGCTTCTCCACTTGAGACAGACTACATTCCGTCTGGTCCCAGGGCCGGTTGTGGGCAGGGACCAGGTGGTCTCGCCCCCCCTTTCCTCTCGGAAAGCTCGCAGGCCGTGCCTGTCTATCCATAAGGATAGGTCCACCTTCTCACCCTCTACTGTCATTGAACTCTCCCCCTTTTTCAGGACCTCCAGGAGCCGCCTTTGCAAGTCACCAACCGCGACTCCTGGGAATGAGGAAGCCAACGAGGATAGCCCCTCCCCCCCACGGCCGCAGCCACACCGGCATAACTTCTGCCAGGTGTTATGGCCGCAGGAGGGGCAACCGAACCGCCCCCCCCCCCACTACACTAGCACCAGACACCACACCGGACCCCTCCGGAGGGCGGACACCAGGAGCCGCAGCCACCGCTTTCTCAGCGACGGTCCGCTGACTCCCAGCATCCATCCCACCTTTGGGACCAGATGCAACACCTCCACCAACACCCCTACCACTACCCTGCTCACATGCACCCTTTCTCTCTGCTGGGACAGCTGGTGCAGCAGGTGCAGCAGGTGTCATTTTACCTTTATTTATTTTTTTATTAATTGCCTTATCATTTTTTTCTCTACTATGCTCCTTGCCACCCTCATTGCCACTGGTCAAGCCCCCCCCTGCTGCCCTTGAGACCTGGGCAGTGATCATCACACTCCTCCCTTCCCCAGCACTTAATTCAGCGCTGGAGGAGGAGGCGGAGACAGAGGGGGCGTGTCCAGTGGCAATGTACATGGCCACCTGTTCTGGTGCAACACAACCTTTCTTAGTGGACCGGAGCGCCGTAGTCATATCCTCCCCGGCAGCTCCGGCCCCCGACTCTTCAATACGCAGGCGTTTACTGCCTGCACCTGCACTTTCACTTTCTTCAGCTACGGGAGCGCGTCCAGAAGCACGGCCGGGCACCCCCCCAGCCACGCCCACATGCGCGCCGATAGGAGGATGCCCGGACGCATCTCCAGACACACCCCCGGCCACGCCTCCTGCTTCATTCACCGCCGCCGCCTCCCTTGATCCCCGCCGCACGTTGGCAGCTGCAGACGGGGACCCAGAACTATCACCGCCCCGGGTAGGAGGGACGGTGACCTCATCATCACACCGCCCCAGTACCACCCCACATACCTGAACGGCAGGCAGGGCGGCAGCCAGAGCGGTGGGCGGAGCGGCTGGCAGAGTGGTGGGCGGGGCCTCCCGATGTTTTTGCCCGCCCCCCCACTTTCAATGGGTGACTGTCGGTTCCCTCTATCTGCCAGCACCTTCTCCCTGCCCCCACATGCAGGGACGGCGTCCGGCGCCATTTTGGGCTGCACAATCTCCCCGCTCCTCCGCTCAGGCACCACCTCAGATGCCGAGCCAGGGAGTTTAGCGGGATACACGACTGGTGAGGACTTTTCAGCCCCCACCAAGCGTGTATAGACATAACGTGTCTGGATGTTTTCTTCACTCTTTTTCTTGTTCTTCTTGTTCTTTTTCTTCTTGCCGCAGCTCTCGTCCTCGTCCAGCAGGTCTTCTCCGAATGCAAAACCCCGAAAGTCCACCGCGGGCGACTCCAACATCCGGATCTCTCTTAGCAGACCACCATCCTCATTGCTGCCCTCATAGCTGATGCCTCATCCGAAGATGGCAATGCTGGTAAGCGCAATTGTTCTTGCTCTGGCGGAATGCCACTGTATGCCTCCGTTACTGGGGTTACCGGGAGGGCCGGTTCAGACTGCGAGGTTTGGGGACCTGCCTGGGATGCCAGAGATTTGGAGTTTTCCAACTCCTCCACCTCGCTCTCCACACCCCCGCACGGCTCCCCTCTCCTCGCAGCCTCCATCTCCCTAAATCGATCCCCGTTTAATAGCTTTTCTCTGAAGGGCCCACTGCCCTCCAGCAACTGGTCCTGCCGCTTCAGGGAGGCCTCCAGGTCCTCTTTCAGGACCCTAATTTTTTCTCTGAGGGGGGGCCTCTTTGAATTAGAGGAGATAGTGGACCTGGCCCTTGTCTCCTTCAGATCCTTCCTTACGGCTTTGAGGTGCCGTCCCAGCTCATCGTATTCTCGCAGGTGGGCAGCTATACGAGAGCTATAGGTGAGGGTACTCTCTCCCTCCCACCGAGACCCCGCACCCAAGCCGGGGAGCAGGGGCACCCTTCCGGGAGCTCATGGCCACAGGACCCCACCAGCTCCCTAGGGAGAGGCAGGGCCTGGGCTGGGGGAAAAGGTGTCACACTCCCCCGTAAGCCTGGAACTCCTCCTGGGGAGCAGATGGTAGGAAACTCCCCGGAGAGGCCTGTTCTGTGGAGGTTCAGGAGCTGCAGCAGACACACCCTTTCACCTCAGCTGCAGACACCAGACACACCCAAGACTGAATCTCTGTTATGGGACCTCTCTCCTCTGTCTGGGTGCCGGGGCCTAAATATCTCACAGTGGCCTGTTCCAGTGGTGGGTGACATGAAGCCTGATTCTCTGCTATGACATGAAGCCTGAATCTCTGCTATGGGGCCTCTCCCCTCTGTCTGGGTGCCGGGGCCTAAAAATATCTGACAGTGGCCTGTTCCAGTGGTGGGTGACATGAAGCCTGATTCTCTGCTATGACATGAAGCCTGATTCTCTGCTATGGTACCTCTCTTTTCTGTCTGGGTGCCGGGGCCTAAAAATATCTGACAATGGCCTGTTCCAGTGGTGGGTGACATGAAGCCTGATTCTCTGCTATGGGAACTCTTTTTTTTATTATAAAATTACAAAATGTTACATAAATAATTACAAGTACAGACAAAGAAAACTTAAACATTGACAGCATTACAGCTGCCCCAGCCACATTCACACACACATTCATACCTACACATAAAACTACAAACCTACAATCTACAATAAATAACCTACAATAACCTACAATAAATAACCTAAAATAAATAAATAACTTAAAATAAATAAATCTTACCCAGCCGGTTCGGCCGAAATAACCTAACCCAAAGAAATTGAAATAAAACACAGAATAAAAATCAAACTGAAACAAAAATTTGGCTACTTCGCCGTAACTTAACTCCAAGCAACTTGCCCCTAAGCAAAAAAAAAAAATAATTTTTATTTTTATTTTTTTTAATATATAAACAACACTACAAACTACAAACTTACCCTAACCTAACCTGTCCCTAGCCATTCCCTATCCTAAACTAAAACCCCCAGGACTGACCTCCGCCTCATGCCCTCTGCATGTCCGCATAGTCCGAGGCCAGCCCTACCTCCACCACCCACATCCAGCCCTCGCCCCATGTCCTCCCATGTCCGCGTAGTCCAGGACTGGATGTAGGCCTCCCACAGTTTGTAAGTGTCCCCCCCCTCACCCTAACCCACCCAACCTAACTAACTAACCCCCGCTTACCCTATCCTTCAACATAATATACACAATATATACAATATACCATACAATAACATACAATAAACATTACTATAACCACACATAACCACTCCCGAAGGACCAAGTTCAGCCTTTGCAAGCCTTTCAAAACTATACACTTTATCCAAAACAAAAATCTAGGGTGAGAGTATCAGCCCACCACCAGGAGGAGTACTACTAGGCTATGGTACACTAAAAGCAAAACCTCTCCAGAGGAGAGAGGCCCTGCTGGTACCCAGTCTTTCGTACTCGAGAGAACGTACCTTCACCAGGTCCCCCAGGATGTTCCTACACACCTCATCCACTGGGAGGACTTTCTGCTGCGTTGAAACTAAACAGTGCGTTCCACGTGTAGTACCTAACCACTATGCTAACTAAAAAACATGTGCACAGGTCCCTTCTTCCCAGGTCTCTGAGCACTCCATAGGCCCACTCCGCATAGGAGAGGCTGGCTAGCCTAGGCCAGCCAATGGAAGCTCCCACCCGTTTGTACACCTCTGTATTAAAGGGACACTGAAGCAGGAAGTGCTCCATACTTTCCAGTATGGAGCCGCATTCCTCCCGGGGACAACCCCTTTCATCAGAGTTCCTGTACTTCAGATTGTCCCTTACATACAGCCTCCCGTGAAAGCAGCGCCAAGCCAAGTCCCAAAACTTCAAGGGGATCCTTGCAGAATTTAGCAACTGTAACCCCTTGTCTAGATCCCGGCTTGGGCAATCCTTGAGGGCCAGGGGCTTCTGGAAGTGGGACAAAAAGACCCTCTTGTCAAGGATTGTTAAGCCATCCGGGCCTGGCGACTTTTTCAGAGCTAACCCTTCCACCGCCAGGATAACTTCCTCCTTCCTGATCTCTTCTACCAAAACGTCAAAAGAGAGGTGAGCTTCTGACTCAGGGGTGATTTCAGCCAGGAAAGCCGACATCTTGTCCCGATCCAGATCCCCCTTTCCCAAGAGGCACGAGTAAAAGGATCTGACGACTTCCAGTATCCCTGATCTGGACCTGTTCAGAGATCCCGTACTATCAACCAGTCCTGTTATTAACTTACTCTTCACCGACATCTTACAGTTTCTGTAGGGGGTCGGGCGAGCGGTACCTCCCGAAGTCCCTCTCAAAAACTAAAGATGAGTGCCTATCATACTGGCACCTCTTGAGCAAAGATTTTATCCTGGAGATATCCTCGCGGCTACCTCCAGTCGAGACCAGATCTTCGAGTTTCCTCCTCAGACCCTGATACAGGCGGTACCTGTCCAGGGACCTGAGGCTCGACAGCTGGCGGAAGAACTTTGGGCCTGGTCTTTGAATACCTCCCACCACTCTGACTTAGTGTCACAGAGATCCAGCCAAGCTATCTGACTCTGAAGAAAGTCCTCAAAGGATTGTCTTACCTCTGCTTCCTCCAGGACTCCCGCATTCAGCTTCCAGTAACCTCTTCCCATTTGGGGGGATTCTGAAATATTCAGAGAGAACATAATCAGACAGTGGTCAGAGAATTCTACCTCCACAACCCTTAAGGGCGAGAAAGTAGCCTCCTCCTTCAAAAAAACCCTGTCTATTCTAGACCTAATCCTATCTCCTCTATAGAAAGTGAAACCCCTGTGGTCTGGGGTGTGCCTAATGTGGACATCCACCAGACGAGCCTCACTAGCTATGCTATTTAAAGCTATACTATCATAAGCCAGCCGGACTCTGGTGCCTCCCCTATCTTGGGACCTAATGATGGTGTTAAAGTCCCCACCAAAGACCACTTGCCGGCTTGTAAAAAGGAAAGGCTTGATCCTCATAAAGAGACATTTCCTGTCCCACCTGGACTGGGGCCGATAGATATTGATCAGGCGCAGTTCCTGTCCCTTCATGAGGATATCCAAGATCAAACACCTCCCCATTTCCAGCTCAACCACCCGTCGGCATTCTACCGGTACGGTGAAAAGAACCGCCACTCCGCTATACGACTCAGCCGCAAGAGACCAGAAGGAGGGCCCAGATCTCCACTCCCTCTTCGCCTTGTGGACTTCTGCCAAGTTTGACAGTCTGGTCTCCTGCAAAAATAAAACATCAGCTTCAACTCGGCTGAAAAAATCAAAAGGCTGTATAGCGAGCCGCATCAGATTTAACGCTGGCGACATTAATGGTCGCCAGTGTCAGCTGAGTGGGTTCCGTCATACTTGGTGTTTAGGCCGAATGTCCTCCTTCCTTCCCGACCCTCTCACCCCTCCCGGGGCTATCCTCTAAGGCGGCGCATCCTCTTTTGAGAGAGACGGTGGTGTCCATTCCATCTGTCACCACCGCTCCCTCTTGCATACCGCCCCTGTCTTTCTCAGTTCCAGGAATCAGATTTGCCTCCTCTTCTGGGGACCTTACATCCACACCAGAGAGGGGCACGGGGCCTCCTGGAAGCCCTCCCACCTTCGCCCCCGGTACCCCACTTCTTGCCTCCTCCCCGGATGAAGAGAAGACGGAGGTCTCATCCAAAGTGAGATACCGGTTGGAGAGCTCAAGAGGGGAGCCAGTTACGCCTTCCCTGGCTACTTTGGTCGGGCTCTTTTTTTTTGACAACCGTTTCCGTCTATTGATATTAGACCCAGTCTCACTACCCTCTGCACTTTCGTAGTGTGAAGACTGGGTCTCATCGGCCCGGTCTAGTCTCCTGATCTCCGCACTTAGCTCCCTGTCCCCTAGGGTCTCCGAACTACGGGAGCCCGCCACTTGGGGAGGGGCAGACATCACTCCATTTTGGTGGGGCTCCTTCTGTTCCCTCTCCGCCTGGCGCCTCTCCCTCCGCCTCTGCCGGGACGGACCGCTCTTGGTCTTCACTGACCCCTTAACTCGACTGTCTCCGCCAGCACCCGCCTCAGCCGAAGAGACCTCCCGGCCCACTCCTGCGTGAGCTCGGGCCGCATTTACCGCTGAGAGGGGACAGCGACTAAATGGGTGTCTGAGCACACCACACAAGTTGCACCTAATCTCCACACAAGATGCGGCAAGGTGACCTGTCCCTCCACACAACGCGCACTTCTGCACTTGGCAGCTGGCGCTGAAGTGTGAAGGGCTGCCGCACTTGTGACAAAGCTTAGGCTGCCCCCTGTAGAAAACGAGAATCCTATCCCGGCCGATGAAGGCAGAGGATGGAATGTGGGAAACCGTGCTTCCTAGACATTTCAACTTCACATTGAAAGTCCAGACTCCCGACCAAATGCCAAATTCATCCAGGTTTTTCGATGGTACACCCTGGACGTCCCCATACCTACTTAGCCACGTCAGAATATCAACGCAAGAAAGCGATTCATTATGGGTCAAAACGGTCACTTTCTTGACGTTGTTCTGCCAGGTTATCGCCTGAGCGAAAAAACCCTTCCAATCCGGTAAGTTCTTCACCAGCTCATACCCGGACCAGAAAAGCTCTAGGCCCTCCGGCCGGGCAAAGCTGATGTCGAACTCCCTGGAACCATAGGGATGTATCAGGGCGAAGATGTCAGCCACCCTGAAACCCATCTCAAGCAGGAGCTCCACCACCCTCTTTCTCGTAGGGCAGGCATCATTGCTTCTCCACTTGAGACAGACTACATTCCGTCTGGTCCCAGGGCCGGTTGTGGGCAGGGACCAGGTGGTCTCGCCCCCCCTTTCCTCTCGGAAAGCTTGCAGGCCGTGCCTGTCTATCCATAAGGATAGGTCCACCTTCTCACCCTCTACTGTCATTGAACTCTCCCCCTTTTTCAGGGCCTCCAGGAGCCGCTGTTGCAAGTCACCAACCGCGACTCCTGGGAATGAGGAAGCCAACGAGGATAGCCCCTCCCCCCCCACGGCCGCAGCCACACTGGCATAACTTCTGCCAGGTGTTACGGCCGCAGGAGGGGCAACCGAACTGGCCCCCCCCCCCCCACTACACTAGTACCAGATACCACACCGGACCCCTCCGGAGGGCGGACACCAGGAGCCGTAGCCACCGCTTTTTCAGCAACGGTCCGCTGACCCCCAGCATCCATCCCACCTTTGGGACCAGATGCAGCACCTCCACCAACACCCCTACCACCACCCTGCTCACATGCACCCTTTCTCTCTGCTGGGACAGCTGGTGCAGCAGGTGTCACTTTACCTTTATTTTTTCCTTTATTATTTCCTTTATTATTATCCTTAACATTACTTATTGCCTTATCATTTTTTACTCTACTATGCTCCTTGCCACCCTCATTACCACTGGTCAAGCCCCCCCTTCCTGCTGCCCTTGACACCTGGGCATTGATCATCACACTCCCCCCCTCCCCAGCACTAAATTCAGCGCTGGAGGAGGAGGCAGAGACAGAGGGGGCGTGTCCAGTGGCAAGTCTGGTGCCAGCAGCCACAGAGTGAGGAGGTGTGTCTGTTGAGCTCCTGAAACTTCCAGTGCAGGCCTCTCTGGGGAGTTTCTTAACACCTGCTCCCCAGGAGGAGTTCCAGACTTGTGGGGAGTTTTTTCCACCTCTCCCCAGCCCAGGCCCTGCCTCTCCCTAGGGAGCTGGTAGGGACCTGGGCCATGAGCTCACGCTCAGGCAAGGCCCAGGATCCTGCTTCCCGGGGTAGGCCGGCGGGGAGTAGGGGAGGTGAACTACCGGCCTCAGCATCATCATCATCATCAGCCTCCCTGGGGCCTGGAAGATCTGGCAGGTATGAAGTCTGTGGAGCCCCTGCAACCCCAGGGAGTGAAAAGAGCTCCACAGAAGCCATGTCCATCTGCGGCAAGAGAGGGGTGAGTGCTCCTGGAGGGAAGCCAGGGCCAGCGGTCGCTGGGTGGGGCGAGATGAAGCCCGGTGAGCCAGCTACCACCTTTGGCTCCCGCATCCTGGCATACCTCAGGGAGTACGAGGACCTTGGTAAGACCTTGAAAGGGCTCCGGGAGGAGCTGAAGGTGGAGAGGTTCAAGGCGGACAGAGCCTCTAGAAGCCGTCGCCCGGAGATCTCCGCCAGAATTAAAAAACTCAAGGCAGAGGTAACCAAGCTGGAAGAGAGGAGGGCTTGCATCCTTTCAAATGGTGGGCTTTTCCAGGAAAAACTCCTGAATGAGGCGCGGTTTGCAGAGATGGCGGTTGGCAAAAAAACGGAGATGGAAATATCGGATGCAGAGGAGGAATCCGGGGCCAGGAGGACCTCGTCTGTCGGGTCTTCGTTGCTGCCGGAGCAAGTCAGCCTGCCCCCCACTAGCTCAGATGATGAGGACACCGACGGTGTAAGCAGTGTGTAGGAGATTCAGAGGCGGAGATTGCTGAGCTCAGTCTGTGCTAGCAGCTGCAGTGATCAGACGTGCCTGTGTGAAGCTCCTGCATCCCAGCTTGTGCTCCAGGGTGATTCACCAGCTTTTCCCCTGTAGAGCCACCTGTCTTCCAGGGAGTTTTTCCAGCTACTCCCAGTCCAGACCCTGCCTCTCCCTAGGGAGTTGGTGGGGTCTCGGACCATGGTGTCCAAGACGAGGACCCCTGCTCTCCGGTCAGGGTCGGGGGGGAGCAGGGGGTCCAGGCAACCGGCCCTGAGCGGAAGTGGGGTCAAGAAACCTGACAGCCAGGTCCCCCATGAAGACGCAAGAAGGAAAGGTGAAGTCCCTGCGGAGGCTATGGAGGTGTCGTCCCAGGTAGGTTGGGGGTCCCGGTGGGAGGGAGATTCCACCGCCACCTACAGCTCCCGGGTAGCAGCCAACCTACAGAAGTATAAGGAGCTGGGGCGACACCTCAAAGCTCTGAGAAATGAGCTCAAGCTTGAAAGGATAAAAGCAAATAATACCTCCAGCAGGAAGAGACTCCCTATTGCGGAGAGGATCAGGGACCTAAAGGCAGTGATTGAAGCTGCCGTGGTGGAAAAGGAGAAGCTGCTTAATGAAAGCGGTCCTTTCAGAGAAAAGCTGGAAAATGAGGACCGCTTCATGGAAATGGAGAGGAAAGGGGAGCAGTGTGGTGAGGGCAGTGATAGCGAGGCAGACATCCCAAAACCCAGTGAGGTAACTGGGTCCAGGGTGACAGCCCAGCCTGAGCCTGCCCCTGCACCCCCTGATTTCCGGGAGCCGCTGCAGAGCCTGGAGTGCAGAAGTGGGATCCCAGCTGAGCAAGTTGGATTGCCACCATCTGACGACAGCGCCTCCTATGCGAGCGACTTCAGCGAGGAAGAGAGCGGGAACGGTGGGGGTCTTATGGAACAGATCCGGCTGCTGGAATCCCCTATGGAGTTTAAGGATTTTGCCTTTGGCGATGAATTATTGCAAGACAGAGAAGGGAAGAAAAAAAACAAAAAAAGCAAAAAGAACAAAGAACAAAAATTTGAAGTTCGCTATGTATATGTTCCTGTGGCTCCCTCTGTGCGGGCTGAAAAGTCCGTGCAGGGTGAGCCGCAGGTGTGTCCTCTGGGTCCCGCTGTCATGGCGGGGTCAGGTGCTGGAAAGACGGCGCAGGACGCCGGCGTTGAAGGCGATAGAAGAGGCGGGGCTAGCTGCGGTGCTGGCCAGTTGGGAGCCCCTGGCGCTGTGGGCTGCTCTCCTGTGGGAGGGGGGAGTGGCTTGGCGCTGGGGTCCGCTCCCATGGAAAAAGTGTCCCCGTCCGCCGCCTCGGTGAGCGCTTGTGGCGTGGAGCTGAGGCGGTACGGCGGCGACGCTGCTCCTCCCACACATGGGCGGAGCCTAAAGGTCCTGGAGATGGGGACGAGAGACGGTGCGGTGATCGCGGCTGGGGGCGGGCCTGGGGATGCTCCCGGCGATGCTCCCTTGTCTGGGGGCGGAGCTGGGGGTGTGTCCGGGGACGCGCCCAAGCAGCAGCGCACAGTGGCGGCGGGAGTGGCGGCAGCAGGAGAAGCGGGGACTGGTGTGGCTGGGAGCAGTGGTTCTACAGCGCACCAGTTCCCCATTAAAATTAAAATAAAAAAGGTGAAGAATGTTAAGAGGGCCAAAAAGGCTAAGAGGTTAAAAGCGGGGTTTGTATCCCCCAGTGCAGTGGCCGACTACATAAAGACCGGGTTTATTGCTGGGGCCTCTGCCTCCTCCTCCGGCGCTGAATCAAGCGCTGGAAAGGGGGAGGTAATGGTAACCGGCGCCCAAGTATTGAGGGAGGCCGGCAGCGATAACATAGATGTGAATACGAATACTGTAATGAATGTCTCTGCTGGCCCAGCGGTTTGTTCGCAGGGGGCGGCTCCTGGAAAAGGGGTTGCTCCTGGCGGACAAACGTGTGATGGGTCTCTGGCCGCTGGGGCTGGGGGGGCTATGGAGGTGGGGGTCGGTGGGACACCGGTGGCTGGAGTAGCTGCCGGTGCGCCTGTTAGACCGGCCGGTGCCTCCGTGGCCTCTCGGGCTTCTGGGGTCAGTGGCCAAAAGAGTGTGGGAGAGTGTGTTAGGGCTACGGGCCCGGTCTCTGGTGGTGGGGTGAATGCGGGGGGGGCGATCGGCCGCTGAGAAAGCGGCTGCGGGCCCCCGTGCGGCCCCTCCGGGGGGACGGGGTGCGGTATCTGCGTTAGGCATGGTGGGGGAGGGGGGGGGCCGGCTCGGCTGCCCCTCCCGCGTCCGTGGCGCCTGGCAGAAGTTATGCCAGTGTGGCTGCGGCCGTGGGGGGGGAGGGGCTGTCCTCGTTGGCTTCCTCGCTCTCACAGTCCGGTGATGGTGACTTGCAGCGGCGACTGCTGGAGGCCCTCAAAAAGGGGGAGAGCTCCATCACTGTAGAGGGAAAGAAGGTTGATCTGTCGTTCTGGTTCAACAGACATGGCGTGAGGGCTTTCCGAGAGCAGAATGGGGGCGAGACCGCCTGGTCGTCACCTACAACCGGCCCTGGGGTCAGACGGAATGTGGTCTGTCTCAAGTGGAGTAGCGATGAAGCTTGCCCTACAAGAAAGAGGGTGGCGGAGCTCCTGCTTGGGATGGGTTTCAAGGCGACCGACATCTTTGCCTTGATCCATCCGTACGGCTCCAAGGAGTTCGACGTCAGCTTTGTCCGGCCGGAGGGGCTGGAGCTCTTCTGGTCCGGGTATGAGCTGGCGAAGAACACGCCGGACTGGCGCGGTTTCCTTGCGAAAGCAATAACCCGTCAGAGTGAGGTCAAGAGAGTGACCGTTTTGACCCGTAACGAGTCGCTCTCTTGTGTTGACATCATGACCTGGCTGGGCAGGTATGGAGAGATCCAGGGGGTTCCATCCAAGAACCTGGACGAGTTTGGCATTTGGTCGGGCGCCTGGACGTTTAACATCAAACTCAAGCGTCTGGGGAGTACGGTTTCCCACATTCCATCATCTGCCTTTATCGGCCGTGACAGGATTTTGGTTTTCTACAGGGGGCAGCCTAAGCTCTGTCACAAGTGCGGCAGCCCCTCACACTTCAGCGCCAGCTGCCAAGTGCAGAAGTGCGCGCTGTGTGGGGGGACCGGTCATCTAGCCGCATCTTGTGGGGAGATTAGATGCAACCTGTGCGGTGAACTCGGTCACCCTTTCAGTCGTTGTCCTCTCTCTGAGGTCAATGCGGCCCGAGCTCACGCAGGAGCGGGCCGGGAGGTCCCTTCGGCTGAGGCGGGTGCTGGCGGAGACGGCAGAGTTCAGGGGTCGGTGAAGAACAAAGATGGTCCGTCCCGGCAGAGGCGGAGGGAGAGGCGCCAGGCGGAGAGGGAGCGGGAGGAACCCCGTCCTGGGGTGATGCCTGCCCCTTCCCAAGCGGCTGCCCCTCCTGCATCGGAGACCCTAGGGGACAGGGAGCTGAATGAGGAGAACGAAAGACTGGAGCGTGCCGAGGGGACTCTGTCCTCGCACTATGAAAGCGCCGCAGAGGATAGCGGGACGGAGTCCAAAATAATTAGACGGAAACGCCGTACTAAGAAAAGACCCGGCTCGACCAAAGTAGCCAGGGAGGGCCT
The DNA here is from genome assembly GCF_905171765.1 of Bufo bufo. NCBI lineage: Eukaryota > Metazoa > Chordata > Amphibia > Anura > Bufonidae > Bufo > Bufo bufo. The sequence goes on from NC_053391.1 coordinate 307,025,367, forward strand.
AACCGACTCCCCTCTGGAGCTCTCCAACCGGTTTCTCACCTTGGATGAGACCTCCGCCTCCTCTTCTTCTGGGGAGGAGGTTGAAGGTGGGAGACCGGGGGCGAGGGAGGGAGGGCCTTCGGGAGGCCCCGCGCCCCCCTCTGGTGGGGATGTAAGGTCCTCAGGAGGGGTGGCAAAACCGGGCCCTGAGACCGAGGAAGCCGGGGGTGGTGCGCGGGGGGAGGCGGTGGTGACAAATGAGATGGACACCACCGTCTCCCTCAAGAGGGGTCGTGCCGCCTTAGAAGACAGCCCCGGGAGAGGGAGGGTTGGGAAGAAGGCCGTCTAACTCGATCACTCTGTATGGCGGCACCCGCTCTGCTGACGCTGGCGACCATTAATGTCGCCAGCATTAAGTCGGATGCGGCTCGTTTCGCGGCCTTTGATTTTCTCAGCCGAATTGGGGCTGACGTTTTGTTTTTGCAAGAGACCAGGCTGCCAGATTTGGCGGCGATTCACGAAGCCAGGAGGGAGTGGAGATCAGGGCCCTCCTACTGGTCTCTTGCGGCCGAGCCGTATAGCGGAGTGGCGGTCCTTTTTACCGCGCCGGTAGAAAGCCGACGAGTGATCGAGTTGGAAATGGGGAGGTGTTTGATCCTGGATGTCCTCATGAAGGGACAAGAACTGCGCCTAATTAACATCTATGGGCCCCAGACCAAACGGGACAGGAAAAGTCTCTTTATGAGGATCAAGCCTTTTCTTTTTACGAGTCGGCAAGTGGTCTTTGGAGGGGATTTCAATACGATCACGAGGTCCCAGGATAGGGGAGGCGCCAGAGACCGGCTGGCTTACGATAGCATCTCTTTAAATAGCGTAGCTAGCGAGGCTCGCCTGGTGGATGTCCACATCAGGCATACCCCAGGCCACGGGGGTTTCACTTATTATAGAGGAAGTCAGACTAGGTCTAGAATAGACAGGTTTTATTTAAAGGAGGAGGCTATTTTCTCGCCCTTAAGGGTCGTAGAGGTAGAATTCTCCGATCACTGTCTGATTATGTTTTCTTTGAATATTTCAGAGTCCCCCCAAATGGGAAGAGGTTACTGGAAGCTGAATTCGGGAGTCCTGGAGGAAGCGGAGGTGAGACAATCCTTTGAGGACTTCCTTCAGAGTCAGGTAACTTTGCTGGATCTCTGTGATACTAAGTCAGAGTGGTGGGAGATATTCAAAGATCGGGCGGCAAAGTTCTTCCGCCAGCTCTCGAGCCTCAGGTCCCTGGACAGGTACCGCCTGTATCGGGGTCTGAGGAGGAAACTCGAGCGTCTGGTCTCGACTGGAGGTAGCCGCGAGGATATCTCCAGGGTGAAATCTTTGCTCAGGGGGTGCCAGTACGATAGGCACACATCTTTGGTTTTTGAGAGGGACTTCGGGAAGTACCGCTCGCCCGACCCTTACAGAAACTGCAAGATGTCAGTGAGTAGTAAGTTGGTGACAGGACTGGTCGATAGTACGGGATCTCTGAACCGGTCCAGATCGGGGATCCTGGAAGTCGTCAGATCCTTCTACTCGCGCCTCTTGGGAAAGAAGGATCTGGATCGGGACAAGATGTCGGCTTTCCTGGCTGACATCGCCCCTGAGTCGGGAGCTCACCTCTCTTTTGACGTTTTGGTGGAAGAGATCAGGAAGGAGGAAGTAATCCTGGCGGTGGAAGGGTTAGCTCTGAAGAAGTCGCCGGGCCCGGATGGCTTAACATCCGAGTTTTATAAGGCCTTTAAGGACTCTTTATGTCCCCTTTTGACTGAGGTATTCAATGAGTGTCTATCCTCGGGCACTCTGCCGAAGTCAATGAGGAGGTCAGCCCTGATCCTTCTGTCAAAGGGTAAAGATCCGAGCCGTATCGAGAACTGGCGTCCCATAGCGCTTCTCAATACGGACAGAAAGATTCTGGCCAAGATACTGTTCAATCGGTTGGTGAAATTTGCACCCCAGCTCCTTTCGGTGGCCCAGCATTGCTCGGTTCCAGGCCGCAGTACTCTCAGTGCTGTGCTCGGTGTCCGAGAGGCAGTGGAGCGGAGTAGAGCGGGTCACTGGAAGGGGTACATGCTGTCCTTAGATCAGGCAAAGGCGTTTGATCGGGTGAACCACGAGTACCTCTGGTCGGTCCTTCTGAAGTACGGCCTGCCGGGGCGGTTTGTTGATTGGTTAAAGATCTTGTACGCGGGGGCGGAGAGTTTCCCGCTTGTGAACGGTTGGTCTGGCTGCTCTTTCGAGGTTGGGTCTGGCGTTCGTCAGGGTTGTCCTTTGAGCCCGCTTTTATACGTGTTCGCGATCGATCCCTTTCTTAAGAGGATCGATCGTGGTCCATTGGCGGGAGTCGGGATGGATCCGGCAGCGCCGGAAGCCGCTCTGAGGGCAGTAGCGTACGCCGACGACGTCACCGTTTTCGTGTCCTCGAGAGGGGAGGCGGAGTACGTGATGTCTGAGGTGGACAGCTACTCGGAGGCATCCGGGTCCATGATCAATCGGGATAAGTGCGAGAGTCTCTGGCTGGGAGAGGGTGATCCAGTTTTCGATCTCCCGGACACCTTTCCGGGGCCCCAGTCGTCGGCAAAAGTTCTAGGCATCCATTTCGGCCACGGGGATTATCCCACCCAAAATTGGGACGACAGGCTCAAGATCGCCGCTCAGAAGGTCGGCCAGTGGAAGGGTTGGTCTTTGACCCTCAGGGAAAGGGTGAATCTGATCAAGACTTACCTTCTCCCTTTGCTTATCTATTTGGGTAGCGTGTGTATCTTGCCAGAGCCTCTCTGGACTCGGGTTTATAGCCTGTTCTTCCAGCTTTTATGGGGGAATAGGCTGAACCTGATCAAGAGAGAGGTGACTTATCGCACGAGGAGACTAGGGGGGTTATCTATGGTCAACCCCGTGGTGTTTCTCGTGAACACCTTTGTTAAGATCAATTTGGCAAACCTCTGGATGGAGAGGGCTCCTCCGTGGATAGTCTCCTGCAGGGGGTGGTTTCGGCCTTTCTTCCAGGAATGGGAGACAGGAGGGCGAGTGAAGGACTTGCGTACGCCTCACGGATATCTTCCGGCTTATGTCACCCCGATTCTGAAGGTGATCCGCCGGTGGGGTTTGGAGGTGAGGGAAATCAGGACTCTGTCAAGGAGATCCCTTGACGAGAGGGTCTTGTTGTCCCACTTTCAGAAGCCCCTGGCCCTCAAGGATTGCCCAAGCCGGGATCTAGACAAGGGGTTACAGTTGCTAAATTCTGCAAGGATCCCCTTGAAGTTTTGGGACTTGGCTTGGCGCTGCTTTCACGGGAGGCTGTATGTAAGGGACAACCTGAAGTACAGGAACTCTGAGGAAAGGGGTTGTCCCCGGGAGGAGTGCGGCTCCATACTGGAAAGTATGGAGCACTTCCTGCTTCATTGTCCTTTTAATACAGAGGTGTATGAACGGGTGGGAGCTTCCATTGGCTGGCCCAGGCTAGCCAGCCTCTCCTATGCGGAGTGGGCCTACGGAGTGTTCAGAGACCTGGGAAGGAGGGACCCGTGCACAAGTTTTTTAGTTAGCATAGTGGTTAGGTTCTACACGTGGAACGCACGGTGTTTAGTTTCTACGCAGCAGAAAGTCCTCCCGGTGGACGAGGTTTGTAGGAACATCTTGGGTGGCCTGGTGAAGGTGCGTTCTCTTGAGTATGAGAGACTGGGTACCAGTAGGGCCTCTCTCCCCTGGAGAGGCTTTGCTTTTGATGTACCGTAAGTCTAGTCGTACTGTTCCTGGTGGTGGGCTGACGCTTCCACACTAGATTTTTGTTTTGTAGTAAGTTGAGGTTTTTGAAAAAGGCTTGCAAAGACCGAACTTGGGCCTTCGGGAGTTTGTTATGTAGTTATGTGAGTTATGTTTGCTAGAGGAGGGAAAGTTGGGATTAGTTAGGTTGGGTGGGTGAGGAAGGGGGGGATAATTTTTATGTGTCCTTTTGTGTTTTGAGTGGGGAGGCCTGCATCTAGCCCTGGACTATGCGGACATGGGAGGACATGGGGCGAGGGGCTAGATGTGGGTGGTGAAGGAAGGGCTGGCCTTGGACTATGCGGACATGATAGAGACATGAGGCGAAGGTCAGCCCTGGGTGTCGGGTGATGGGTAAAAGGATAGTGTGAGTAGGGATAGAATAGGTTAGGTTGGTGATTTTTCTATAAACAGGTGACGGGAAAAAAAAAAAAAAAAAAAAAAAAAAAAAAGAAAAGAAAAATATATAAATAATTATGTATGTATTTGGCAAAGTCGCCTTGTTGTTTTTTTTTTGGGAAAGGTCGCCTTTATTTATTTAGTTATATTGACTTATTTATGTTTATGTTTGATATTTTCTGTTCATTATATACTTTTCTGTTTATGACGATTAGTCCTATTTTTGTTTGGGTTTTACAGCCGGGCGGCCAGGTAAGTTTTATAGTTATAAGGTTAGTTGTTAAGTTTGATATGTTGTTGGGGCATGAATGTGAGTGTGAGTGTGGATGTGTGTGGCTGGGCCAGTAATAACATTGTTTTATGAGAATTGTTTTATTTGAAATTGTTTGTTTTATTTTGTAAAGTTTTGTACTTTTATAATAAAAAGAGTAGCAGTGTGTAGGAGATTCAGAGGCGGAGATTGCTGAGCTCAGTCTGGTGCTAGCAGCTGCAGTGATCAGACGTGCCTGTGTGAAGCTCCTGCATCCCAGCTTGTGCTCCAGGGTGATTCACCAGCTTTTCCCCTGTAGAGCCACCTGTCTTCCAGGGAGTTTTAACATCTACTCCCAGTCCAGACCCTGCCTCTCCCTAGGGAGTTGGTGGGGTCTTGGACCATGGTGTCCAAGACGAGGACCCCTGCTCTCCGGTCAGGGTCGGGGGGGAGCAGGGGGTCCAGGCAACCGGCCCTGAGCGGAAGTGGGGTCAAGAAACCTGACAGCCAGGTCCCCCATGAAGACGCAAGAAGGAAAGGTGAAGTCCCTGCGGAGGCTATGGAGGTGTCGTCCCAGGTAGGTTGGGGGTCCCGGTGGGAGGGAGATTCCACCGCCACCTACAGCTCCCGGGTAGCAGCCCACCTACAAAAGTATAAGGAGCTGGGGCGACACCTTAAAGCTCTGAGAAATGAGCTCAAGCTTGAGAGGATAAAAGCAAATAATACCTCCAGCAGGAAGAGACACCCTATTGCGGAGAGGATCAGGGACCTAAAGGCAGTGATTGAAGCTGCCGTGGTGGAAAAACAGAAGCTGCTTAATGAAAGCGGTCCTTTCAGGGAAAAGCTGGAAAATGAGGACCGCTTCATGGAAATGGAGAGGAAAGGGGAGCAGTGTGGTGAGGGCAGTGATAGCGAGGCAGACATCCCAAAACCCAGTGAGGTAACTGGGTCCAGGGTGACAGCCCAGCCTGAGCCTGCCCCTGCACCCCCTGATTTCCGGGAGCCGCTGCAGAGCCTGGAGTGCAGAAGTGGGATCCCAGCTGAGCAAGTTGGATTGCCACCATCTGACGACAGCGCCTCCTATGCGAGCGACTTCAGCGAGGAAGAGAGCGGGAGCGGTGGGGGTCTTATGGAACAGATCCGGCTGCTGGAATCCCCTATGGAGTTTAAGGATTTTGCCTTTGGCGATGAATTATTGCAAGACAGAGAAGGGAAGAAAAAAAACAAAAAAAGCAAAAAGAGCAAAGAACAAAAATTTGAAGTTCGCTATGTATATGTTCCTGTGGCTCCCTCTGTGCGGGCTGAAAAGTCCGTGCAGGGTGAGCCGCAGGTGTGTCCTCTGGGTCCCGCTGTCATGGCGGGGTCAGGTGCTGGAAAGACGGCGCAGGACGCCGGTCTTGCCGGCAATAGAGGAGGCGGGGCTAGCTGCGGTGCTGGCCAGTTGGGAGCCCCCGGCGCTGTGGGCTGCTCTCCTGTGGGAGGGGGGAGTGGCTTGGCGCTGGGGTCCGCTCCCATGGAAAAAGTGTCCCCGTCCGCTGCCTCGGTGAGCGTTTGTGGCGTGGAGCTGAGGCGGTACGGCGGCGACGCTGCTCCTCCCACACATGGGCGGAGCCTAAGGGTCATGGAGACGAGAGACGGTGCGGTGAGCGCGGCTGGGGGCGTGCCTGGGGATGCTCCCGGCGATGCTCCCTTGTCTGGGGGCGGAGCTGGGGGTGTGTCCGGGGACGCGCCCAAGCAGCAGCGCACAGTGGCGGCGGGAGTGGCGGCAGCAGGAGAAGCGGGGACTGGTGTGGCTGGGAGCAGTGGTTCTACAGCGCACCAGTTCCCCATTAAAATTAAAATAAAAAAGGTGAAGAATGTTAAGAGGGCCAAAAAGGCTAAGAGGTTAAAAGCGGGGTTTGTATCCCCCAGTGCAGTGGCCGACTACATAAAGACCGGGTTTATTGCTGGGGCCTCTGCCTCCTCCTCCGGCGCTGAATCAAGCGCTGGAAAGGGGGAGGTAGTGGTAACCGGCGCCCAAGTATTGAGGGAGGCCGGCAGCGATAACATAGATATTAATACGAATGCTGTAATGAATTCCGTAATGGAAGTCTCTGCTGGCCCAGCGGTTTGTTCGCGGGAGGCGGCTCCTGGAAAAGGGGTTGCTCCTAGCGGACAAACGTGTGATGGGTCTCTGGCCGCTGGGGCTGGGGGGGCTATGGAGGTGGGGGTCGGTGGGACACCGGTGGCTGGAGTAGCTGCTGGTGCGCCTGTTAAACCGGCCGGTGCCTCCGTGGCCTCTCGGGCTTCTGGGGTCAGTGGCCAAAAGAGTGTGGGAGAGTGTGTTAGGGCTACGGGCCCGGTCTCTGGTGGTGGGGTGAATGCGGGGGGGGCGATCGGCCGCTGAGAAAGCGGCTGCGGGCCCCCGTGCGGCCCCTCCGGGGGGACGGGGTGCGGTATCTGCGTTAGGCATGGTGGGGGAGGGGGGGGCCGGCTCGGCTGCCCCTCCCGCGTCCGTGGCGCCTGGCAGAAGTTATGCCAGTGTGGCTGCGGCCGTGGGGGGGGAGGGGCTGTCCTCGTTGGCTTCCTCGCTCTCACAGTCCGGTGATGGTGACTTGCAGCGGCGACTGCTGGAGGCCCTCAAAAAGGGGGAGAGCTCCATCACTGTAGAGGGAAAGAAGGTTGATCTGTCGTTCTGGTTCAACAGACATGGCGTGAGGGCTTTCCGAGAGCAGAACGGGGGCGAGACCGCCTGGTCGTCACCTACAACCGGCCCTGGGGTCAGACGGAATGTGGTCTGTCTCAAGTGGAGTAGCGATGAAGCTTGCCCTACAAGAAAGAGGGTGGCGGAGCTCCTGCTTGGGATGGGTTTCAAGGCGACCGACATCTTTGCCTTGATCCATCCGTACGGCTCCAAGGAGTTCGACGTCAGCTTTGTCCGGCCGGAGGGGCTGGAGCTCTTCTGGTCCGGGTATGAGCTGGCGAAGAACACGCCGGACTGGCGCGGTTTCCTTGCGAAAGCAATAACCCGTCAGAGTGAGGTCAAGAGAGTGACCGTTTTGACCCGTAACGAGTCGCTCTCTTGTGTTGACATCATGACCTGGCTGGGCAGGTATGGAGAGATCCAGGGGGTTCCATCCAAGAACCTGGACGAGTTTGGCATTTGGTCGGGCGCCTGGACGTTTAACATCAAACTCAAGCGTCTGGGGAGTACGGTTTCCCACATTCCATCATCTGCCTTTATCGGCCGTGACAGGATTTTGGTTTTCTACAGGGGGCAGCCTAAGCTCTGTCACAAGTGCGGCAGCCCCTCACACTTCAGCGCCAGCTGTCAAGTGCAGAAGTGCGCGCTGTGTGGGGGGACCGGTCATCTAGCCGCATCTTGTGGGGAGATTAGATGCAACCTGTGCGGTGAACTCGGTCACCCTTTCAGTCGTTGTCCTCTCTCTGAGGTCAATGCGGCCCGAGCTCACGCAGGAGCGGGCCGGGAGGTCCCTTCGGCTGAGGCGGGTGCTGGCGGAGACGGCAGAGTTCAGGGGTCGGTGAAGAACAAAGATGGTCCGTCCCGGCAGAGGCGGAGGGAGAGGCGCCAGGCGGAGAGGGAGCGGGAGGAACCCCGTCCTGGGGTGATGCCTGCCCCTTCCCAAGCGGCTGCCCCTCCTGCATCGGAGACCCTAGGGGACAGGGAGCTGAATGAGGAGAACGAAAGACTGGAGCGTGCCGAGGGGACTCTGTCCTCGCACTATGAAAGCGCCGCAGAGGATAGCGGGACGGAGTCCAAAATAATTAGACGGAAACGCCGTACTAAGAAAAGACCCGGCTCGACCAAAGTAGCCAGGGAGGGCCTAACCGACTCCCCTCTGGAGCTCTCCAACCGGTTTCTCACCTTGGATGAGACCTCCGCCTCCTCTTCTTCTGGGGAGGAGGTTGAAGGTGGGAGACCGGGGGCGAAGGAGGGAGGGCCTTCGGGAGGCCCCGCGCCCCCCTCTGGTGGGGATGTAAGGTCCTCAGGAGGGGTGGCAAAACCGGGCCCTGAGACCGAGGAAGCCGGGGGTGGTGCGCGGGGGGAGGCGGTGGTGACAAATGAGATGGACACCACCGTCTCCCTCAAGAGGGGTCGTGCCGCCTTAGAAGACAGCCCCGGGAGAGGGAGGGTTGGGAAGAAGGCCGTCTAACTCGATCACTCTGTATGGCGGCACCCGCTCTGCTGACGCTGGCGACCATTAATGTCGCCAGCATTAAGTCGGATGCGGCTCGTTTCGCGGCCTTTGATTTTCTCAGCCGAATTGGGGCTGACGTTTTGTTTTTGCAAGAGACCAGGCTGCCAGATTTGGCGGCGATTCACGAAGCCAGGAGGGAGTGGAGATCAGGGCCCTCCTACTGGTCTCTTGCGGCCGAGCCGTATAGCGGAGTGGCGGTCCTTTTTACCGCGCCGGTAGAAAGCCGACGAGTGATCGAGTTGGAAATGGGGAGGTGTTTGATCCTGGATGTCCTCATGAAGGGACAAGAACTGCGCCTAATTAACATCTATGGGCCCCAGACCAAACGGGACAGGAAAAGTCTCTTTATGAGGATCAAGCCTTTTCTTTTTACGAGTCGGCAAGTGGTCTTTGGAGGGGATTTCAACACGATCACGAGGTCCCAGGATAGGGGAGGCGCCAGAGACCGGCTGGCTTACGATAGCATCTCTTTAAATAGCGTAGCTAGCGAGGCTCGCCTGGTGGATGTCCACATCAGGCATACCCCAGGCCACGGGGGTTTCACTTATTATAGAGGAAGTCAGACTAGGTCTAGAATAGACAGGTTTTATTTAAAGGAGGAGGCTATTTTCTCGCCCTTAAGGGTCGTAGAGGTAGAATTCTCCGATCACTGTCTGATTATGTTTTCTTTGAATATTTCAGAGTCCCCCCAAATGGGAAGAGGTTACTGGAAGCTGAATTCGGGAGTCCTGGAGGAAGCGGAGGTGAGACAATCCTTTGAGGACTTCCTTCAGAGTCAGGTAACTTTGCTGGATCTCTGTGATACTAAGTCAGAGTGGTGGGAGATATTCAAAGATCGGGCGGCAAAGTTCTTCCGCCAGCTCTCGAGCCTCAGGTCCCTGGACAGGTACCGCCTGTATCAGGGTCTGAGGAGGAAACTCGAGCGTCTGGTCTCGACTGGAGGTAGCCGCGAGGATATCTCCAGGGTGAAATCTTTGCTCAGGGGGTGCCAGTACGATAGGCACACGTCTTTGGTTTTTGAGAGGGACTTCGGGAAGTACCGCTCGCCCGACCCTTACAGAAACTGCAAGATGTCAGTGAGTAGTAAGTTGGTGACGGGACTGGTCGATAGTACGGGATCTCTGAACCGGTCCAGATCGGGGATCCTGGAAGTCGTCAGATCCTTCTACTCGCGCCTCTTGGGAAAGAAGGATCTGGATCGGGACAAGATGTCGGCTTTCCTGGCTGACATCGCCCCTGAGTCGGGAGCTCACCTCTCTTTTGACGTTTTGGTGGAAGAGATCAGGAAGGAGGAAGTAATCCTGGCGGTGGAAGGGTTAGCTCTGAAGAAGTCGCCGGGCCCGGATGGCTTAACATCCGAGTTTTATAAGGCCTTTAAGGACTCTTTATGTCCCCTCTTGACTGAGGTATTCAATGAGTGTCTATCCTCGGGCACTCTGCCGAAGTCAATGAGGAGGTCAGCCCTGATCCTTCTGTCAAAGGGTAAAGATCCGAGCCGTATCGAGAACTGGCGTCCCATAGCGCTTCTCAATACGGACAGAAAGATTCTGGCCAAGATACTGTTCAATCGGTTGGTGAAATTTGCACCCCAGCTCCTTTCGGTGGCCCAGCATTGCTCGGTTCCAGGCCGCAGTACTCTCAGTGCTGTGCTCGGTGTCCGAGAGGCAGTGGAGCGGAGTAGAGCGGGTCACTGGAAGGGGTACATGCTGTCCTTAGATCAGGCAAAGGCGTTTGATCGGGTGAACCACGAGTACCTCTGGTCGGTCCTTCTGAAGTACGGCCTGCCGGGGGGGTTTGTTGATTGGTTAAAGATCTTGTACGCGGGGGCGGAGAGTTTCCCGCTTGTGAACGGTTGGTCTGGCTGCTCTTTCGAGGTTGGGTCTGGCGTTCGTCAGGGTTGTCCTTTGAGCCCGCTTTTATACGTGTTCGCGATCGATCCCTTTCTTAAGAGGATCGATCGTGGTCCGTTGGCGGGAGTCGGGATGGATCCGGCAGCGCCGGAAGCCGCTCTGAGGGCAGTAGCGTACGCCGACGACGTCACCGTTTTCGTGTCCTCGAGAGGGGAGGCGGAGTACGTGATGTCTGAGGTGGACAGCTACTCGGAGGCATCCGGGTCCATGATCAATCGGGATAAGTGCGAGAGTCTCTGGCTGGGAGGGGGTGATCCAGTTTTCGATCTCCCGGACACCCTTCCGGGGCCTCAGTCGTCAGCAAAAGTTCTAGGCATCCGTTTCGGCCACGGGGATTATCCCACCCAAAATTGGGACGACAGGCTCAAGATCGCCGCTCAGAAGGTCGGCCAGTGGAAGGGTTGGTCTTTGACCCTCAGGGAAAGGGTGAATCTGATCAAGACTTACCTTCTCCCTTTGCTTATCTATTTGGGTAGCGTGTGTATCTTGCCAGAGCCTCTCTGGACTCGGGTTTATAGCCTGTTCTTCCAGCTTTTATGGGGGAATAGGCTGAACCTGATCAAGAGAGAGGTGACTTATCGCACGAGGAGACTAGGGGGGTTATCTATGGTCAACCCCGTGGTGTTTCTCGTGAACACCTTTGTTAAGATCAATTTGGCAAACCTCTGGATGGAGAGGGCTCCTCCGTGGATAGTCTCCTGCAGGGGGTGGTTTCGGCCTTTCTTCCAGGAATGGGAGACAGGAGGGCGAGTGAAGGACTTGCGTACGCCTCACGGATATCTTCCGGCTTATGTCACCCCGATTCTGAAGGTGATCCGCCGGTGGGGTTTGGAGGTGAGGGAAATCAGGACCCTGTCAAGGAGATCCCTTGACGAGAGGGTCTTGTTGTCCCACTTTCAGAAGCCCCTGGCCCTCAAGGATTGCCCAAGCCGGGATCTAGACAAGGGGTTACAGTTGCTAAATTCTGCAAGGATCCCCTTGAAGTTTTGGGACTTGGCTTGGCGCTGCTTTCACGGGAGGCTGTATGTAAGGGACAACCTGAAGTACAGGAACTCTGAGGAAAGGGGTTGTCCCCGGGAGGAGTGCGGCTCCATACTGGAAAGTATGGAGCACTTCCTGCTTCATTGTCCTTTTAATACAGAGGTGTATGAACGGGTGGGAGCTTCCATTGGCTGGCCCAGGCTAGCCAGCCTCTCCTATGCGGAGTGGGCCTACGGAGTGTTCAGAGACCTGGGAAGGAGGGACCCGTGCACAAGTTTTTTAGTTAGCATAGTGGTTAGGTTCTACACGTGGAACGCACGGTGTTTAGTTTCTACGCAGCAGAAAGTCCTCCCGGTGGACGAGGTTTGTAGGAACATCTTGGGTGGCCTGGTGAAGGTGCGTTCTCTTGAGTATGAGAGACTGGGTACCAGTAGGGCCTCTCTCCTCTGGAGAGGCTTTGCTTTTGATGTACCGTAAGTCTAGTCGTACTGTTCCTGGTGGTGGGCTGACGCTTCCACACTAGATTTTTGTTTTGTAGTAAGTTGAGGTTTTTGAAAAAGGCTTGCAAAGACCGAACTTGGGCCTTCGGGAGTTGGTTATGTAGTTATGTGAGTTATGTTTGCTAGAGGAGGGAAAGTTGGGATTAGTCAGGTTGGGTGGGTGAGGAAGGGGGGGATAATTTTTATGTGTCCTTTTGTGTTTTGAGTGGGGAGGCCTGCATCTAGCCCTGGACTATGCGGACATGGGAGGACATGGGGCGAGGGGCTAGATGTGGGTGGTGAAGGAAGGGCTGGCCTTGGACTATGCGGACATGATAGAGACATGAGGCGAAGGTCAGCCCTGGGTGTCGGGTGATGGGTAAAAGGATAGTGTGAGTAGGGATAGAATAGGTTAGGTTGGTGATTTTTCTATAAACAGGTGACGGGAGAAAAAAGAAAAAAAATAAAAAATAAAAAAGGGAAAAAAAAAGAGTATATAAATAATTATGTATATATTTGGCAAAGTCGCCTTGTTGTTGTTTTTTTTTTGGCAAAGGTCGCCTTTATTTATTTAGTTATATTGATTTATTTATGTTTATGTTTGTTATTTTCTGTTCATTATATACTTTTCTGTTTATGACGATTAGTCCTATTTCTGTTTGGGTTTTACAGCCGGGCGGCCAGGTAAGGTTTTGTAGTTATAAGGTTAGTTGTTAAGTTTGATATGTTGTTGGGGCATGAATGTGAGTGTGAGTGTGGATGTATGTGGCTGGGCCAGTAATAACATTGTTTTATGAGTATTGTTTTATTTGAAATTGTTTTATTTTGTAAAGTTTTGTACTTTTATAATAAAAAGAGTAGCAGTGTGTAGGAGATTCAGAGGCGGAGATTGCTGAGCTCAGTCTGGTGCTAGCAGCTGCAGTGATCAGACGTGCCTGTGTGAAGCTCCTGCATCCCAGCTTTTGCTCCAGGGTGATTCACCAGCTTTTCCCCTGTAGAGCCACCTGTCTTCCAGGGAGTTTTAACATCTACTCCCAGTCCAGACCCTGCCTCTCCCTAGGGAGTTGGTGGGGTCTTGGACCATGGTGTCCAAGACGAGGACCCCTGCTCTCCGGTCAGGGTCGGGGGGGAGCAGGGGGTCCAGGCAACCGGCCCTGAGCGGAAGTGGGGTCAAGAAACCTGACAGCCAGGTCCCCCATGAAGACGCAAGAAGGAAAGGTGAAGTCCCTGCGGAGGCTATGGAGGTGTCGTCCCAGGTAGGTTGGGGGTCCCGGTGGGAGGGAGATTCCACCGCCACCTACAGCTCCCGGGTAGCAGCCCACCTACAAAAGTATAAGGAGCTGGGGCGACACCTCAAAGCTCTGAGAAATGAGCTCAAGCTTGAGAGGATAAAAGCAAATAATACCTCCAGCAGGAAGAGACACCCTATTGCGGAGAGGATCAGGGACCTAAAGGCAGTGATTGAAGCTGCCGTGGTGGAAAAAGCAGAAGCTGCTTAATGAAAGCGGTCCTTTCAGGGAAAAGCTGGAAAATGAGGACCGCTTCATGGAAATGGAGAGGAAAGGGGAGCAGTGTGGTGAGGGCAGTGATAGCGAGGCAGACATCCCAAAACCCAGTGAGGTAACTGGGTCCAGGGTGACAGCCCAGCCTGAGCCTGCCCCTGCACCCCCTGATTTCCGGGAGCCGCTGCAGAGCCTGGAGTGCAGAAGTGGGATCCCAGCTGAGCAAGTTGGATTGCCACCATCTGACGACAGCGCCTCCTATGCGAGCGACTTCAGCGAGGAAGAGAGCGGGAGCGGTGGGGGTCTTATGGAACAGATCCGGCTGCTGGAATCCCCTATGGAGTTTAAGGATTTTGCCTTTGGCGATGAATTATTGCAAGACAGAGAAGGGAAGAAAAAAAACAAAAAAAGCAAAAAGAGCAAAGAACAAAAATTTGAAGTTCGCTATGTATATGTTCCTGTGGCTCCCTCTGTGCGGGCTGAAAAGTCTGTGCAGGGTGAGCCGCAGGTGTGTCCTCTGGGTCCCGCTGTCATGGCGGGGTCAGGTGCTGGAAAGACGGCGCAGGACGCCGGTCTTGCCGGCAATAGAGGAGGCGGGGCTAGCTGCGGTGCTGGCCAGTTGGGAGCCCCCGGCGCTGTGGGCTGCTCTCCTGTGGGAGGGGGGAGTGGCTTGGCGCTGGGGTCCGCTCCCATGGAAAAAGTGTCCCCGTCCGCTGCCTCGGTGAGCGTTTGTGGCGTGGAGCTGAGGCGGTACGGCGGCGACGCTGCTCCTCCCACACATGGGCGGAGCCTAAAGGTCCTGGAGATGGAGGCGAGAGACGGTGCGGTGAGCGCGGCTGGGGGCGTGCCTGGGGATGCTCCCGGCGATGCTCCCTTGTCTGGGGGCGGAGCTGGGTGTGTGTCCGGGGACGCGCCCAAGCAGCAGCGCACAGTGGCGGCGGGAGTGGCGGCAGCAGGAGAAGCGGGGACTGGTGTGGCTGGGAGCAGTGGTTCTACAGCGCACCAGTTCCCCATTAAAATTAAAATAAAAAAGGTGAAGAATGTTAAGAGGGCCAAAAAGGCTAAGAGGTTAAAAGCGGGGTTTGTATCCCCCAGTGCAGTGGCCGAATACGTAAAGACCGGGTTTATTGCTGGGGCCTCTGCCTCCTCCTCCGGCGCTGAATCAAGCGCTGGAAAGGGGGAGGTAATGGTAACCGGCGCCCAAGTATTGAGGGAGGCCGGCAGCGATAACATAGATATGAATACGAATGCTGTAATGAATGTCTCTGCTGGCCCAGCGGTTTGTTCGCGGGAGGCGGCTCCTGGAAAAGGGGTTGCTCCTAGCGGACAAACATGTGATGGGTCTCTGGCCGCTGGGGCTGGGGGGGCTATGGAGGTGGGGGTCGGTGGGACACCGGTGGCTGGAGTAGCTGCTGGTGCGCCTGTTAGACCGGCCGGTGCCTCCGTGGCCTCTCGGGCTTCTGGGGTCAGTGGCCAAAAGAGTGTGGGAGAGTGTGTTAGGGCTACGGGCCCGGTCTCTGGTGGTGGGGTGAATGCGGGGGGGCGATCGGCCGCTGAGAAAGCGGCTGCGGGCCCCCGTGCGGCCCCTCGGGGGGGACGGGGTGCGGTATCTGCGTTAGGCAGGGGGGGGGGGGGGGGGGGCCGGCTCGGCTGCCCCTCCCGCGTCCGTGGCGCCTGGCAGAAGTTATGCCAGTGTGGCTGCGGCCGTGGGGGGGGAGGGGCTGTCCTCGTTGGCTTCCTCGCTCTCACAGTCCGGTGATGGTGACTTGCAGCGGCGACTGCTGGAGGCCCTCAAAAAGGGGGAGAGCTCCATCACTGTAGAGGGAAAGAAGGTTGATCTGTCGTTCTGGTTCAACAGACATGGCGTGAGGGCTTTCCGAGAGCAGAACGGGGGCGAGACCGCCTGGTCGTCACCTACAACCGGCCCTGGGGTCAGACGGAATGTGGTCTGTCTCAAGTGGAGTAGCGATGAAGCTTGCCCTACAAGAAAGAGGGTGGCGGAGCTCCTGCTTGGGATGGGTTTCAAGGCGACCGACATCTTTGCCTTGATCCATCCGTACGGCTCCAAGGAGTTCGACGTCAGCTTTGTCCGGCCGGAGGGGCTGGAGCTCTTCTGGTCCGGGTATGAGCTGGCGAAGAACACGCCGGACTGGCGCGGTTTCCTTGCGAAAGCAATAACCCGTCAGAGTGAGGTCAAGAGAGTGACCGTTTTGACCCGTAACGAGTCGCTCTCTTGTGTTGACATCATGACCTGGCTGGGCAGGTATGGAGAGATCCAGGGGGTTCCATCCAAGAACCTGGACGAGTTTGGCATTTGGTCGGGCGCCTGGACGTTTAACATCAAACTCAAGCGTCTGGGGAGTACGGTTTCCCACATTCCATCATCTGCCTTTATCGGCCGTGACAGGATTTTGGTTTTCTACAGGGGGCAGCCTAAGCTCTGTCACAAGTGCGGCAGCCCCTCACACTTCAGCGCCAGCTGCCAAGTGCAGAAGTGCGCGCTGTGTGGGGGGACCGGTCATCTAGCCGCATCTTGTGGGGAGATTAGATGCAACCTGTGCGGTGAACTCGGTCACCCTTTCAGTCGTTGTCCTCTCTCTGAGGTCAATGCGGCCCGAGCTCACGCAGGAGCGGGCCGGGAGGTCCCTTCGGCTGAGGCGGGTGCTGGCGGAGACGGCAGAGTTCAGGGGTCGGTGAAGAACAAAGATGGTCCGTCCCGGCAGAGGCGGAGGGAGAGGCGCCAGGCGGAGAGGGAGCGGGAGGAACCCCGTCCTGGGGTGATGCCTGCCCCTTCCCAAGCGGCTGCCCCTCCTGCATCGGAGACCCTAGGGGACAGGGAGCTGAATGAGGAGAACGAAAGACTGGAGCGTGCCGAGGGGACTCTGTCCTCGCACTATGAAAGCGCCGCAGAGGATAGCGGGACGGAGTCCAAAATAATTAGACGGAAACGCCGTACTAAGAAAAGACCCGGCTCGACCAAAGTAGCCAGGGAGGGCCTAACCGACTCCCCTCTGGAGCTCTCCAACCGGTTTCTCACCTTGGATGAGACCTCCGCCTCCTCTTCTTCTGGGGAGGAGGTTGAAGGTGGGAGACCGGGGGCGAAGGAGGGAGGCCTTCGGGAGGCCCCGCGCCCCCCTCTGGTGGGGATGTAAGGTCCTCAGGAGGGGTGGCAAAACCGGGCCCTGAGACCGAGGAAGCCGGGGGTGGTGCGCGGGGGGAGGCGGTGGTGACAAATGAGATGGACACCACCGTCTCCCTCAAGAGGGGTCGTGCCGCCTTAGAAGACAGCCCCGGGAGAGGGAGGGTTGGGAAGAAGGCCGTCTAACTCGATCACTCTGTATGGCGGCACCCGCTCTGCTGACGCTGGCGACCATTAATGTCGCCAGCATTAAGTCGGATGCGGCTCGTTTCGCGGCCTTTGATTTTCTCAGCCGAATTGGGGCTGACGTTTTGTTTTTGCAAGAGACCAGGCTGCCAGATTTGGCGGCGATTCACGAAGCCAGGAGGGAGTGGAGATCAGGGCCCTCCTACTGGTCTCTTGCGGCCGAGCCGTATAGCGGAGTGGCGGTCCTTTTTACCGCGCCGGTAGAAAGCCGACGAGTGATCGAGTTGGAAATGGGGAGGTGTTTGATCCTGGATGTCCTCATGAAGGGACAAGAACTGCGCCTAATTAACATCTATGGGCCCCAGACCAAACGGGACAGGAAAAGTCTCTTTATGAGGATCAAGCCTTTTCTTTTTACGAGTCGGCAAGTGGTCTTTGGAGGGGATTTCAACACGATCACGAGGTCCCAGGATAGGGGAGGCGCCAGAGACCGGCTGGCTTACGATAGCATCTCTTTAAATAGCGTAGCTAGCGAGGCTCGCCTGGTGGATGTCCACATCAGGCATACCCCAGGCCACGGGGGTTTCACTTATTATAGAGGAAGTCAGACTAGGTCTAGAATAGACAGGTTTTATTTAAAGGAGGAGGCTATTTTCTCGCCCTTAAGGGTCGTAGAGGTAGAATTCTCCGATCACTGTCTGATTATGTTTTCTTTGAATATTTCAGAGTCCCCCCAAATGGGAAGAGGTTACTGGAAGCTGAATTCGGGAGTCCTGGAGGAAGCGGAGGTGAGACAATCCTTTGAGGACTTCCTTCAGAGTCAGGTAACTTTGCTGGATCTCTGTGATACTAAGTCGGAGTGGTGGGAGATATTCAAAGATCGGGCGGCAAAGTTCTTCCGCCAGCTCTCGAGCCTCAGGTCCCTGGACAGGTACCGCCTGTATCAGGGTCTGAGGAGGAAACTCGAGCGTCTGGTCTCGACTGGAGGTAGCCGCGAGGATATCTCCAGGGTGAAATCTTTGCTCAGGGGGTGCCAGTACGATAGGCACACATCTTTGGTTTTTGAGAGGGACTTCGGGAAGTACCGCTCGCCCGACCCTTACAGAAACTGCAAGATGTCAGTGAGTAGTAAGTTGGTGACGGGACTGGTCGATAGTACGGGATCTCTGAACCGGTCCAGATCGGGGATCCTGGAAGTCGTCAGATCCTTCTACTCGCGCCTCTTGGGAAAGAAGGATCTGGATCGGGACAAGATGTCGGCTTTCCTGGCTGACATCGCCCCTGAGTCGGGAGCTCACCTCTCTTTTGACGTTTTGGTGGAAGAGATCAGGAAGGAGGAAGTAATCCTGGCGGTGGAAGGGTTAGCTCTGAAGAAGTCGCCGGGCCCGGATGGCTTAACATCCGAGTTTTATAAGGCCTTTAAGGACTCTTTATGTCCCCTCTTGACTGAGGTATTCAATGAGTGTCTATCCTCGGGCACTCTGCCGAAGTCAATGAGGAGGTCAGCCCTGATCCTTCTGTCAAAGGGTAAAGATCCGAGCCGTATCGAGAACTGGCGTCCCATAGCGCTTCTCGATACGGACAGAAAGATTCTGGCCAAGATACTGTTCAATCGGTTGGTGAAATTTGCACCCCAGCTCCTTTCGGTGGCCCAGCATTGCTCGGTTCCAGGCCGCAGTACTCTCAGTGCTGTGCTCGGTGTCCGAGAGGCAGTGGAGCGGAGTAGAGCGGGTCACTGGAAGGGGTACATGCTGTCCTTAGATCAGGCAAAGGCGTTCGATCGGGTGAACCACGAGTACCTCTGGTCGGTCCTTCTGAAGTACGGCCTGCCGGGGGGGTTTGTTGATTGGTTAAAGATCTTGTACGCGGGGGCGGAGAGTTTCCCGCTTGTGAACGGTTGGTCTGGCTGCTCTTTCGAGGTTGGGTCTGGCGTTCGTCAGGGTTGTCCTTTGAGCCCGCTTTTATACGTGTTCGCGATCGATCCCTTTCTTAAGAGGATCGATCGTGGTCCGTTGGCGGGAG